>NC_045974.1:24424575-24724575 GCF_010909765.2 Amblyraja radiata | reverse complement strand
ACTAAAGAAATTGCTCTTCATCTTCTTTGCAAAAGTGCGTCCTTTTATTCTGAACCTATGGCCTCCGGTCCTAGACTCTCCCACTAGCAGAAACATCCTCTCTATCCAGGCCTTTCACTATCCGGTAAGTTTCAATGAAGGTCCCCCCCCTCATCCTTCCAAACACTTCGATCAACTCCCCTCAGGATCCACCACACCAACTCTGGGGGCAATTTAGCTGCCAACAGGCACGTGTGTGGGGGGGATCTAGAGCTCCTGGAGGTCCATGTAGTCACAGAATGTTTAATCTTTGACAGCCTCCGCAGTCAGGATTGATCTTGGCAACAGCAGAGGCAGCGGCTCCACCTGCTGTCATGACCGTCTGCTTAAAACAGGGATGCTCACAGCTTCTGAGGAAGGACATTCTTGCCATACAGAGAAGGTTCACCAGACTGATTCCTGGGATGTCAGGACTTTCATATGAAGAAAGACTGGATAGACTCGGCTTGTACTCGCTAGAATTTAGAAGATTGAGGGGGGATCTTATAGAAACTTACACAATTCTTAAGAGGTTGGACAGGCTAGATGCAGGAAGATTGTTCCCGATGTTGGTGAAGTCCAGAACAAGAGGTCACAGCTTAAGGATAAAGGGGAAATCTTTTAGGACTGAGATGAGAAAAAAAATTTTTACACAGAGAGTGGTGATTCTCTGGCACAGAATGTAGTTGAGGCCATTTCATTGGCTATATTTAAGAAGGAGTTAGATATGGCCCTTGTGGCTAAAAGGATCAGGGGGTATGGAGAGAAGGCAGGTACAGGATACTGAGTTTGATGATCAGCCATGTTCATATTGAATGGCGGTGCAGGCATGAAGGGCCGAATAGCCTACTCCTGTACCTATTTTCTATGTTTCTGTGAAAATGGTATCCATTTGAACAACTTTATAGAATACAAATGTCTATGCAAAGTCCCTATAATTACAACCTCTGGAGACTTGGCACAAGGAATGGGCTTTTTTCTATCTTCAGTTAACTAAAGATTGCAAAACAGCACGCAAATTAAACAGCATAGCATTGTAAATTAATGCAATATTGTAAATTAGTGTAACTTTCTTATTTCAATAAAATGTTTTCCTAAATGTCTTAAAATAGTATAGCGATTAACTGTACAGATCCATCACAGATTTTCCAGCAAATTATGGTCCAGCACCTCCTTTAATCCGGACAAAATTACGAAAGTGCACTTAATTCCCCCCGGAAGTTCTTCCAAAAATGTGGTCCCTATGCCCGGTGAAGCCTTAACCTCAGCAGGGCTTCCGTGGCCAAACTTGCATGCAATTCACCAACCCGGCGGTATGGGCGTTAGGAGGTCCACTCGAAAATGTGACGCCCAGGCCGGGTGAGGCGGCCGATGTCGACGTGAGGTCACGTTTCCACGGTTTGCTTTTCTGCCCAGTGGGAGCTGCGAGCCTGACGGTAAGGCAGGCAACTGGTTAACCAGCGCCAGGCTGCTCGTGCAAGAATCATAGATGTAATTTGCCTTTATTAATTGTTTTATTTACGTTTCTAGCCGTCCAGTGCTTTAGAGACATGGGGAGGGGTTGTATTGTTGAATTATTATTACGTGACCTCTGTTGGTCCAGCAAAACGGATAATCCAGCAGGGCTCTGGAACCAAGTGTGCTGAAAAATCGATGGTGGACCTGTAAAAGTAGAAAGATTAAATATAAAAGTACACAGATTAAGTATAAAATAGCAATTTCATTCATCTGGACGCCCGCAGCGGCGACTGCGGAGGGTTGAGGTCCCGACCACGGGGGGAAATGGAGGAGGACTGGCCAATTTTTGTGCCTTCCACCACAGTGATGAATGCTGTGGTGGATGTTTGTGTTAAATTTTTATTGTGTGTTTGTGTGTTCTTTATCATTGTACCGCTGCTAGCAAATTCATTTCACTTGCACTTTATGTGCACTGTGACGAATAAAACCGTATTGTATTGTAATTTTAATAGTAAAGTCAATTCTTTTATTTTCTCTTGCAGGTATTCTTTCAACGAGCAAAGCCTTGAGAATGAATCTGGGTTTTTTTAGATCACAAAACATCTCATCATTTCAATTAATTTATGCAGTTTGCTGAAAGTGGTTCTTGATTAAGTTGGAAAACAACCTGTACAATTCCCAGAGAGGCTGCCTGTGTTATGTGTAGGCTGCATATTTTAGCTCAATTTTATTTAAATTACATTGAAGTAATTTGTTACCCGATTACTTATTTTGTCTTATTAGATATGTTTATTCAGAAAGTGTCAGTTCAATTGCGTAAACACTCATTCCTGTATAATAAACTGAATTATGTGCTGTAAAATGCAGCATTGGAATGCCAGAATTACACAAGCCTCATATTTTTTGAAAAATACTCAGATGAGAAAAGTTCACTGTAAAATATGGAATTGTTCTTGTTAATAGTGGGTGGCCATCACATTATATGTAAATTTCTATGGCTTGATAAATCATTTGTCCAAGATGTCTAATAAACTAAACATGAATTTCAGTCCTGGGCATATAATGAATTAAAATAAATTTCAGTCAGATGTCTTTGTTTCTTTTTGCACTTTTTTAAAATAATGTTCAGCTGTTCCATTCAAAGCACAACATAATTTCTCCCCTTTAATCTGGTAGGTATACGGGTACAATAACAATGTTTCTAAGAACGTTGGACACATAAAAGGATAGAAAAGGTTTGGAGGGACAGGGACCAAACGCAAGCAAATGAGACAAGTTCAAGTAGGCAACTTTGTTTAGTTTAGAGCTACAGAATAGAAACAAGCCCTTCGGCCCACCGAGTCCGCTCCGACTAGCGATCACCACGTACACTAGCACGATCCTCCAATCACTAGGAACAATTTCCAATTGTACCAAGCCAATTAACTTACAAACCTGTATGCCTTTGGAGTGTGGGGCAAAACTGGAGCTCACGGACAGCGTACTTAGTCAGGATCGAACTCGGGTCTCTGGCCCTGTAAGGCAGCAACTCTACCGTTGTGCTTGCATACTGTCCCTGGTAGGAATTATAATTTTTCTAAGAACGTTGGACAGATAAAAGAATAGCAAAGTGTTAGAGGGATAGGGACCAAATGCAAGCAAATGAGAGCAGTTTAAATTGGCAACTTTGTTTATGTGAACAAGTTAGGCCAAACGGCTTGTTTATCATGAGATCATGGTTGATATATTTTTCCCTCTCAACCTCATTCTCCTGCCTTCTCCTCGTAACCTTTGATGCCCTTACTAATCAAGAATCTATCAATCACCGCTTCAAAGTTATTTGGTAAAATTACATATGTATACATGCATTTAAAATGGCCTCCAAGTGCTATATTGGCTTTTTAAGCTCCAGAACATGATGACAGAGTGGCACAGCAGTAGTTGCTGCCTTACATCCCCAGAGACCGGGGTTTGATCCTGACTACGTAGCTGTCTGTTCGTAGTTTGCACGTTCTCCCCTTGACCGCATGGGTTTTGTCTGGGTGCTCCGGTTTCCTCCCACGCTCCAAAGACGTGCAGGTTTGTAGGTTGATCGGCTTCTGTAAAAATAGTAAATTGTCCCTAATGTGTAGGATAGTGTTAGTGCACGCTGTACGGGATGATCGCTGGTCAGCACAGACTCGGGCCGAAGGGCCTGTGTCCACACTGTACCTCTAAAGTAAAGCATATGCAGATTAATGTAACTGCCTTAAAGCCTGGGATATGAACCTTAAATATTGAAATGTCCGACTGTTGTCATTTGGTATTGGTTTATTATTGCCACATGTAATAATACATGTGTACAGCTTTTGTGTAGAGTCCAGGCCCATCATGCCATACATAACCACAACAGGTAATCAAAAGAGAAAATAAACAGTGCCAAATTGTTACAGCCTCAGAGAAAGTGCAGATTTAAAAAAAATTTGAAGGGTTGCAATGTGGTAGATTGGAAGATCAAGAAGTCTTAAAGTTCAAAGAACCTATCTCATAATTTCTCGGTGGGCCGAAGGGCCTGTTTCTCTAAAGTCTAAAGAACATTTCTCTTTCTGGCTTTTTAGTCACTGAGTTTCAGACCCTGCCATGATTTGGAATGGGTAAAATGACTTTAATTATGCTGTACAATTGTCTTGTTTATCATGTATATCTTGTATTTCAGCTACCTGAAATATGACTCCCAGTAATGAGCAAATGAAATAGGTTATTCGCCCTATCTGTGTTATTTACCATTTGGCTTCCCATTTTTCTAAGAGGAACTATATCATATTTGCATACGAGTTCCCCCCAATATCCCTGAATTCTTTCTCCAATACAATGACATTAACTTTACCAAGTGGTGACAACTGCCACTGTGTTACTCCAGCACTTCGTTATCTATCTGGTATAAACCAGTATCTGCAGTTCTTTGTTTCGACATTGATAGGTTCTTGTTTAGTAAGGGCATCAAAGGTTATGGAGAAGGCAGGAAAATGGGGTGGAGAGGAAAAATAGATCAGCCGTCATCAAATGACTCAATGGATAGAATGGCCTAATTCTGTTCCTATAGGGTGATTTCACGAAAGGTCACTGGAGCGTAAATCCCCACTCACGTGACCGAAAATTTTAACTGGGGGACAAGCGTCACTTCCGGTACATGTTAGTGGATGGGAAAACACGCACTTTCACACCCGTTAAAAACATCGAAAACGGCCAGTTTTTGAGCTGCAATTTACGGAGCCAGTCGGGGGCACCGTGAGGAACAGCTTCCTAAATTTACAGTCCAAAAAAAAGATAGAAACTAAGGTAAATACAAGAGCGAGCTGAAGGTGTAAAAAAGGCGGAAGTGCTAGCGGACTTTTTTCTTGGAGATTTAAAGATCCAAAATATCGGGAATTATCGCGTTTGCTCGCTGCATTTCATCAAAAGTGGCATTATTGACTTTGTTATCTTTATTCATTTGTTATATGAAAAGTATTAAAAGTTAGAAACCCGTCAGTAAAATTGCAAAATCGGCCATGGTTCTCGGGTGGGTTTTAACATGCAAAATGAAAACGCTTCTGAAGCTCCATTTACCATTTAAATAATCGTAAACTCTCAATGCGTTTGGAAATCAATTTTACTGAGATGCAAGCTTACGATTATTTAAATGGTAAATGGAGCTTCAGAAGCGTTTTCATTTTGCATGTTAAAACCCACCTGAGAACCATGGGCGATTTTGCAATTTTACTGACGGGTTTCTAACTTTGAATACTTTTCATATAACAAATGAATAAAGATAAAAAAGTCAATAATGCCACTTTTGATGAAATGCAGCGAGCAAACGCGATAATTCCCGATATTTTGGATCTTTAAATCTCCAAGAAAAAAGTCCGCTAGCACTTCCGCCTTTTTTACACCTTCAGCTCCCTCTTGTATTTACCTTAGTTTCTATCTTTTTTTTGGACTGTAAATTTAGGTAGCTGTTCCTCACGGTCACCCCGACTGGCTCCGTTAATTGCAGCTCAAAACCTGGCCGTTTTCGATGTTTTTAACGGGTGTGAAAGTGCGTGTTTTCCCATCCACTAACATGTACCGGAAGTGACGCTTGTCCCCCAGTTAAAATTTTCGGTCACGTTAGTGGGGATTTACGCTCCAGTGACCTTTCGTGAAATCACCCTATTGTCTCATGGAATCTCGTCTTGCCACTTGATTTGACATATTTTGCACAGGCGGGTCACATGGAGTGGTTGACGTGTCTGGAATGTCTGTTGTAGACTGCCCCTATCTTGCAAGCATAGAGCAAGGTAGGTATAACAGTGGCACTATACATCTTAAGCTTGTTCCATGGGCTGAATCCTCATCATTTCCACATTTTACTGCTCACTTGCGAAAGTAGTGCTGGCTTTTGCTGCCTTTATGGACTTTGTCATCGATATCGACTGATTTTGATAGAATGCTGCCAAGTTATGTGAACTATCCACCACTGGCTGGTTAAGGTAAAGTCTTGGTCAATGACGACCCAGGGACATTGATGGCGAGAGTTTAAGGTAGAATGTCAAAGTAACAGTAAAATTCTTGATTTGGTCTTGTCACGTGAACCAAAGTACAGTGAAAAGCTTCGTTTGCGTGCTAATCAGTCAGCGGGAAGACTACGTGATTACATGATACGCCGTCTGCTGTGTACACAGATGGACGATAGAAGACCATAGTTAAAGTAAGAAACGCTGATGTTGGAGTAGAGGCTTAAAAGAGTGGAGCGTTTGTAGTACGTGATTGCAGATACATTTCTGGGACCAGCATGCAGAGAGTTGCCTGGCTTGGAATATAAATCATCTTTTGTTGCGCCTGGCACGCTACCTGCCACGTTGGAGGGGAGCTGGTTGGTTAAGGGATGGCAGGGACCCAGGTGTGGAGCGGGCAAGCTGGTCAATGGACAGCAGGGAGGGACACCAAGGGAGGAGGGAACTGGCTGGCCAATGCATTGCAGGTGACCCAGGGGTAGAGAGGTGGCCCAGGGTACAGGCAGTAAACTGGTCAATGAATTGCAGTGACCCAGGAGTGGAGAGAGTAAGGGGGTAAATGGATGGCAGGGACCCAAGGGTAGAGATGTTAGCCAGGGTACAAGCAGCAAGCTGGTCAATTAGTGGCAGAGACTCTGCCTCCGTCCACTGCTTGTGCACAGGAACCTTGTGCGCGGCTCCGGCGGCTGGCGGACGCTGAGGGCTGCGGCGCTGGGGAAGGACGGGACCAGAGCGGATTCAGCGGGGCTGGCGGTGGCGGTGGCGGCGGGAGGTAAACTGGCTGCGGGCCGGGGCCGGGAGTCAACTCCCCGGGGGGTGGAGATGGAGGGGGATATCTCTCCCGCCCCCTCCCTCCCTCCTTCCCCAGGGAGGTCTCCCTCTCTCCCTCTCTCCCCCCCTCTCTCCCCTTTCCGATGGTGTGACGCACATCACTCACTCTTTCCCTTTCGCTCTCTCCCCCGGGTGTGTGACTCTCTCCTCTTTCAGCGACTACATCCAGATCCAGATCCCCTCCCCAGGGGTGGGTGTCTTCCCCCCCCAGCTCCAGCCCCAGCCCCAGCTCCTCTCCCCAGGGTTGTGTTCCTCCCCGTTCCCTCTGACTCCATCCCGCAGGTCTGACCCCCGCGGGGGTGCACATCTTCCTTCCCCCAACCCTGCTCCCCTGGGGTGTCTCTTCACCTTCCTTTCAGGATGTGTTTCTCCCCTCCCTGTTTCTCCCTGTGACAACTTTGGCCAGCGCGGATAATCACAGGAATTGGAAGCATTTCACGATCCACATTCATTGTCTGTTGATCTCAACTCTTACTATATCTGTCGGGCCTATCGCTCTCTAATCTTGTTCACTGGCGGAAATTAATGTGGCAAAGACTCCTCTGTCCATTCCACTGTTGTCTGTCTTTGTGGAAGTGCTGGGCAGTAATCGGGCACCGTGGTTAATTCGTTTGGTTAGAAGTTCAATGTTAATTCAACTCTGCTTAATTTGGTTGGTTACTCAAATCCTTACCATTACAGTTTATAGTTTGCATTTGTTGATTAACTTGCAAGGGAAACTAGGCACCTCACAAAACTGTGTCATTTGAAAATTGTAAAATATGTATTTGTTAGAGACAGGAATGGATTGATTGAAGGAAGCAGCATAGAAACAGGCCCTTCACTCACCGAATCCACGCCGACCATCCATCACCCGTTCACACGAGTTCTATGTTCTCCCACCTCCTCATCCAATCCCTTCGCACTAGGGACAATTTATAGAGACCAATACACCTACAAACCCGCACGTATTTGGAATGTGGGAGGAAACTGAAGCACCCGGAGGAAGCCTACGCGATCACAGGAAGAATACAAACTCTACACAGGCAGCTCCAGAGGGCAGGATTGGACCCAGATCTCTTGTGCAGTGAGGCAGTAGCACTACCAGCTGCACCCAGAGGATCTATGGGATTACGGAATCCTACTGGGTGGATGGAATATTCAGCGCTGTAATACTCTTACTGAACTCAGAAGAATATGCGCCTTCTGTCTCCCAGATGTAACAGTAATAAAGTGAGATCACTATTAAGAGTCTTAAGAGTCACTCAGCATGGAAACAGGCAAATCGGCCCAACTTGACCATGCCGACCGACATCATCTACTATCTACCAGCGCTTGGCCCATATTCCTCTAAACCTGTCCTATCCACGTACCATCCCAAATGATTTTTGAACATCGTGATAGTACTATCCTCAACTACATCTTCTGGCAGCTTGTTCCACACACCCAACACCCTTTGTATAAATAAAAAAGTTGTCCCTTAGGTTTCTATTAAATACCCCCCCCCCCCCCCCATCTGTTACCTATGTCCTTTTGACTTTAGAGATACAGCGTGGAAACACTCCTTTGGCCCACCGAGGCCGCGTCGTCAAGCAATCACCCTGTACACTGACACTATCCTACACGCTATTTACAAAAGCCAATTTACCTTCATCTTTGGAGTGTGGGAGGAAACTGGAGCACTTGGAGAAAACCCATGCGGTTGCAGCGAGAAAGTACAAACTCCGTGCAGACAGCATCCGTAGTCAGGATCGAACCCGGGTCTCTGGTGCTGCCAGTGTGCCATCCGTGTGTATGTTTCTTGATTCCCTTATGCTGGGTAAAAAATTGTATTTACCCTATCTATTCCTCTCATGATTTTATACACTTCTGGGCTTTGGAGGAAAGAGCATGATGCAGCTCGAAATGGGGAGTGATCACCAGGCTTGATTCAACGGTAACATTTCAGGAGAGCAGAGTATATTCTTGAGTGTTTAAATTGTTGCTATGTCGAAATTCTGGATAATCCAGAGGTTATGCTTTTGGGAAGTGGTGTTTAATAGATTTCCAGCAGATGGGTCTTAGTCATCCTGCGTTTCACATCCCTCTGCAGCTTTTTCTGGACAAGAGATTTCAGACTCATCAGACATGCAGAGCACGGCAAATTACCTCTGGCTCACCTCTGACATCGTTGGTCAAGGAGCCACTGCTAATGTCTATCGTGGACGCCATAAGGTTAGTTCTGAAGCAAATCTTTGCTCTGAAAATTCTGTTTCCCTCCACAGCTACCACTTAACAATTATTTTACTTTAGAGCGAACAGGCTCTCGGTCCACCGGGTCTGCGCCGTTCAGCGATTACCCCCATACACTAACTATCCTACACACTTAGTTTAGTTTAGAGATACAGTGTGGAAACAGGCCCTTCAGCCCATCGAGTCCACGCCGATCAACGATCATCCTGAACACTAACACTATCCTTATACGCTAGGGACAATTTACAATTTTTCCCAAAGCCAATTAAGCTAGAAACCTGCACGTCTTTGGAGTGTGGGAGGAAATTGGAGCACCCGGAGGCAGGTACTATAACATTTAAAAGATATTAGTGCAAAACACAATTTGAAAAGTAAACCCATGGTAGTGCAAGAGGTGACCCATAGTATACAGTTGCTGAGGATTACGGTTCAACAGTCATGTGTTTTATTGTCACATGTCCCAAAACAGAACATATATGTAAACGTAGTTCTCAGTAAACACGTAATTGCAGATGATGTAATTCAGGTAACAAATATAGTTTAGTATAACATATCTATAAAAGAAAAAAACAAATGATAATAGTGCAAATACAAAAGCAATGCCCCCCAAGTCTGTAGTGTTTGGAGCTTATTTGGCGATTGTAGTGTTTGCCGCGGGACTTGTTAGCACCCGCCGGGGGCTCCAACACCAAGACCCGGAGCGCGGCCTTGCATCACCCGCCGCGGCTTTAATGGCCGCAGGACACTTACCATCGCCCGCCGGGGGCTTTGACTGACATCGGGAGGAGAATGAGAAGTGCAGGGGAGAGATAAGACTTTGCCTTCCATCACAGTGAGGAGGAGATTCACTGTGATGGATGTTTGTGTAAATTGTGTTGTGTCTTGGTTCTTTTTCTTGTGTGTATGACTGCAGAAACCAAATTTCTCAATGAGGTTCCAATGACACAAATAAATTGTACTGTATTGTATAATAGCCTGATGGTTATGGGAAGAAGCTGTTCTTGGACCTGGACGTTACAGTTTTTAGGCTCCGAGACCACCTTCCCGATGGCAGGGGCGAAATGAGTGTGTGGCCAGGGTGGTCTGGGTCTCTGATGATGCTGGCTGCCTTTTTGAGGCAGCGACTCCTGTAGATTCCTTCAATGGTGGGGAGGTCAGAACCCGTGATGGACCGGGAAGTGTTAACTTTCTGCAATCTTCATTTGTGGGCATTTGAGTTGCTGAGCCAGGCCGTGATACAACCCAGTCAGTGCACCTGTACAGGTTCAAGAGAGTATTAGTTGGCATACTAAATCTCCTCAATGTGCGGCTTGGTTCAAGAACCTGATGGTTGTGGGGATAGTAGCTGTTCCTGAACCCAGTGATGTGGGACTTTAGGGTTCTGTATCACGTGCCCTACGGTAGCAGTGAGAAATGGGCACGGCCCGGATGGTGGGGGTCCTCAATGACAGATGCCACCTTCTTGAGTTCACCTTCTTCCCATCGCTGCGAATCACTGATGTTTGATGGCGGTCGTGCTTGTATAACTGACAGGACTCGGTGAATGAGCCTAATCCTGAGATAGACACAAAATGCTGGAGTAAATCAGCGGGACAGGCAGCATCTCTGGAGAGAGGGAATGGGTGACCTTTCGGGTCGAGACCTGAGGCCTTGCTAAGGCAGCTCATAGAGCCATAGAGCCATACAGCATGGAAGCAGGCTCTTCAGCCCAACTTCCCATGCTGACCAGCATGCCCCATCTTCACTAGTCCCATCTGCCCGCATTTAGCCCATATCCCTCTAAGCCTTTCCGATCCATGTACCCGTCCAAATGTTTTTTAAATGTTGTGTAGTACCTCCTCAACTACCTCCTCTGGCAGCTTGTTCCATAGACCTACCAACCTATGTGTAAAATAAGTTGCCCCTCAGGTTCTTATTAAATCTTTACCCCCTCACCTTAAACCTATGGCCTCTGGTTCTTGATTCCTCTACTCTAGGTAAAAGACAGTGCATTTACCTCTTATGATCTTATACACCTCTATAAGATCATCCCTCAGTCTCCTGCGCTCCAAGGAATAGCATCCTAGTCTACTCAACCTCTCACTATAGTTCAGGCCGTCGAGTCCTGGTAACACCCTGTAAATCTTCTCTGCACCCTCTCCGACTTAAAGCTCGGTGTCCAATTTAAAGTGTTGTGTCCCTTTCCACAGAAAACCGGAGACCTGTACGCCGTCAAAGTATTCAACAACATCAGCTTCCTGCGGCCGATTGAAGTACAGATGCGGGAGTTTGTGGTCCTTCGGAGACTGCATCATAAAAACATTGTGAAGCTTTTTGCTGTGGAAGAGGAGGTACAGAGATCATTGCTGTTGTGCTCACTGTTTGTCCATTAGAAAGTACACCCGCGTGTGGGATCAACATGAATGATGAACTTTAATCTTGACCATGAAATGTTCTGTGTTTATTCTTGGGTAGAATACCAGCAAAAATAAAGTGCTTGTGATGGAGTTTTGCTCTTGTGGAAGCTTGTACACTATACTGGAAGAGACCAAGAATGCATTTGGTCTGCCGGAATCAGAGTTCTTGATCGTGTTGCGAGATGTAGGTAGGTTGTCAATGCTTTGACTATTTGTCTTAAATGAAAGCTGAGACTAACATTGATGCCTGCAGATGAAAAGCATATATTAACAACCCTAAAGAAAGACACCGAATGCTGGGGCACTTCAGCACTCCTTTGATATCAGATTGCTCTGAAAACAGGGGCGGCACAGTGGCGCAGCGGTGGAGTTGCTGCCTTACGGTGACAGAGATTCGGGGTTGACCCTGACTTCTGATGCTGTCTGTACGGAGTTTGTACATTCTCCCTGTGACCGCTTGGGTTTCCCCGGGTTCTCCGGTTTCCCCCCGCACTCCAAAGACGTACAGGTTTGTAGGTTGATTGGCTTCAGTAAAGATTGTAAATTGTCCCCAGTGTGTAGGATGGTGCTAGAATACGGGGATCGCTGGTCGGTGCTAAGTCGGTGGGCCGAATGCCCTGTTTCCACGCTGTATCACTAAACTAAACAGCTGTAAATCATGTGCCTCCAAGAAGCACATACCCGCATGGATGCTAAACAAATGTCTTGTTTCTCTTCTGACCTTATTTTACTTACCTTATTTTTACGGTTGCCATTTGTCCTCTTAGTTTAGTTTGGTTTATTGTCATGTGTACTGAGGTGAAAACCTTTTGTTGCATGCTAACCAGTCATTGGAAAGACAAGACAAGACATGATTACAATCATGTCCTCCACATTGTACAGATACATGATAAAGGGAATAATGTGAATAACGTTTAGTGCAAGATAAAGTCCAGTAAAGTCCGATCAAAAATTGTCCGAGTGTCACCAATGAGGTTCATTGTAGCTCAGGATCACTATGGTTCAGTTAGTGACAGGATGGTTCAGTTGCCTGATAACAGCTGGGATGAAACTGTCCCTGAATCTTGAGGTGTGCATTTTCACACTTCGGTGCCTTTTACCCGATGGGAGAGGGGAGAAGAGGGAGTGACTGGGGTGTGACTGGTTCTTGATTATGCTGCTGGCCTTGCCGAGGCACCGCGACGTGTAGATGGAGTCGATGGCTGGGAGGTTGGTTTGAGCGATGGTCTGGGCTGCGTCCACAACACTGCAAATTCTTGTGGTCTTTGATGGAGCTGTTCCCAATCCGTGCTGTGATGCATCCCGATAAAATGCTATCTATGACGCCAATTGGAGTGTTGAATTTGCAATTGGAGTTTTGCTGTTTATCCACCAGTGGCCGGTATGAATCACCTACGGGAGAACGGGATAGTGCACAGAGACATCAAGCCTGGAAACATTATGCGTGTGATCGGAGAGGATGGACAGTCTGTTTACAAGCTGACTGACTTTGGAGCCGCCAGGGTTTTGGAAGATGATGAGCAGTTTGTCTCGCTTTATGGAACGGAGGAGTATTTGGTAAGATTCGGTCACTTTGAATCTAAAACCCAAGTTTTTAAACCTGAATGTTGAACCACAGCTTCAGTCATGTTGTCGGCTGATCATTTTTGGGGTCATGGAGTGCAAGAAAGATGCAGCTTGGAAACTGAGTCCACACTTGCCATAAATCACTTCATCAGATGGTCATGATGGCACAGCAATAAAGTTGTTGCCTCACAGCCAATGCAGCGCCGGAGACCTGGGTTCGATCCCGACTACGGGTGCCGTCTGTACGGAGTTTGTGCGTTCTCCCCGTGACCTGCGTGGGTTTTTTTCCGAGATCTTCTGTTTCCTCCCACAATCCAAAGACATACATGTTTGTAGTTTAATTGGCATGGTAAATGAAAAATTGTCTCGAGTGGGTGTAGGATAGTGCTCATGTGCGGGGATCGCTGGTCGGTGCGGTGGGCCAAAGGGCCTGTTTCCGTGCTGTATCTCTAAACTAAACCAAACTAAAGATATGGCAATACTCTACTGAACTGTATGCAAAGTAAGAATTTTGCTGTGCTCTTGCACATGTGACAATAAAGCACTATTGCCCATTATTGACACTAATACTGTGTTCACCCAGTTATTTTGTCCACATTCTCATGTACTTCCCTAACTTTACCACTCTCCTACTCACCAGGGGCATTGTACAGCTGCCAGTTAAACTAACGACTCGCACATCTTTGGAATGTGGGAGGAAACCGTAGCATCCTGAGGAGCGGCCATAGTTAGGATCGAACCTGGGTCTCTGGCGCTGTAAGGCAGCAACTCTGCTATCTTCTGATAGAAGTCTGTGACCAGTGGTACGCCACAGGGAGAATTGACGGAATGCTCACTGTTTGTTATAAACGCAAACAATACTTGGATGTGATTGAAGAAGGTGTAGTTAGCAAGTTCAGCAGATGACCTGAAAATTGGCCATGTTTAGTTTAGTTTAATGTAGAGACACGATGTGGAAACAGGCCCTTCCGCCCACCGAGTCCGCACAGACCAATGATCACCCGTACACTGGTTATCCCTGTTACGCATCTGACCCAATAGGGGCAACCTAAAAGCCAATTAACCTACAAACCTGCACATCTATGCAATGTGGGAATAAACCGTAGCACCCGGATGAAACCCACGCGGTCACAGGGAGAACGTACAAACATCGTACAGACAGCACCCGTGATCAGGATTGAACCTGGATCTTTGACGCGGTGAGGCAGCAATGCTACTGATGCGTCACTGTGCCGCCCCAATTGTTCTTGATAGTGCAGAAGATAGTCTCAGGATACAGGACTACATTAAGACCAAGTGTTCTAGATAAGTATTCTAGATAAGCCTGACGTGATGCACAAAGGAAGGGTTAACTCCGAAGGATATACTCCGTAGAATCCAACCACTTTTTATCGGCACAGTTTTTCCACATTCTGTGTCTTTACTGTAAGAACTTCCCAATTGTTTAAATGAGAACTAGCCATAGGGTTTGAGCCTGACTACGGGTGCTGTCTGCACGGAAGTTCTCCCTGTGACCACATGGGTCTTTGGTTCTTTAGTAACTTATCAGTTTCTTTGTTGAACTAAATTAAGGCGCATGTTGCAATCAAAAGCGCTTGAACAATTGGTTGGGAAGAAAGCCAAACTGTAAGACCACGGTGCTCCGGTTTCCTCCCACACTCCAAAGAGTACAAATCAGTCTTTGGTAAAGATTATAAAGTGTCACTAATGTATAAGATAGTGCTAATGTACAGAGATTGGTGGGCCGAAGGGCCGGTTTCCGCGCTGTACCTCTAAACTAAAACGAAATTACATTGTTTGTAGGTTAATTGTCCCTGGTATGTAGGGAGTGGGATAACCTAGAATAGTAAGATTAAACGAGAACTTACCAGTTTGAAGTTTGATCTGTATTTTATGAGGAGTTACGATGAGGGATTACGTGAAGAAGCCCGCCAGGACGCATGCGTGTCATTCTTCAAAGCAGCGGTGTGAAATCACAGATAACTGTAATGACTAAACATAGTAAGATTAGAGAAGAGATACCAGTTAAGTATATGATCAAGGGTGGGAGCGGAGGGCACGTAATCCCTCATCGTAACTCCTCATAAAATACAGATCAAACTTCAAACTGGTAAGTTCTCGTTTAATCTTACTATTTTACTTCGGAGTCACGTGAGTGACTACGTGAAGATTTTAAAGCTCTGTGATTTCATGCCGTGGAAACGAGTCCATGCATCACGTCTGCCTTGATGACTGTAGGAGGAATTGTGTTAACATAATTTGGACATGAATTCGACATTGAAATCATAAAATTTGTTAACACAAAATTATAACCCCTTTTTATGGGTTTAAATTAATTTACAGAACTTAAAATTGTTTCTGCAAACGTTCCAGGTTTCATTACTGGTTTGTTGTAAAATAATTGGAATGTTTTTTCCCCAGACCATCCTGCTGCCTTGAGGATTTGGTCCATTGGTACATCCAACTGTATCGCTGCCGATGTAGCTGCAGCCCTGGTGGAATGAGATTTAAAAATATTAGTATCCACCCCAGCCTGTGTTAGCACCTGTTTCAGCCATCTTGAGATGGTCTGGACCGTCACTCTTTTGTGTGGTTGCTTGTGGCTGACCAAAAGTGCCTTCTCATTGCCTCTTAGGATTTTCGTTGTCTCCATGTATAACGACAGATGTCTTACTATACAGAGACGGTCATCTGTTGGGTATGACCTAAATTGTATATTGAGGCCTGCTGATCCCTGTCTGTTCTGCTTTACTAACTCATAGATATGAAACGTAATATTTTCTGTTGAGGAAGTCATGTTGTCCAGTCTTAGTTTATGCAGTGACTGTACCCTCTGTGCCGTGACCAATGCCATTAGCATGACTGTTTTTAATGTCAGTCTGTGTAGGGACAGAGCTGTTGCTGGAGACCAATTCCTGAGCATCTTCAGGACAATACTTGCATCCCATATTTGGGAGTACCTGGTTCTTGGGGGATTAGTATTAAAAATTCCCCTCATAAGTTTTGTTACCAGTGGGTGAGTCCCAACAGAGTAACGCTCTGTCCCCTGCCATAGGTAAGTCGATAGGGCACTTCTGGCGCAGTTGATGGCACTGTAACTGAGCCCCTCATCATAGTGGAGGCCTGCCAGATATTCCAGAACAGACGGGATGTTCATGTCTCTGTAGGTGATGTTGTTTTTATGGCAGTACATCTCCCACTTCCTGATATAGACCAGATACTGTTTTTTGGTTGACTGTCTTTGGGCCGCCGAGATCATGTTCACTGTTCGGTCCGTCAGTCCCAGTTGTAGTAGAGGTGTTTTTAAACTCTACAAATTAATAAGTTCAAATGTTTATGGCATGGGTGGCTATCCCTTGTTACGGGATGTAGCAATAAATCTGGTCTATGTGGGATGGTGATACATGGTTCTAATACCATGTTTAATACCACTGGGAACCATGGTTGAGTAGGCCAATCGGGTACTACCAAAATACCAGACGCAGAGTCTTGTTGTATTTTCCTTAATACCCGACTGATGAGGCAGAAAGGAGGGAATGCGTAAATAAACAATTTCCCCCCAATGCAGCGAAAATGCATCTGTCGCCGCTGCCCCAGGGTCTGGTTCCCATGAAACATAATTTGATAACTGGTGGTTAAGTCTGGATGCGAATAGATCGATATCTGGTGTTCCATATTTTGCTGTAATATCAGCAAATACTTTTTTATTCAACATCCATTCGGTGTTTTCATTAAATTTGCGTGACCTGGTGTCTGCCACTAAATTTAGTCTTCCTGGTAGGTAAGTGGCTGATATCCAAATATCTCTCTGGATACACCATTGCCAAATTGTATTAGCCAGATTGTCACATGATGTCGATTTGTTTCCACCCATGTGGTTAATGTATGCTACCACGGTGGTATTGTCTATCTGTAGTCTAACATGCTGGTGATATGACCCAGTACAATATGACTTTAGGCCATGGAATGCACCCAACATTTCCAGGTAGTTTATGCCCAGTGTGAGTAATAATGATGCCTCCTGAGCAGTCCATCTACCTCCACAGCTGGTGATGGTATTGGTGGCTCCCCACCCAAGTGCACTGGCATCAGTTTGTAGTACCATGGAAGGGTTACTGACAATGATTGGATTGGAACAAAGCCAGATCTATCCACCATTTTAGTTCCATTTTAGCTTTGATTGGTAGTTTCATAGGTCTGTCAAAGTGACCTGCATTAATTTTGAGTGCTTGTATTTTTGCTCTCTGTAAGTTTTGGTAATGTAGAGGTCCAAATTGTGTGGCTGGAAAGGCAGCCACCATTTTGCCAATTACTTTTGCTACCAATCTGATGGATGGTTTGCTGATGTCAATGAGGTTATTGCAAGCCTCTATTAAATCTCTAGCCTTTCCCTTAGGCAGAGTCACCGACATGTGAACTGAGTCAATGGTGAACCCCAAATAGTCCATAGTAGTGGAAGGCGTTAGTTTAGATTTAACTGGATGGATAATAAATCCCAGTTTTTCAAATAACTGTTTTGTGGCTGTTACAGTTTGTTTGGCCAATTCCAAAGTTTTGCCCACAATGAGTATGTCATCTAAATATGCCATGACCATGTGTTTACGTTTCCGTAGAAACGCTAGGGCTGGTTTCAAAATTTTTGTGAACAGCCTGGGGGCTGATGATAAGCCATTTGGCAGTGCTTTATACTGCCAGCGTTGTCCCATCCAGTTGAATTTTAAGTAACATCTGTGGTCACCTCGTATAGGCACTGAATAGTAAGCATCTTTTAAATCGATGCTGGCCATGAAGTAACCTTTGGAAATTAATTGTTTAACAGTAACAAAGGTTTCCATTTTGAAGTGAATATATTGTACAAATGTATTCAATTTTGTCAGATCTATGATGATGCGACAACCACCATCTTTTTTGTTTTTGGTAAATATATTGGACACGAATTCTAATGGTTCGTGTTGAGTTTTCTCAATTACACCTTTTACGTAAAGCCGCTCCAGTTCAGCTTGCGCTTTTGATTTTTCTTTATCAGAAAGCACGAACATTCGGTTCGGTATATGTTGAACTGGAGGGCTGTACTTGTGTATAAACTCTATTGTATATCCCTGGATACTGCTTAAGATGTAAGTATCGGTTGTTAACATGCTCCATGCATTCAGAAAAGAGTGTAATCTCCCCCCAACCTCCATGCTCCCTGTATTTTGTAGGGAACCAGACCCACCTACCTCCATAGTTACCAGTGGCAGGTTTACTTCTTTTTTGTAGGTTCTTCGCTGCTGTTGTTGCGCTGGTGTCTGGATTTTTGGTTTGGTTGGCGTTGGAGGTCCCCGCATCTTCCAAGAAGGCCGGCCTGGGCCATGGCCTAAAAAGACTCATGTTTTGAGTACCGGGCCTTCGAGCTTTCACCAGTTCTGCTGGTGGGTGCGTAGGGGTGCTGTCTTTGGCTGTAGTGGGTTTTTGTTGGAGTCCCTTTTATTAGTCCCAGGGTTTTTGCTTCCTCATCGAGCTCCTTGACTTGCTTCGATAGGTTGCCTCCAAACAATAGTATTGGTGGTTTTGTGGTCCCAATTTTGCACAGTCCCTGCACCCCTTGCAAACTTGTCTTTCCTTCTGCGGACCCCTCTTCCAGGTCAGCCCAGAACTGACCCGCAGTGCTCCCCTCTGATGAGGTAGAAGCACCGTGCAGCCCTTCAAGAGGTACTGGTGTGGGTTTATTATAGGGCCCACAGTGACCCGACTCCATCTCCCGGAGTCTGTCACGTTGGAGCAAATGCTCCACACACCGCTCCATCCGGCTCCAGCGCTCTCGGTCGCTGGCCGCCCGCGGTTGTTCAAAGTCGGACTCCTCTGAGTCCAAGACCTTGTTTGTTTTGGGTCTAGCCTTACCACCCGGCCGCGTGGATCTGGCCGGTGCGGAGGCGACATCGGGCACAGCTGATCCCACTATCGGTGATCCGAGTGCCGCTGGCTGCTGCTGGCTGCCCGCTGCTCCGCGGTCCTCCCTCACCAGCTTTGTCGCAGCCCGTTGGTTTCTCCACCTGTAATCAGCATGGGAAAACACAAAAAGACCGCAGCTCTTACCTGCAGGTCCTGGTTTAAATTGTCGCTACGGGGGAACGTCGTTCCACCCCGCCTCCTCCGTTTTCGACTTGTCAAAAGTCGACGGCCCCATTCTGAATAGTCTCCCGCCCGGCCGTGGTGTTCTGGCCGGCGCGGGACAAAAAGTCGGCACAGCTGATCCCTTACGGGGCTTGTGCCTTCAGCTGCTGCTGGCTCCCGCAACTTCGCGGTCCTCCCCAGCCAGCTTTACTCGCAGCACTTGTGGACACTATTTTGTCCTGCTTCCCCCCCTGTGTAAAAACAGCGCGGGGACAAAAACTACCGCAGAGTAAATCACTTACCTGCAGGTCGCGGTTTCAAACTTACCGCTGCGGGGGAACGTTCCACCCCGCCTGTCGTTTCGCAAGCGTGAAAGCGATATGATGACACGCATGCGTCCTGGCGGGCTTCTTCACGTAGTCACTCACGTGACTCCGAAGTAAAACTGGTGATCGATGGTCATCATGGACTAGGTGGGCCGAAGGGCCTGTTTCCATGCATCTCTAAACTAAGCTAAATGTAAATGTTCCCCAAATATAAGAGCAGCGTCTGACTGGAATAATCAAATCTGTTTAGCACCCAGACATGTATGAACGAGCTGTGCTGAGAAAACCTCACCAGAAGACGTATGGAGCGACCGTGGATCTCTGGAGTATTGGGGTCACATTTTACCACGCAGCCACTGGCAGTCTCCCTTTCCGACCCTTTGAAGGACCCCGCAGGAACAAGGAAGTAATGTAAGTTCTACTGCAGGTAATACAAGTCTGTTTGCGACATAGAACTCTGCTGCAGGTAACACAGTTTGACACTTGGGCAAATGGATATATACTTTACTTTAGAGATACAGCACGGAAACAGGCCCTTTTGCCCACCGTGACAGCGCCCACCAGCGATCTCCTCGTGCACTAGCACTATCCTACACACGAGGAACAATTTACAATTTCACCGAAGCCATTTAACCTGCAAACCCGCATGTCTTTGGGATGTGGAAAGAAACTGGAGCAACCAAGGAAAACCCACGCAGGGAGAATGTACAAACTCCATGCAGTCTGCACCCATAGTCAGGATCAAACCCAGGTGTCTGGCGCTGTAAGGCAGGTGCTCTACTACTGCGCCACTGTGCCGCCCCACAAGAACAAGGTGGTGTTATTTCTCCAAAAGAGATAAACATTTAATGTATCAGTGATTGTGACAAACTGCTGGAGTACTCAGCGTGCCAGGCAGCATCCCTGGAGAACATGAATAGGTGACGTTTCCCGAAACACAGCTCATTTGCGTGATGGTCTAGGCCACGGCCGCAACTCTGCAATATCTTTCAGTCATGGATGGAGCTGTTGCCAAACCCTGCTGTGAGGCTTCCCGGGTCATAGGGAGAACGTACAAACTCCTTGCAGATAGCACTGGTAGTCAGATTCAAACCCGGATCTCTGGCGCTGTAAGACAGCAGAGCTACCGCTGTGCCTCCATGCCGCCCCTTGAGGCCAAATCACTGGGAATTTTTAAAGTGGAGATTGACAGCTTCTTGATTAGTAAGGGTGTCAAAGGTAATGGGGAGAAGGCAGGAGAATGGGGTTGTGAGGCAAAAATAGATCAGCCACGACTGAATGGCGGATTAGACTCGATGGGCTGAATGATCTAATTCTACTCCTATGACCTATGAACAAATCGTTTTATTTCCCGAGTATTTCTCTTCCTTGTATCTTCCTAAACTTTTGCTCCATTTTCTCTTCCCCGCTCCCCTTTTGCTCTTAGTTTGTTTGTTCTCTTTGAATAAAAGCCTCCTCCTTCTTCTTTGCATAAAAGTTCTTCAATCGCACCAAATTCCCCTCCCACGACCTCTTCCGTCAACTTGGTATGTCCCCAGCAACTCTCACCAACTTTTACAGATGCGCAGTAGAATGCATTTTATTGGGATGGTTTGAGAACAGCTCCAACCAAGGCTGCAAGAAACTGCAGAGAATTGTGGACGTAGCCGAAACCCATCAACCAAACCAACCTCCGTTCCTTTGACTCCATTTACTCCTCAAGCTGCCTCGGCAAGGCCACCAGCACAATCAAGTACGAGTCCCACCGCAGCCACTCACTCTTCTCCCCTCTCCCATCAGGTACAGAGGTGTGAAAATGCACACCTCCAGTGTTAGGGCCAGATTCTTCCCAACTGTTATCAGGCAACTGCACCATCTTATCAACATCTAGAAGGTGGTCATGACCTATAACTACCTCATTGGAGATCCTCAAACTATCTTTAATCAGACTTTATTTTGCACTAAGCGTTACACCCTTTATCCTGCATCTGTACACTGTGGACGGCCTAATTGCAATAATGTATAGTCTTTCCGCTGACAGGATAGCATTCAACAAAAGCTTTTCACTGTACATGTACTTGTGACAATAAACTAAACAGACTAAAAGGTCATGCTTGGGTGCTGCCTTTTTAACCATGTCCTGTTCTAATTCTTCTCATTCCTGGTGCTAATTCCGCCTCCATTGCATCTTTTCTGCATGAAAGGCATGATGTAAATCCTTTGACTCATGGCCGAAGCATAGCCAATGGCACCTAACTTTGTGAAACGTTCTAATATCTGAGTAAATAATTGTTGCTGTTCAATTTTAGGTACAAAATAATCACAGAGAAACCTCCTGGGACAATATCAGGAGTTCAGAAATCAGAAAACGGACCCATTGCTTGGCATTGTGATTTACCAATGTCCTGCAACCTTTCAAGGTAAGTCAGCCCTTGACAAGTCTTCGTGCACGCTGATAATTTATTGAATATGCCTGATAGCTTTATCAAATGCATCCCACTGTGGGCATCTTTATGATAATTGTAGCTAGGATGGCTTTGTCTGTATTTCCTCTTTTCATTGTTCATAAGTTCACAAGTCATAGAAGCAGAATTAGGCCATTCGGCCTATTGAGTCCATTTGTCATGGCTGATCTATTTTTCCCTATCCACCCCATTCTCCTGCCTTCTCCCCATAATCCTTGAACCCCTTTCTAATCAAGAATCCATGGCCTCCACAGACAACTGTGGCAATGAATTCCACAGATTCACCACCCTCGTCCTGTCAGGCATTATCCGCGACAAGAGAAGCAGGATGAATATGTCGGGTTGGAGACCCTTTGGAAGTGGCGCAGAGGTAGAGTTGCTGCCTCACAATGCCAGAGACCCGGTTTCGAAGCAGACTATGTATGCTGTCTGAACGGAGTTTGTACCTTCTCCCTATGACCTGGGTTTTCTCTGGAAGCTCCGGTTTCCTCCCACATACCAAAGACGTACAGTTTCATTGGTTTCTGTAAAATTGCCCCTAGTGTGCAGGGAGTAGATGACAGACGGGTTCCATAGGGGTGGGGGTGACCAATGATCGGATGGATTAGCTGGGCTGAGGGGCATGTTTCCACGCTGTATCTCTAAACTAAAATTTAAACTGGGTTTCCAGCCCAAAACAAGTCGGAGAATAACACTTGGAATTTTTTGCTGTTATTTTAAATTGGACAATAACAAGACTTTTTTTTGCTGCTTTTTATTCTCCTCAGAGGTCTGCAATCTTTGCTGACTCCAATCTTGGCAAACATCCTCGAAGCTGATCAGGAGAAGTGCTGGGGCTTTGATCAGTTTTTTGCAGAAACCAGTGACGTTTTGCACAGAATAGTGATCCACGTCTTCTCTCTGCACCAGGTCACGTTGCACAAGATTTACATCCAAAGCTACAACAAGTGGGTACATTGTTGAAATGACAAACTTCATAACTATCACAAGACTGTTAACGCTTTCTTGAGAAATCTGTTCCCATTTAATTGTGCATTTATCAGATATCTATATATCATAATGGAGGAACAAATATTTTTTTAATCCTGTTTAATCAATTAGTAATTTACTTGCTAGATCTTTTACAAGTGATTAATGATCTAATTAGCTATTAGATGTTGATAGCAAAACATGCAACTTGTCCCTTTGGTTTACTTATCTCAGTTAATTACTAGTTAGTAGAATGATGGAGCAACTCAGCGGGTCAGGCAGCATCTCTGGAGAACATGGATAGGTGACGTTTCGCAACTCTGAAGAAGGGTCCTGACCCGAAATGTCATTTATTCATATTCTCAAGAGATGCTGCCTGACCAGCTGAGCTAATCCGGGGGCACCGGTAGAGTTGCTGCCTTACAATGGCAGAGACCCGGGTTCGATCCTGACTACGGGCGTTGTCAATGCAGAGTTTGTACGTTCTCCCTGTGACCGCGTGGGTCTTCGCTGGGTGCTTCGGTTTCCTCCCGCACTCTAAAGACAAGCTGGCTTGTAGGTTAATTGGCTTTTGTAAATTGTAAATTCTCCCTAGTGTGTAGGACTAGTGCTAGTGGGTGATCAGTGGTCGGCGGGGAAGGGCCTGTTTCCACTGTGTATCTCTAAAGTCAAAAAGATGGTGTAGGCCGGAAGAACTGTTTGGCCTACTCCATAGTCAACAGGTCCCAACTTGAAACATCACCTATCCATGCTCTCCAGAGATGCTGCCTGACCTGCTGAGTTACTCCAGCGCATTATGTCTTTTTTTTTAATCGAAGGTCGACACAAAATGCTGGAGTAACTCAGAGGGACAGGCAGCATCTCTGGAGAGAAGTAATGGGTGACGTATTGGGTCAAGACCCTTCATGCCTATTTTCATAATGTATTTACATTTTTGGTTTGCGCTACTTGAAGTAAAGTGTATTTAATGCCACCTTTTATTTTTGTTATACTTTCACTTTCACTTCAGATAATTTTTGGACGTCATTAATAAAGATATATTGATAGCTTCCCTCACTTCCTTCACAGGGCCCATGTATTTTATGATTTGGTCTACAAGCAGACAGACATTGCACCCGAATTTCAGGAACTGATGTTTGAAAGCCGCTCCCTCGAGCTTGATCCTGACATGCAAGCCCAACATTTCCCCAAGACGTCTGAAGATAACCCTCTGATAATTATGAGCAAAGAACCCATGAATATAATTGGACTGGCCTTCCAGGAACGTATGTGATTTTCTCTCCTCCAATACCTCCTGCTAGACTTCTCCTTCATTTCAATATCGACATCCCTGCTTTCAACTCGATAGTTCCAGTGTTTTAGTTTGGTTTAGTTTAGAGATACAGCGGGGAAACAAGCCCTTCAACCCAGTGAGACTGCGCCGATCAGCGATCGCCCCATACACTAGTTCTATCCTGTATGCTAGGGACAATTTGTAAGCCAATTAACCTACAAATCTATACATCTTTGGAGGAAATTTCCCCGGATCACCCGGGGAAAACCCACGTGGTCACGGAGAGAACGTACAAACTCCCTGGTCTCTGGTGCTGTGAGACTGCAACTCTACCGCTACGCCACCCTGCCACCCTACAGTGCACTAAAACGACCACCCTAAGGGGCAGCACACTGGCACAACTGGCAGAGCTGCTGCCTCACTGCGCCGGATACCTGGATTTGATCCTGATCTCGGGCGCTGTCTGTGTGGAGTTTGCACGTTCTATCTGTGATCAAATGTCTTTCATCTGGGCGCTCCCAAGTTTCCTCCCACATTCCAAAGATGTATGGGTCTATAGTTTAATTGGCCTCTAAATTGTCCCCGGTTTCTAGGGAGTGAATGAGAAAAGTGGTCTAACTAGCATGGTTGATAGTCTGCCAGGACTATACCCAAAGGGCCTGTTTCCCTGCTGTATCTTTCAGTTAATTGAATCAAAGTCTCTCTCATTTCACTTGCCTCTCCATTTAAGATCCTATGGTTGGTAAGTTCACCTTATCTACGAAGCTTCAGGTTACACCCTATATATCTTCTCCTCCCTCTGTACATGGCTATGGGATTTTATTTTCCTTCTGCTAGGTGCCTGTTTGTTTCTGGTATTAATAATTCAAAACAAGGCCAGATTTGCGTCGGTATTTATTGATTGTTTATTCATATTTATTGATTCTGGTGTTAATAATCCAAAGTAGGACCAGATTAGCGCTGGTATGTATCGATGTGGTATTTATAGAAAGTAGATGAGGTGGAATTTCTTTAGTCAGAGGGTGGTGAATCTGTGGAATTCATTGCCACAGACGGCTGTGGAGGCCAAGTCATGGGGTGTTTTTAAGGCGGAGATAGGCAGATACTTGATCAATAAGCATTAAAGGTTACGGGGAGTAGGCAGGAAATGGGGTTGAGAGGGATAGATCAGCCATGATTGAATGGCGGAGTAAACTAGATGGGCAGAATGGCCTACTTCTGCTCCTATGACTTATGAGCTTATGATCTCCATTCCTGCACCATTAAGGATATGTGTATTTTCTGTCTCAGCTTCCATTCCAAAGTTGCATCCACGGTACGATTTGGATCTCGATGCCTCCTCTGCAAAGGTTTGTTTAGACTTGGCCATCAATATTGTTTTGCTATTAACTTTGACACTACCGCAAAATTCTGAGGAAATATCCATCTGAATGCTGAATCTTCTGCCCTAGAATGTTAAAGGTGCTGTTTACCAAATACGCAAAACAGTCTCCTTGCTGTTGCACTATCAGGAATTGGCACGGAAGGGCGTCCGATGGTTGGTGTAAGTAAATTGTTTATTCACATGCAAAGACATGTCAGAAATTTGCCATTATTAGTTTGCTGCTATCTATGAAATACTAAAAACCTGTAATTTTCTTGACATACTTTGGAAACTCTGCTATTTTAAGGGCATGTTCACACCCTTAAATTAACAATGTGCTCTCCTGCAGACTAACTCTTGCTTCAAGTGCATAACCATGTATAGATACATGATAAGGGAATAACATTTAGTGCAAGATAAAGCCAGTAAAGTCCAATCAAAAGTAGTCTGAGGGTCACTCTCTAGATGAGGGAGTGGCCATGATACAACTCGGCCTTGTTTATGCTGTTGGCCTTGCCGAGGCAGCGCGAGGTGTAAATGGAGTCGATGGAAGGGAGGTTGGATTGAGTGATGGTCTGGGCAGTGTCTGAACTAAACAATGTAAATAACGTGATACAAATCCAAGGAGAAAATGGATAGATGACGTTTCAGGTCAGGACCCTTCATCAGACTGAGTCACTCCAGCACTTTGTGTCTTTTATTACAGAATACCTGATCATTTAATGCCAAAAATGTATTTGCCCAATGGACTTTAATTCTAATTCGTACATTCACTCCCTCCCCTAGTCGAATCGTCATGGATAATTTTCGTGAGACTTTACACAAGAAGACTGAAGTGGTTCTGAAGCTAAATTACTGCATCACAACTGTAGAAAGAGCCAGAAATTTGTAAGTGTTGGTCTTGCTGTCGTTAACTCGCTCTTTATTGGTGCCACAGATATTTTGATTCAAGCTACTTGACGAGACTTTCGCACCAAGGCTTTAGACTTTGGAGATGCAACACAGAAACAGGCCCTTCAGCCCATTGAGTCCCCGCCGACCAGTGATCATTCCATACACTAGCACTATCCTACACATTGGGGACAGTTCACAACTTTTTATTTATTTGTTTATTGATTTTTATTTTTGTTAGAAGCAATTGTACAAAAAAAATGATCGACATAGCAGTTATACAATTTTCGTACAGCTTTAGTTTTAACATTTTAGAAACTATTAACTAGATGGGAGGGGGGGGGGAAAGGAAGGAAAGAAGAAAAGAAAAACTTACAATTTTACCAAAGCCAATTAATTAACCTATAAACCTGCACGTCTTTGGAGTGTAGGAGGAAACCAGAGCACCCGGAGAAACTCCACAAGGTCGCAGGGAGAACGTACAAACTATGTACAGACAGCACTCGTGGCCAGGATTGAACCCGGGACTCTGGCGCTGTAAGGCAGCAACTCTGATCGCTAATACACATAATAGCTCTACGATTCTATGTCCAGGATCATGTACACAAATACCTCTCTTTCTTCCAATTGCTTTGGTTGGGATGGATCATGGCATAAATATACTGGCTGTGGACTAATGGTCTTAATGATGCATCATCTGTGTTTGGTAGATACAACAGTTTGCTGCAGACGACCATACTGCCGTCAGAACTGGATGAAATTCCAGAAATCCACAACAAGCTTCTGCGTGTAAGTAATCAAACACCTTCATTCTGCTTGTAGAATTGGAGCAGGGCCAGAACAATCTTTAAAAAAATATTTCCTTTCCTCCCACGGATGTTTGTTGAGGATTTGTTGTTACTATATTCACCACTCTTTTAAAAAAAAAATCATGTTAAGTTGCATGTATTGACAAATGTGCAAGTACAATGACGAAGTTAGAAACGAGGACCTGTAGATGCTAGACACTAAATGCTGGAGTAACTCAGCGGGACAGGCAGCATCTCTGGAGAGAAGGAATGGGTGATGTTTCCGGTCGAGAAGGAATGGGTGATGTTTCGCTTGGGTAGTTTGCACCCCAGTGGTATGAACATTGATTTCTCTAACTTCAGGTAGCCCTTGCTTTCTCTCTTCATCCCCTCCCCCTTCCCAGTTATCCCACTATTACTGTTTCCGTCTACATTCTTTCTCTGTCCTGCCCCCTCCCTTGACATCAGTCTGAAGAAGGGTCTCAACCCGAAACGTCACCAATTCCTTCTCTCCATAAATGCTGCCTCACCCGCTAAGTTTCTCCAGCATTTTGTGTCTACATTTGATTTTACCAGCATCTGCAGTTCTTTCTTGAGCAGGAATGTGATGCTGAGTCCAGGGTTGGATCCGATGTGATCTTTCTTGAGGGGTAGATCTGGGTTGAAAGGCTGAATGCTCTCCTCCTGTTTCCTATGTAGTCTGAACCAGATATTAGACTCATAGCGATAGAGTTATACAGCTTGGAAACATGCCCATGCTGACAAAGTTGCCCCATCGACACGAGTCCCGCCATTCTGCTTTTGGTCCATATCCCTCGAAACCTGTCCTATCCACGTACCTGTCCAATGATTAGTTTGGAGATTCTGCATGGAAATATGGCCTTTGGCCCACCGGGTCTGCGCCAAGCAGTGACCCCTGCACATCAACACTATTTTACACACTGGGGATAATTTACAATTTTACCAAAGCCAATTAACCTACAAACCTGTATGTCTTTGGAGTGTGGAATGAAACCGGAGCTCCCGGGGGAAACCCACACAGGTCACAGGGAGAACGTGCAAACTCCGAACAGACAGCACCCGTAGTCAGGATCGAACCTGAGTCTCTGGCGCTGTGTGGCAGCAACTCTACCGCTGCGCCACCGTGCCGTCTTTTTTAAAATGTTATAGTAATACATCTTGGTCTCCCTCCGTTAAAATGTAACCATCTATCAATGTTGTGCAGTTGGCAGGTTCTTTGGACTCCATAAACCACAATTTGAAGGACATTGAAGATGCGTTTTTGCCTGGCAACCAGCTATCCGATCACTGGACCTACCAAGTAGGAACACATCCAGAGGACAAAATGTAAGGTCACATTTCCAAATGGCAGCATTTAATGAAGCTTATCAGTCCGTATATTAAAATCGATGTTTTGATTTCAGCACCGAGCAGCTACAGGTTCTTCTGGACTTGATAACGGACATCTACCATCAGTTCAAAAAGGATAAAGCTTTGCACAGTGAGTAGGCACGTGTTATATACAGTGTGGCAGGGTGGCCAGAGGTTGGCCTATCAGTTAGAGTCATAACATGTGGAAACAGGCCCTTAGGCCCAACTTGCTCACACTGGCCAACATGTCCCATCCACACCAATCCCACGGCCTGCGTTTGGCCCATATCCCTCTAAACCTGGCCTATCCATGTACCTGTACAAATGTTTCTTAAATGTTGTGATAGTACCTGCCACAACTATCTCATCTGGCAGCTCGTTACATACATCCACCACTCTGTGAAAAGGTTAACCCTCAGGTTCCTATTAAATCTTCCCCCCCTCACCTTAAACCTATATCCTCTGATCCACTGGTTCTCGATTCCAAACCATGTGTCCTCTGGTTCTTAATCCCTAAATTACTGGCTGAAGGGAGCGTTAATCTTTGACTGGGACCCTTTAACTGTGGTTCTGAACTGTTTAGTCAGTCTCATTCTGATTCTGCAGAACCAAGGAACTGCAGGTGCTGATTTACACAAAAGGACACTAAGTGCTGGAGTAACAGGCAGCACCTCTGGAGAACATGGTCCATGCGCAGTGAAGTGTGCAGTGAAGTAATTGTCTGAGAAACTGTGGTTTATTATCACATGTACTTCGATACTTTGTTTTACATGCTACCCAAACAGATCAGATATATCATGGAAGTGCAAGGATTAGAGGGATATGGATCATCTACCTGCAAGTGAGATCAGTTTCGGCACATTGTGGACTTGTTCCTGTGCTGTACTGTTCTATGTTCTATGTCATATATGGATACAATTATTTCAAACTCGGGGATAACAGATAGAGCAATGGGGAAGGTAGATACAGAGTGAAGAAATTACTTGTCAGCATTGTAGTGCATCAGTTCCATAGACAAAGTCCAATGTGCTCAATGAAATAGAGGCGAGTTGAACAGTACCCTAGTTTATGAAAGGACCATTCAGAAGCAGGTGGTGCAACGGTAGAGTTGCTGACTTACAGCGCCAGAGACCCAGATTAGATCCTGACTACTGGTGCTGTCTGTAAGGAGTTTGTATGTTCTTCCTGTGACCGCATGGGTTTTTCCCGGTGCTCCTGTTTCCTCCCACACGCCAAAGGTTAATTGGCTTTGGTAAAATTGTAATTTGTCTCTACTGTGTAGGATAGTGCTAATGTAAGGGGTGATCGCTGATCGGGGCGGGCCCGGTGGACTGAAGGACCTGTTTCCATGTTGTATTTCTGGAGTCTAATGTCTAAACACAGGGGAAGCGACTTCCTGAGTGTGTTGGTTACAAAGTATTATGTAAAATGTGTATCCTTCCCATTGCCTGAGTGAAGGAGCTTCTTCAGAATTCTTTACTGGAGTTAGTGTTATGTCTATGGTGTATTTACTCACTCCTGAACTTCAAGGATAAGACCCAGAATGTTATCTTTCTTTCAGAGCTGCCGTATAACGAAGAGCAGATCCACAAATTTGATAAGTAAGTATTCCGCGCACTGCTCCCCCAGTTAGTATCATTTCATGTCAAACAGCGTACAGATGAAAGGGAAAGCTTTATACAGGTCCACCACCGATTTCCCGGGAACTGGTACTCCGGCACCTCCTTTAATGTGAACAAAATTACGAGAGCGCACACGAAGTCCTCCCCGGAAGTCCCCCCGAAAATGTAGTTCCCAGAGTGAGGCGGCCGATCTCGACTTAATCGGGACTTCCGCAGCCGATCGGCGGGTCCAATTTGCCCCCTGCAGCCGGGGATCTGGAACTCCGGCCCAGCCGGAGCCGGCAGATCCATTCCCATAGCCGACTTCCAAGGCCGGTTTTGCGGGCTGGTATCTCCGCCCCTCAGTGGCTTAACGGACCATTCCGGTAGCGTTGACCTCCTCTCGGAGTCCATGACCTCTGTTATTCCGGCTAATTCAGAAAGGCCCTGGAACCAAGGGTGCCGTAAAATCGGCGGTGGGCCTGTAATGTTGTACGATGTAATTTACCCTCATTTATTTCAATTGGCAGCATAGTTGAGTGCGGTGCCTGGCATCTGTTTGATTTATGCGCTATTTTTTGAGCCCACGTGTAAAACACAAGCTGCCTGTACACAACTTCCTACACATTCGTCAGGAGCTCCCAATACCATTTCATGCATCATTCACAGCATAGTGTGTGACCACCTATCTGCCTTTTAACATGGAGGGCTGTCAGAGAACGAAGAGGGACCAGGCGGAGGGGAGAGGGGGTGAAGAGGCCTGCTGCCACATGCGGCGCCAGGCAGTAGGTAGGACTGTTTGGTGAACTTTGTTGTGCCAAAATGTGACGCTATTTGTGTACTGCCTAGGTGAGCTCTGCTGTGTGATTTTACCGGGTTGTATGCAAATCAAAGCATTTCATTGTACCTAGGTACATGTGACGATAACTCGTTGAAAATATCCTACCAATACCGATTACTTCAACTCACCTTTTGACCTAGAATGTGATACGGTTATTTTCATTTCAGGCAGAAAATGTGGGTCCATGCTTCGAAAGCCATGTACTTGTACAAAGATGAATGTTTTGCAAAGTACCAAACGTTGCTTGCCAAAGCGGACGACTGGATGAAGTGAGCAGCTTTGTAATTTACATAATATCTAATGTAATGTATGTTTTTACCCGTTTTTAGATTGATTAGTTTAGAGATACAATGTGGAAACAGGCCCTTCGGCCCATCAAGTCCGCGCCAACCAGCGATCAACCGTTCACACTCATTCTATCCTACACTCTAGGGACAATTTACAGAAGCCAATTAACATACAAACCCGCATGTCTTTGGAATGTGGGAGGAACCCGGAGCACCCGGAGAAAACCCACACGGTCACAGGGAGAACGTACAAACTCTGTACAAACAACACTCTTAATAAGGATCGAATCTAGATCTCTACCTCTCTCTAAAATCTCCCTGTCAAATCTTAACTCTCCATTCCAAAGACAGAGCGTGGTTTAAATTGTGAAGCATATCTTCATTTCTTTGAAGAAATGTAATCCTTTTGATAATCCAACAGTAATATAGCTGAAGTTCTGTGCCCGGTCAATTTGAATTGAGTGTGATCGATTCTGTTTCCTTCCCAGGAAGACTCATTTTATGAGAAAGCAGATGCTGAACGTTGCCAATCAATTTGTAAACATCGAACAGGAGGTATTCACCTATCAAGAGCACATCAAAAAGGTACCTTGGCTTAGGATTGCAAAAGATGGTTAAGAACTTACATAGAAGATTTGCTCGGGGGTGGAATAACTCCAAGGTTGGTGATCATGCCTCTTCAGGTCACACTTGAAAAGTGGCAAGCTGATCTTCTGTAGAAGGTATTGAGAAGAAGCCACTTAAGACACTGAGAGTACCAACTCTCTCGGCTTGTTTAGATTAGTTTTGAGATACAGAGCAAAAACGGGCCCTTGGGCCCACCGGGCCCGTGCTGAACAGTGATCACCCCGTACGCTATCTCCATCCTACACACTTGGGACAATTTTTACCAAAGCCAATTAACCTACAAACTTGCACGTCTTTGGAATGTGGGAAGAAACATAGAAAATAGGCCATTCAGCCCCTTGAGCCATCGCCACCATTCAATATGATCATGACTGATCATCCAGAATCAGTACCCCGATCCTGCTTTCTCCCCATATCCCTTGATTCCGTTAGCCCTAAGGGCTATATCTAACTCTAACTCTCTCTCGAAAAGAGTGACCCCGTCTCATCCTTCTAAATTCCAGTGAATACAAGCCCAGTCGACTCATTCTTTCATCATATGCCAATCCCACCATCCTGGGAATTAACCTGGAGAACGTACGCCGCACTCCCTCAATGGCAAGAATGTCTTTCCACAAATTAGGAGCCCTTGTGGCTAAAGGGATCAGGGGTTATGGAGAGAAGGCAGGTACAGGATACTGAGTTGGATGATCAGCCATGATCATATTGAATGGCGGTGCAGGCTCGAAGGGCCGAATGGCCTACTCCTGCACCTATTTTCTATGTCTATGTCTAAAACTGCACACAATACTCCAGGTGTGTTCTCACCAGGGCCCTGTACAACAGCAGTAAGGCCTCCTTGCTCCTATACTCAAATCCTCTTGCCATGAAGGCCAACATGCCATTAGCTTTCTTCACTGCACTTACCACCAAAGTGGATAACCTCACATTTATCCACATTATACTGCATCTGCCAACCTTCTGCCCACTCACCCAACCTATCCAAGACACCCTGCAGCCTCATAGCATCCTCCTCGCAGCTCACACTGTCATCCGCAAACTTGGAGATGTTACATTTAATTGGTTTGTCCAAATCGTTAATATATATTGTAAATAACTGGGGTCCCAGCACTGAGCCTTGCGGTACCCCACTACTCACTGCCGGAAACCGGAGCTCCCATAGAAAACCCACACGGTACAAACTCCGTGCAGACAGCACCCATAGTCGGGGTCAAACCTGGTTCTCTGGCGCTGTAAGCCAGCCACTCTACCACTGCGTCACTTGTGTGGAAACTTGTGGGAGATGAGGATTAACCTCCAGGATTCTCTGTGAGCAACTGAGTGAAAAATCACAAGGACCACTTTAGTTTATTCTTATTCTAAGTTTAGTTTATAGTCACGTGGACCGAGGTACAGTGAAAGCTAGAGCGGTCCTGACCTACCATCCACAGAGCGGTCCTGACCTACCATCTTTCTCATTGGAGACCATCGAACTCTTTAATCGGTCTTTACTGGACTTTATCTTGCACTAAACATTATTCCCTTCATCCTGTATCTACACCGCAGACGGCTTGTAATCATGTATGGTCTTTCCACTGACTAGATAGCACACAACAAAAAAACTTTTAATTTCGTTTACATAGATTATATAGATAGATTACATACAAGATAGGTGCAGGATTCGGCTCTTCGAGCCAGCAGCACCATTCAATATGACCATGGCTGATCATCCAAAATCAGTACCCTGTTCCGGCTTTTTCCCCATATCCCTTGATTCCCTTAGCCCTAAGAACTAAATCTAACTCTCTCTTGAAAACATCCAGTGAATTGGCCTCCATGTGGCAGAGAATTCTTCACATCCTTAGTTCTCTTCACTAAAATGTGGCAGAGAATTCCACATATTCACAACTCTCTGGGTGAAAAAGTTTTTCCTCATCTCAGTACTAAATGGCCTACCCCTTATTCTTAAACTGTGACCCCCTGGTTCTGGACTTCCCCAACATCGGGAACATTTTTCCTACATCTACCCTGTCCAATCCTCTAAGAATTTTATATGTTTCTATAATATATCCTTTCATCCTTCTAAATTCAAGTGAATACAAGCCCAGCCGACCCATTCTTTCATCATACGTTAGTTCCGTCATCCCGGGAATTAACGTGGTGGACCTACGCTGCATTCTCTCCAACATTGCACACAATACTCCAGGTGCGGACTCACCAGGGCCTTGTACAACTGCAGTAGGACCTCCTTGCTCCAAAACTCAAATCCTCTTGCATTGAAGACCAACTTTCTTCACTGCCTGCTGTACCTGCATGCTTACTTTCAGTGACTGATGTACAAGCCCACCCAGGTCTCGTTGCCCCTCCCCTTCTCCTAATCTGACACCATTCAGATAATAATCTGCCTTCCTGTTCTTGCCACCTCTCGTATCTAGAGAGCACCCCTAACCTACCATCTCCTCATTGAAGACCCTCAGACTATTTTTAACCAAACTTTACTGGACTTTATTCTGCAGTAAACGCTGTGCCCTTTATGTTGTATCTGTGAAAGGTTTGTTTGGATAGTCTTTCTGCTGATTGGATAGCACGCAACAAAAAAGCTTTTCACCGTACCTCGGTCAAAGTGACATTAAACTAAACTAAATTAAAAGCTTTTTGTTGCGTGCTATCCAGTCAGTGAAAAGACTGCACGTGAATACATGTGTTTACATTATTTATATATATATATATATATATATATAATTATATATATCTATACTAGACCAAGTGCAGACCCGTTGGGTCTGTTCCCCCAACGTGCGGTTGTGGGGTGGGAGGCGGCATGCAGCGTCACACACACTAACTATACCCCCCCCCGCACTCACGCTAATTACCCCCCTTGATATTATATGAATATTATTAATTTGCTCCTTTTACCCCATAACCACCCTATCTACTGACGCATAGCCCCCAACTTGCAGTCACATCTGGGGAGGGGGGGTAGAGAGTGAGGGCAGAGAGAGAAGGGGCAGAGACACAGAGAGAGGGGCAAGAGGGAGAGGGGGGGGGCGAGGAGGAGAAGAGGGAGGGTGGGTGAGAGGGGAAAGGTGGGGGTGGAGGGGAGGAGAGAGAGAGGGTGAGAGGGAGAGGGGAGGGGGGGAGGTGAGGAGCAGGGAGGGTGGAGGGAAGGGGGTAGGGGTGTGGGGAGGGGAGTTTAGGGGAGGGATGGTGGGGGAGGGGAGGAGTGGGAGAAAAAGAGGGGAGAAAGAGAGGGGGGGGGAGAGAGGAGAGGGGGGGGAGAGAGGAGAGGAGAGGGGGAGAGAGGAGAGGAGAGGGGGAGAGAGGAGAGGGGGAGAGAGGAGAGGAGAGGGGGAGCGAGGAGAGGAGAGGGGGAGAGGAGAGGAGAGGGAGAGAGGAGGGGGGAGAGAGGAGAGGGAGAGAGGAGAGGGGGGGAGAGAGGAGAGGGGGAGAGAGGGAGAGAGGATGGGGGGGGAGAGAGGAGGGGAGGAGAGAGGAGGGGGGAGAGGAGAGGGGGAGAGAGGAGAGAGGAGGGAGAGAGGAGAGGGGGGGGAGAGAGGAGAGGGGGGGGGAGAGGAGGGGTGGGGGAGAGAGGAGAGGGGGAGGGAGAGAGGAGGGGGGAGAGAGGAGAGAGGAGGGGAGGAGGGGGAGGAGAGAGGAGGGGGGGAGAGGAGAGGGGGGAGAGAGGAGGGGGGGGAGGGGAGAGGGAGGAGAGAGAGGAGAGGGGGGGAGAGAGGAATGGGGGAGGGGAGAGAGGGGGGAGAGGAGAGGGGGGGAGAGGAGAGGGGGGGAGAGAGGAGAGGGGGGGAGGAGAGGGGGGAGAGAGAAGAGGGTAGGGGGAAGAAGGAGAGTGGGGGGGGGGGGGGGGAGAGAGAGTGCCTTTTTATTTCAACCCAAACCCCCCGAACAACCATTTGCAGGCAGTGCTTTTTTATTTTAACCATATTTTCATTTTCAAACCACATTAAGGGTACTTACTCACAGTTGTGTGACATGTGTTCAGTGTTACTCACAGCTCAGAGAAACGTGACCCTCTGCCTTCCTCCAGCTTGCAGACACTGATTGAGGCACACCACTTCCTGGTTTTATAGTCCATCTCCCCTGCCGCCAGCAGGGGCAGCAGATAGAATGGGGAATTTTGTAAGATCATTAATATCTCTCATTTTTCATCGACTGGAAAAATCCTCGGCACACATACGGCGGAGGGGGGCTCTGAGCGAGGTGGCCAAAAATGACGGCCGTAGGTGGCGGCGTTCTCTCGAAAATCGCAGCACAGATCGCCAAAACCGGTCAAGAACAGAGTTTTAGTAATATATAGATAGATAACAAATGATGGAATATACTTGATGGGCTGAATGGCCTATTTCTGCTCCTATGACTTATGAACATGATTCTCATTCAATTCATCCAAAGTTCTGTGGTTGGATGGGGAAGAGCTATACAAAATAAAATGGTGTTGAGTTATTGCTGAGGTGTTTCTCTCCTTCCCTGCGTCGCTCACACTTTTTCTTTGCCCTTTCCTACACTCCCTGCTCCTCCCACCCTCTACCTTTCTCTAGTTGCAGGAGCTGCTGCCTCAGAAATCTCTCCTGGCGACCCCTGGGGACTGGAAGCCTCCCATGTCCCAGTCCTACCCCAGCCAGAACACGCTGATGGAAATGACCATTGGGTAAATACCTCTTGAGTTGATTATAAAGTGGTTCAGATATATTATTGTCATGTGTACAGAGGTACAACATTGTACATTATGCATACGTTGTGCCTAAATTCATAAAGAAAGAGAATAGACTTTTTGGTTTGTGATATGATTTGGTGAGATTTGAAATAGGAATGAAGTATCACAATTAGAGTCATAGAGTCATACAACATGGAAACAGGGCCCATCGGCCCATCTTGCCCACACCGACAAACATGTCCCATTTTCACTAGTCCCACCTTCCTGCGTTCCACCCATATCCTATCCTTGTACCTGTCCAAAAGTTTCTTCAACGTTGCGATATGGGGAAAAAGCCGGAACGGGGTACTGATTTTGGATCATCAGCCATGGTCATATTTAATGGCCGTGCTGGCTCGAAGGGCCGAATGGCCTACTCCTGCACCTATTTTCTATGTTTCTATGCCTCAACTACTTCCTCCGTCAGCTTGTTCCATTCACCCACCACCCTTCGTGTGAAAAAGCTGCTTCTCGGGTTCCTATTAAATCCTTCCCCACTCACCTTAAGTTGGGCCGATGGGCCTGGTTCCGCGCTGTATGACTATGACCATAACATTTCTGACTGGTGCAAGAAAGTACATGAAGTCTTTTGAAAATATAAGTAATTTATGGATGAAAACGTTTCTGTATTTCCCTTCAATATTTAACCTACATGATTATAACAGGTAAAATGGTATTGATAGACACAAGGAAGATACACATTTCCTAAAAGAAGACAATTCTCATTGAAATCCTTCCATTTGATGTGACAGTTAGCTTAAAATGTATCATTTCAACCAGGAGTAAATGATATATAGAAGAACAAAGCCCTGGGTTTTAACGTGTTTGCATATGATTATTCATAGCGTATGTGTGTTACAGATAGGTTTAAATAAATTATTTCTTGATGTAGTGCCATTTAATGGAATTTGGTCTGATCATAGTGGATCTTAAATGGTATATGCAGTCTTGTTCATCTTAAAGTATTGCAACACATACATTTGACTGTTTCTCTTTCCACAGATGCTGCTTAACCCACTGGGTATTTCCAGTACATTAATTTGTAGGTTTCAAGCATCTGCAGTATTTTAGTCTGTGTACAGCACATTCTTTCTCCGTCAAATATATTCATTATTAAATCTTTCCACCAGAATGAAGAAATTGAAGGAGGAAATGGAAGGAGTCGTTAGGGAGCTTGCTGAGAACAATCACATCCTGGAACGGTAAGTCTGGTCCATCTTCAACTACTCCATAAATGTCACAGGGGATTAGGGTGGCGCAGCGGTAGAGTTGCTGCCTTGCAGCGCCTGAAACCCGGATTTGAACCTGACTACGGGTACAGTCTGTACAGAGTTTGTACTTTCTCCCCGTGACCTCGTGGGTTTTCCTCAGGTGCTCCGGTTTCCTCCCACACTCCAAAGACTTACAGGTTTGTAGGTTCATTGGCTTTGGTAAAGAAAATTGTAAATTGTCCCTAGTGTGCAGGATAGTGTTAATGTACGGGGTTGCTGGTTTGCGCAGACTCGGTGGGCCGCAGGGCCTATTTCTGCACTGTATCTCTAAACTAAACTAGTGGGGGGCTGGCATGCATTGCCAAGGGTGGTGGTGGAGGCAGACATGATAGTGACATTTAAGAGGCTTTTAGATAGGACCATGGAAGCACAGGGAATAGAGGGATATGGATCATGTACAGGCAGATGAGATCAGTTTAACTTGGCATCGTTCAGCACAAACATTGTGGGCCAAAGGGCTTATTCTGTGCTGTACTCGTCTGTTTTATAATTTCAAAACTTAAAAGGTATTATAATGGCTAAAGGGTTAAAATTTTGCATTCATTTACTTTCTTTGATCCTGATAATTTGCTCAATGGTTCATTGGTACTTTATTTGTCACGTACCGAAGTTCAGTGAAATTCATTGTTGTACACAGTTCTGTACAGGTACCACTAATACATAACACTTGGATCCATCTTAGATAAGCATCTCAGATACAGTAGAGGTGTATAGCAGTAGCATACAGAGACAGTACAGCGAGTCGCCTGATCTGCCGCCATTTTCAAGTCTCAGTTGTTGTTCCGTGCTCTGCCGCTCCGTGCCGCTGCAAGCCGCGTCCGGTCCACGTGCTCTGCCTCTTGGAGCAGCGCCCGATCCATCCGAGCCCCAGGCTGCTGCAGGGCCTCCAGCGGCCCACTCCCCCATCGAAGCACGGCACTGCACTGCCTCCCACAGCCGGTCTGCTTACCGGCCCACTGTCCCGACTCCGACCCGCTCCTCTCCAGTTCACGGGGCGAGCAGGGGCCGGGCTCGGCGGCTTCCCTCTCCGGGTGGGTTCCCGGTTCTGCGGCGGTGAGCTAGGCCTGACGCGGGTATGGCCGCGGCACCTCCGGATGACCTGGCACAAGCGATTGAAGCTGTTCTGATGTTTGGTCTTTCATCAGGTTTGGAGCGCTGACCGTGGATGGAGGAATTCAAAGTCCCGATTGCCTGTGAACAAACTGAGGGACCATGTACTGTTTGCCTGGGTCCATCACCCTTGCACTATCAGCCTGGCACCACCCTGCTCTTTGCACTTTGTAAAACTCTCTAATGCAAATAATGGGGACTAACGAGAAATTAAATTGCATAAATAAAAAACAGACAGTATGAAGAACTGCAGATGCTGGTTTACCAAAACAAAAAGAAGGATAAAAGTGCTGGATTAACTCAGCAGGTCAGGCAGCATCTCTGGAGAACATGGATAGGTGATGTTTCAGGTCAGATCTGCATGGAAGGAGGACTCTAAATCTCAGTTTTGATTTCTGACATTTAATTTCTCAGTAGTCTCCACACCCTGTCTATAGAACTGTGGTGAAAGTCTCTGTCTGTGTCCCTAATGTTGTAAGGGATATATTCCGCTTCATGCTGCTACGGAGACACATGTATACAGTGTTGATTCTTCTTCCCTCTGGTTCGTAACAGCTGCCTGCGTTTATGTAGTGTTTGTGGAGACTGAGTTGCCCAATGATCTCTGGTGGGACAATGGGAGCCAAGCAGTAACAGGTTGGATTTGAACATGAGACCCCACTCTAAGATGTGTTATTAGATACTCTTTGAACCTGACTCATGTTCGGAGATACTGGGACATAGGAGTAGAATTAGGCCCTATGCCCATCAAGTCTACTCCGCCATTCAATCATGGCTGATCCATCTTTCCCTCTCAACCCCAGTCTCCTGCCTTCTCCCCATAACCCCTGACACATGTACTAATCAACATCCTGCCAATCTCCACTTTAAAAATATCCAATGAGTTGGCCTCAAGGGGGCGGCACAGTGGCGCAGTGATAGAGTTGCTGCCTCACAGCACCAGAGACCCGGGTTCCATCCTGACTACAGGTGCTGTCTGTACAGAGTTTGTACGTTCTCCCTGTTACCACATGGGTTTTCCCCGGATGCTCCTGTTTCCTCCCACACTCCAAAGGCGTGCAGGTTTGCAGCTTATTTGTAAATTGTCCCTAGTGTGATGGTGCTAGTTTACGGGGTGATCGCTGATTGTCGTGGACTGAAGGCCTGTTTCCACGCTGTATCACTAAATTCTGAAGAGAGCTAGGTTTTAAGAATCATAAATGTTGAGAGGTTTGGGAAAGGACTTAAAAAGCTTAGGAATTTGTCACCCAAAGCCAGGTCTACCAATGACTTCGGAAATGCCTGAGGACAGGTTTCATAAGACATAGGAGCAGAATTAGACCATTCGGCCCTTCACGTCTACAACGCCATTCAATCACTCCCGATCTATCATTCCCTCTCAACGCCATTCCCCTGCCTTCTCCCCTGAACCCCTTACTAATCAAGAACCCGTCAATCTCCGCGTTAAAAACACCCATTGACTTGTGCTCCACAGCCGCCTGTGGCACAAGACTGGACAAACTGTAGGCAGAAGGGGGTGAGGGGACCTTAGAGGAACTTGAAAACACGGGCGAGAGATTTTTAACTGGATGAGAGGTGTTGCCTAACTGGAGCCAATGTCAGCGCTGGACCTGGGTTAGATGGAGTTCAGATAACCAGTCAGAAAGTGATGGGGGATAATATTTGGTAGGCAACAGTGACTAGGACGTGTACATGCTGTATAGCTCTCGACGCTGCACCTGCCCCATACCAAGTATCCGCTAGTTTCCACTGAACTTGGAAGTGATCACTTTGTATTTCAAGTCGAGTTATAACGCTGTGACCTTATCAAAAAAAGAAACATTTCTGGCACTTTGCAAATTTTAACCTGCTGCAGTTTACAAAAGTTATATTAAACACAGACTCCAAATAATCAGATTAAATCAAAGAAAGGCTGAGCTGCCTTTGTAAACAATGTGAATATAGCCCTTTTTAATTATACTTGCGCCTGTATATAGTGTACATATTTGTATGCAAAACCTAATTGTTCAAATCTTCAATTGAACAGAATTGGCAGTGCAGATGAGAGATGTGCTGAGTTTATTTTAAAGTCGGGAAAGTTGATGCTAGCATATATTTACTGTCTGATCCCTTTACAGAAGCAGCCATTTAGTCTCTTCCTTAAAATTAAGTTCCACGTTTAACCGAGGGCGACTAAACCGTCTCCCCCACCTGGTTTGCCAGGTGAGGAGGGGGCTGTGGACCCCCAGCAGGACCACAAACAAGACATGTCAAAGGGCAGTTGAGCTTCTAGCGAGCCAACGGCCATCCACACTTCAGTAGAAGTTGCGATCACTGTCGTACATAGCGTTGTAAGGAATGATGATAAAGCACACACACCAGAATCCTGTACTTCCAGCGGTGGACGACTGCAGGAACTGGAGGCCAGAGATGTGTGGTGCGTCCGTCACCGTTCCCGTCGGAAACCAGCACCACTGCGTCGCTAATGTTTTCAACGATGATAATAATAATAATTATTAACTGAGGGAACTAAAGCACTGTACAGGTCCACCACCGATTTCCCTTGGTTCCAGAGGCTTTCTGGATTATCCATGTTGCCGAACCAACAGAACCTCTGAGAGGAGTCCAACACTTGGCCGCCTCACCCAGCCTAGGCGCCACATTTTCAGGGGGAACTTCCAGGGGGGATTTCAAGTGCTCTCGTAATTTTGTCCAGATTAAAGGAAATGCCAGCCCACCAAAATCGGTGGTGAACCTGTACCTCATTCAACTTAGCAAACAAATAATTGTATATCATTAAATCCTTGTGATCAAGAGCACATTCAATAATTTTGTTTGTGGGCCGGCATTGATTTTGAAAGCTGGGCTTAAATCAGTGGGAGATATTCTACTGGTAACTGGAATAATTGCCGTCAAAATATTTAACATTTTTCATCTTGAAGTGTGTTAATGTCTTCTAGCTCCGTGAAGACTTACACTGGTTATTTGTTCAACAAGATAATACAACCGTTTTGTTTTGCCAATCCGTTATGTCTATTTTTTGTATACAATGTACGATGGGAAACCATTTATAAAATATTAAACATCTTACATTTGCATGAACCTCTGTGTATAATGTCTCTTGCTGCTAGATTTATCACTAATTGGGATCTGCATTTATAAATGAACTGATGTTCAAGATTCAAGAGAGTTTATTGTCATGTGTCCCTGATAGGACAATGAAATTCTTGCTTTGCTTCAGCACAACAGAACATAGTAGGCATGACTACAGAACAGATCAGTGTGTCCATTTACCATTGTATAAATATATACACACATGAATAAATAAACTGATAAAGTGCAAATAACAGGTTATTAATGTTCAGAGTTTTGTCCGAGCCAAGTTTAATAATCTGATGGCTGTGGGGAAGTAGCTATTCCTGAACCTGGTCGTTGCAGTCTTCAGGCTCCTGTACCTTCTACCTGAAGGTAGCAGGGAGATGAGTGTGTGGCCAGGATGATGTGGGTCCTTAATGATGCTGCCAGCCTTTTTGAGGCAGCGACTGCGATAGATCCCCTCGATGGAAGGGAGGTCAGAGTCGATGATGGACTGGGCAGTGTTTACTACTTTTTGTAGTCTTTTCCTCTCAAGGGCGTGGTGTGGGATACAGGCTTCTCTACCTCCTGCCCAATGGTAGCAGTGAGAAGAGGGCACGGTCCAGATTGTGGAGATCCGTGATGATAGATGCCCCCTTCTTAAGGCAGCAATGCATGTAGATGCTTTTGCAGGTGGGGATGGCTGTGTCCGTGATGGACCGGGCTGAATCCACCATTCTCTGCAGCCTCTTTTGTTCATAGAAACAGAAAATAGGTGCAGGCCCTTCGAGCCTGCACCGCCATTCAATATGATCATGGCTGATCATCCAACTCAGTATCCTGTACCTGCTTTCTCTCCATACCCCCTGATCCCTTTAGCACAAGGGCCACATCTAACTCCCTCTTAAATATAGCCAATGAACTGGCCTCAACTACCTCTGTGGCAGAGAATTCCAGAGATTCACCACTCTGTGTGAAAAATGTTTTCCTCATCTCCGTCCTAAAAGATTTCCCCCTTATCCTTAAACTGTGACCCCTTGTTCTGGACTTCCCCAACATTGGGAACAATCTTCCTGCATCTAGCCTGTCCAACCCCTTAAGAATTTTGTAAGTTTCTATAAGATCCCCCCTCAATCTTCTAAATTCTAGCGAGTACAAACCGAGTCTATCCAGTCTTTCTTCATATGAAAGTCCTGACATCCCAGGAATCAGTCTGGTGAACCTTCTCTGTACTCCCTCTATGGCAAGAATGTCCTTCCTCAGATGAGGAGACCAAAACTACTCAATACTCCAGGTGTGGTCTCACCAAGACCCTGTACAACTGCAGTCGAACCTCCCTGCTCCTTTACTCAAATCCTTTTGCTATGAATGCTAACATACCATTCGCTTTCTTCACTGCCTGCTGCACCTACATGCCTAGTTTTAATGACTTGTGTACCATGACACCCAGGTCTCGTTGCATCTCCCCCTTTCCTAATCGGCCACCATTCAGACAATAGTCTACTTTCCTGTTTTTGCCATCAAAGTGGATAACCTCACATTTATCCACATTATACTGCATCTGCCATGCATTTGCCCACTCACCCAGCCTATCCAAGTCCCCTTGCAGCCTCCTAGCATCCTCCTCACAGCTAACACTGCCCGCCAGCTTCGTGTCATCCGCAAATTTGGAGATGTTGCATTCAATTCCCTGTCCAAATCATGAATATATATCGTAAATAGCTGGGGTCCCAGCACTGAGCCTTGCGGTACCCCACTAGTCACTGCCTGCCATTGTGAAAAGGACCCGTTTACTCCTACTCTTTGCTTCCTGTCTGCCAGCCAGTTCTCTATCCACATCAATACTGAACCCCCAATACCGTGTGTTTTAAGTTTGTATACTAATCTCTTATGTGGGACCTTGTCGAAAGCCTTCAGAAAGTCCAAAATAACACATCCACTGGTTCTCCCTTATCCACTCTACTAGTTACATCCTCGAAAAATTCTATAAGATTCGTCAGACATGGTTTACCTTTCATAAATCCATGCAGACTTTGTCCAATGATTTCACCACTTTCCAAATGTGCTGCTATCCCATTTTTAATAACTGATTCTACCAGTTTCCCCACTACCGACATTAGACTAACTGGTCTGTAATTCCCCGTTTTCTCTCTCCCTCCCTTTTTTAAAAAGTGGGGTTACATTAGCTACCCTTCAATCCTCAGGAACTACTCCAGAATCTAAAAAGTTTTGAAAAATTATCACTAATGCATCCACTATTTCTGGGGCTACTTCCTTAAGTACTCTGGGATGCAGCCATCTGGCCCTGGGGATTTATCAGCCTTTAATCCATTCAATTTACCTAACACCACGTCCTGGCTAACCTGGATTTCACTCAGTTCCTCTATCTCATTTGAGCCCCGGTCCCCTGCTATTTCCGGCAGATTATTTATGTCTTCCTTGGTGAAGACAGAACCAAAGTAGTTATTCAATTGGTCTGCCATGTCCTTGTTCCCCATGATCAATTCACCTGTTTCTGACTGCAAGGGACCTACATTTGTTTTAACTAATCTTTTTCTCTTCACATATCTATAAAAGCTTTTGCAGTCCGTTTTTATGTTCCCTGCCACTTTTCTTTCATAATCTATTTTCCCTTTCCTAATTAAGCCCTTTGTCCTCCTCTGCTGGACTGAATTTCTCCCAGTCCTCCGGTAGACTGTTTTTTTCTGGCTAATTTGTACGCTTCATCTTTTGTTTTGATACTATCCCTGATTTCCCTTGTTATCCACGGATGCACTACCTTCCCTGATTTATTTTTTTGCCAAACTGGGATGAACAATTGTTGTAGTTCATCCATGCAGCCTTTAAATGCCTTCCATTGCATATCCACCGTCAACCCATTAAGAATCAATTGCCAGTCTATCTTGGCCAATTCACGTCTCATACCCTCAAAGTTACCTTTCTTTAAATTCAGGACCCTTGTTTCTGAATCTCTAAACAAAACAAATCTGCTTCCTTCTCAATTTAACTTTAATGATTCAATGTACGCAGATCTGAAGAGGGGTGGAGGAAGGAACTGCAGATGTGGGTTTACACCGAAGGCAGTTGCAAAATGCTGGAGTCACTCAGTGGGTCGTGCATCATCTCTGAGTCTGAAGAGTGGTCTCGACCCGAAATGTCACCTATTCCTTTTCTCCACAGACGCTGCCTGATCCGCTGAGTTACTCCAGATTTGTGTGTATTGACCAGCAGCATCTGCAGTTGCTTGTATCTACAAGAATGTTTGTTTAATATGACAATTGGCGGAACCAGATCACATGGGAATGGGACTGTAGTGGGATGCAAACATAGACTCGATGGGCCGAACGGTAGCTTGAACCCTGGGCTCCAGCGAGCTGCTGAAGCTGCTCCATTGTCAAATTTTTTTTTTTTAAAGATGCAAATAAAGCCGGCGCGGTGACTTCCTTGAAGCTTGTGCGAGTCAGGAGTGGTTCCCGGTGCAGTTTAATGCGGCACGGGGCGTAGTAACGCGATCAGTAACCTGTCACAGCGCTCGCCGCCTCTGCTCCAACCTTCTCCCGTGTAGGAAGGGCGACTGGTGGGGGAGAGAGAGAGCGAGCAAGGGGACCACCATGAATGGTCTCCGGGTGGCCAAGAACGGGGCGCCTCACCCTCTCCCCAACAACGAGCAGAAGAGAGCCCGCAGGACGAAGGACGAGCTCAGTCCACGGGGCAAAGGCAAGAAGAAGTACCGACCACCGGACGTAAGGACCATCTTCACCGAGGAAGGAGAGCCCGGCGCCGGCCAGAGGCGAGGGGAGGGTCACTGCTTCACACAGTCGCCGGCTGCCAACGCCTGGTGTGACCTCTGCTGTCAGTTCATCTGGGAGCAGTATCTGCAATGTACAGGTCAGTCTGCCAAGACCGTTCTGCTGTATGTGCATCCCCAACACCCCCACCCCTCCCAGCTACTGCCCGGCTTGTGGCGTTTTACATTTCCAAAAACGAACTTTATTCAGAATAAGGAAAAAAAATCTCTGGGTACAAATTTAGCCAAGTACATGTATAGGACAGGTTTGGAGGGATAGGGGCCAAACACAGGCAGGTGGGACTCGTGTCCATGGGCAAGTTGGGCTGAAGGGCCTTTTTCCATGTTGTAAGACTCTTTGATTCTATTTCTCTATGTTCCGCTTTCCCCCCACATCCCAAAGACGTGTTTGTAGGTTCATTGGCCCTCTGTAAATTTTCCCTCGGGTGGATGAGAAAGTGGGATAACATGGAACTAGTGTGATGGTCAGCGCAGACTTGGTGGGCTGAAGGGCCTGTTGCCAGGCTGGATTCCTACTTTTCTAGATGAAGCAAGTTCAGTGCCAAAAAAAACTCCTCAGATAATCTCAGTGCCTATACATCCATTAGTGTCATATTCAGCAGTGTTCGTCACAATCCTTAAAGCAAGCGGCACAGTGGTGCAGCTGGTAAATCTGATGCTGCCTCACAGCGCCAGAGACCCGATTTCCATCCTCACCTCAGGTGTTGCACCGTGAGGTGTTTGCACGTTCTCCCTGTGATCACGTAGGTTTTCTCCGGGTGCTCCGGTTTCCTCCCACACTCCAAAGACTTGGTGAGCCCGAATGGCCTGTTTCCGCACTGTATCTCTAAACTAGACTAAACTAAACTGAATTATCCTTCAAAACTGGAGTGCGGAAGGAAACCGGACACCTTCGCGGGAAATCCCTTCCCTTGTTTGAGGGGGTCCCCACCAGATTCTGCCCCTCAATGTACAGCAGCGGAAGGACTCTACAGTGTGCTATTCCGGGCTTGTATTCACCGGTATGGCATTGGGCAATTCATTGATATTTTTTTCATTTTAACTTGACTCGTTAAAAATAAACCATAAATCTGTGGTGCGTCAGGTTTTCCCCAAAGAATTAATCTCAAAGAAAGTTAATTCCAGATCTGTGGGTGGACTTGATATTATTGCCAACCCCTTATTGCCCTCCACAAGGTGAAGTGAGGGAATGTGGGGAGTTTGCACAGAGGGTGGTGGGTGCCCAGAACCTGCTGCCAGGGGTGGTGGTGGTGGCAGATACAATAGCGGTGTTTAAGAGGTATTTAGATAGGCGCGTGGTTTAGCAGGGAATGGAGGGATATGGATCACGTGCTAACCAGTCAGCAGAAAGACAATACATGATTACAATCGATCCGTTTACAGTGTGCAGATACATATGTATAAATAACCATCCGGCCCGCTGTCTTTGGAATATGGGAGGAAACCGGAGCACCCGGAGGAAACCCATGCGGTCACAGGGAGAACGTGCAAACTCCACACACAGACAGCACCTGAGGTCGGGATCAAGCCCGGGTCTCTGGCGTTGTGAGGCAGCAGCTCTACCAGCTGTGCCACTGTAATGATGATGGTGAGCTGCCTTCTTGGTGAGGGAGTGCTTTTGGGGAGGTGGTTCAGGGATTTGGACCCGACAGTGTGGAAGGACCAGCGATCATCTTCCACACCATGGAGTGTGACGACAGGAGTAACCTGTAGTCAGAGTGATCCCATGCATCTGAAACCCTTAGAGTAGCAATGTTACAAAATTTTGAGATTTTAAAAATCAAGTCTGTAATTTATCCCATCAGATAAAGCATAAAAATAAGTTTAATTTGACACCTAATTCACTTTCATATCTCAAGTATTTAAAAAGTTATGGCCATTTTCATACTGGGAAATGAGCATCTTGTTCCCTATTGATTTTCTATGGACATAACAAAAAAGCTGTGATCGTGAACAGTCAAAAGCCCATAACTTTCTTAAAAATTAAGAGAACTGAATCAAATTTTCAGTTATCATAGATTGAAGCATTCTGAAACAAATATAAAATAATCTTACTTGGATGACCTGAAATTAAAGCATATAATTAGTTAGTTACCTAATTGTAGCTAATTTCAGACTTCAATTACTAGATCTAAACATCTATCCATTTCTTAATAAATGATTAACATTTTTAAATAGCCTAAATGTCCAAATAATATTCACAAATAATTCACAATAAAACATGATTTTTAAATCTCATTTACATTAATTTATAGGCCAAATGGAAGGAATTTAGTGTTTAATTGCTGTAAATAAATGCCCATTTAAATCAGCTTTCGACTGGGATCCTGTGGAACGCGCTGGTTTAGAACATTCACATTGCGGTAGATTTGTGCCCCAAATGCCGAGAAAAATACTGCGCGATATAATGGGCCCAAATTGAGCTACTCGCAATATTAAACTTAGTATAAAGGGATCTTTAGAAGCCCTTTTTAATGTAAAAATATACAACCTAACTTCTGCTATTTGCTTTATGAGACCCTGCGGTTGCTGGCGGTCGCGGGTTTAGAGATTGATTTTTAAACTACTATAACTATTATTCAAGGCCTTTAAACCTAATAATAGCTTTTGCGACGGGGTCTTCCAGCGATTTTTCGTTAATAATTAACTAGGCTGAACATTTTCGATTGGAACAGCTTAGAGAAAATCGCGTTTTAAACCCGCCCCCCTCTAAACGGCGCCAAAATCGCGCACACCCTCAGCAGCAGATCTTCAACGACGCTTCAGGTAGGCTTTGCAACATACCTACTTAGAGTCATACAGCACAGAAACAGGCCCTTCAGCCAATTTGCCCACGCCGACCAACATGCCCCATCTACACTTGTCCTACCTACCTGCGATTGGCCCATACCCCTCTAAACCTTCCCTATCCATGTAACTGTCCAACTGTCTTTTAAATATTAGTTAATGGTTAATAGTGTTAATAGTTTGCATACTAACCAGGCAACGAAAATACTATGGTAGAGGATGATTTGTCACCTGTCGCCTCTGGATGTGGTCTGTTGGTCAGGAAGTGGAGGATCCAGTTAGAGAGGGGATTGCTGACTCCAAGTTCCACGAGTTTGACATTGGTTGTGAAAGAGCTACAGTCAATGAATCTGAGTCTGACGCAGACGTCCATCTTGTCCAGGTGTTCCAGGGATGAGTGTAGGGCCAGGGAGATGGCATCAGCCGTGGACCTGTTGTGGCAATTGGCGAACTGCAGTGGGTCAAGACTGCTGGAGTTAATGTGTGCCATAACCAGCCTCTCAAAGGTGTAAGAAAGAACAGCAGATGCTGGGGTGTAAGCAGTGTGAATGAACATTGACTTCTCTAATTTCGAATAGCCCTCTCTCTCCATCCCCTCCCCTTCCCAGTTCTCCCACCAGTCTTACCATCTCCGACTACATTCTATCTCTGTCCCGCCCACTCCCCTGATATCAGTCTGAAGAAGGGTCTCGACCAGAAACGTCACCCGTTAGTGCAATAGAACAGTACAGCACAGGAGCAGGCCCTTCAGCCCATCATGTCTGTGCCAAACACAATGGCAACTTAAACTGATCTCAGGTAGACACAAAATGCTGGAGTAACTCAGCGGGGGAGGCAGTATCTATGGAGAGAAGGATTGGGTGGATACCCGAAACGTCACCCATTCCTTCTCTCCAGAGATGCCGCCTGTCCCGCTGAGTTACTCCAGTATTTTGTGTCTCAAAGGTGTAATCATCGAATGGTGTAATCTATACATTTCAGACCATGCCCACTGGCGATTTTTGCATTTCACTCAATCACAGCAGCTTGTAGTACTGGGGGAGGCCATTCAGCCCATCAAGCCCATACTGCCCATGTTTTTGTTTTCTCACCGCTACTTTTTATCCTGAAATTGGGTTTAAGTTCCTTCTCAGACAATTTCCTTAAAACAATTATTAATGGAGGCACCTCCCTCCACCTACCAAAAGAATGTTAACAATCCCAGCACAACCGTGAAGCAAATATTATTCTGCCTCACACACCTGACATACCTGAATGGACTGTGAAGGATTGTGAAACAATTTCCTCTGCAGTTAACTCTGAACTGCCCACCTAGATCTGGGACAATTAGGGGTGAACAAAAATGCCAGCGTTTATTGTTTCAACCTAAAGTTGTCCTTGCACAGAGGGGTTGCAGTTAGAGTATCCCCTCGTTATTATGGACATCTTTATTTCGCTGATAGCGGACGGGCCTACTGATCTTCACCGCCAGGACCTGCAGCCGACACCAAACCCCGGCCCATACCATCTCCCCAGTCACGTCCAGTCCGGATCCATTGCCGATCTACGGCCGCCCATGGGCCACGGCCATTGACTCTGCCAATCCTCGCCTCTCCCCCGGCTGCCTGGTTTATAGGTGTAACAGGCTTGGTCTTTATTCCTTGGAGCACAGGAGGCTGAGGAGTGATCTTATAGAGGTGTACAAAATCATTTTGGAATATATAGGGTCAATGCAAAGTCTTTTACCCAGAGTACGGCAATCAAGAACCAGAGGATCTAGGTTTAAGGTGAGGGGAAAGATTTAATAGAAATCTGAGGAGCAACTTCCTCACACAGATGGTGGTGGGTACATGGGACGAGCTGTGAGAGGAGGTAGTTGAGGCAGGTACTATAGCAATAGACAATAGACAATAGGTGCAGGAGTAAGATATTCGGCACTTCGAGCCAGCACCGCCATTCAATGTGATCATGGCTGATCATCCCCAATCAATACCCTCGCTCTGCATTCTCCCCATATCCCCTGACTCCACTCTAGCTCTCTCTTGAAAGTATCCAGAGAACCGGCCTCCAACGCCCTCTGAGGCAGAGAATTCCATAGACTCACCACTCTCTCTGTGAGAAAAAGTGTTTCCTCGTCTCCGTTCTAAATGGCTTACTCCTTATTCTTAAACTGTGGCCCCTGGTTCTGAACTCCCCCAACATCGGGAACATGTTTCCTGCCTCTAGCGTGTCCAAATCCTCAATAATCTTATATGTTTATATGTTTATATAGCAATATTTAAGACATTTGGATTGGAAAGGTTTAGAAGGATATGGACCAAATATTGGCAGGTGGGTTCTAGCATAGATGGGGCATCTTGCCCAGCATGGACAAGTTGGGCCGAAGGGCCTGTCTCCGTACTGTATGACTCTATGTCTCTGTATGTCAGTTTCATCAGGCCCAATTGCTCAACATATTTCCCTGCAATCTCTTCTCTTTCACATGCCATCAACACCACTAATTCTCCCACCTACACACAAGGGTAATTTACAGTCAGGGATTAGTGTAATAGAACAGTATAGCGTAGGAGCAGGCCCTTCAGACCATCATGTCTGTGCCAAACACAATGCCAACTTAAACTGATCTCCGATAGACACAAAATGCTGGAGTGACTCAGAACCGAGACCCGAAACGTCACCCATTTCCTCTCTCCATAGATGCTGCCTCACCCGCTGAGTTACTCCAGCATTTTGTGTCCACCTTCGATTTTATCCAGCAACTTCAGTTCTTTCTCACACACTTTAACTGATCTCATCTGTCTGCATCTGATCCCAGTCTCCCACTTTCTGCACATCCATGTGTCTGTCTAAAACTCTCTTAAACATCATTATCGTATCTGCTTTTATCATCACCCTTTGCAGCCCGTTTTTTTACACTTTGTGAAAGAAACTTGCCCTGCACTTCTGTTTTAACATTTGCCCCTCTCACCTGAAACTAAGTTACCTTACACCTTTAATTGGATTTATTTAAGTTTCAATGCGGCAAAGTATGAAGTTATTAAATTATTCACTCTCATTCCTTTGCTGAAACATTTCTCCTTTTTGTCAAAAAATAAATGTAGAGCAGAGATAGCGGAGTCAGGGGATATGGGGTGAAGGCAGGAACGGGGTACTGATAGGGAATGATCAGTCATGATCACATTGAATGGCGGTGCTGGCTTGAAGGGCCGAATGGCCTACTCCTACACCTATTGTCTATAAACTATGCCCTCTAGTCTTTGACATGACCATCCTGAGAAAAAGGTTCTGTTAACATAGAAACATAGAAAGTAGGTGCGAGAGTAGACCACCAGGTCCGTCGAGCCCGCACCGCCATTCGCTCATGGCTGAACACTAAACAGACACACTTACCCACAAACAGTAGACACAAGACACAGAACACAAGACACTACCCTCCCCTTTATACCGCTATCACCCCTCTCCACCCCAAGAACCTCGTGATCTCCTGGGGGAGGCAAAAAACCGGATAAAAACCCAGGTCCAATTCGGGAAAAAAATCCGGGAAATTCCTCTCCGACCCCAATCCAGGCGATTGACACTTGTCCAGGAGATCACTCAGGTCTTACTATACTAACCATACCTAGGTCCATATCCCTGCCCTCTCCCCGTAGCCCCTTATCCCCTTGGCAGCTAAAAAACCATCTATTTTAGTCTTAAATATATTTAAAGTTTCTGCTTCCACTGCTCCCTGGGGCAGTGAATTCCATAAATTAACCACCCTCTGGGTGAAGAAGTTCTTCCTCATCTCAGTTTTAAAAGAGCCCCCCCTTATTCTGCAACTATGTCCCCTAGTTCTAGTTTCCCCGATCATTGGGAACATCCTCGGTGCATCCACCCGATCAAGGCCCCTCACGATCTTATATGTTTCAATGAGATCGCCTCTCATTCTTCTAAACTCCAAAGAGTAGAGTTCCAGCCTACTTAACCTTTCCTCATATGTCAATCCCCTCATTGCAGGAATTAATCTTGTAAACCTTCGCTGCACTGCCTCCAGGGCTAGTACATCCTTTCTTAAGTATGGACCCCAGAACTGTACACAGTATTCCAAATGTGGTCTCACTAATACTGTGTACAGCTGCAGCAAGACCTCCGTGTTTTTATACTCAATCCCCCTAGCAATAAAGGCCAAAACTCCATTGGCCTTCCTGATTGCTTGCTGCACCTGCATACTAACTTTTAGTGATTCATGTACTAATACCCCTAGATCCCTTTGCGTTGCATTACAACGCAGCTCCTCCTCATTTAGAAAATAACTTGCCCTATCATTTTTTTTCCCAAAGTGAATGACTTCACATTTATTAGTATTAAATTTCATCTGCCAAGTTGTTGCCCACTCACCTAGCTTATCTATATCCTTTTGCAGACTCTTCCTATCCTCCTCATCCCCTACTTTTCCTCCCATTTTTGTATCGTCCGCAAATTTTGATATATTACACTTGGTTCCCTCCTCCAAATCATTTATATAAATTGTGAACAACTGGGGTCCCAGCACCGACCCTTGCGGAACCCCGCTAGTTACCGGTTGCCATCCCGAGTATGAACCATTTATCCCCACTCTCTGCTTCCTATTTGTTAGCCAATCCTCTACCCATGCTAATATATTACCCCCAATCCCATAATTTTTTATTTTTAGCAATAGTCTCTTATGTGGCACCTTGTCAAAAGCCTTTTGGAAGTCCAAGTATACCACATCCACCGGTTCCCCTTTATCCACCCGGGTTGTTACTTCCTCAAAGAATTCGAGCAGATTCGTTAAACAGGACTTCCCCTTCACAAAACCATGCTGGTTCTGTCCGATGAAGTCATGTTTATCCAAGTGCCCCGTTAGTGTTTCTTTAATAATTGTCTCTAACATTTTACCCACCACCGATGTTAGACTAACCGGTCTATAGTTACCCGCCTTCTGTTTACTTCCTTTTTTAAGTGGTCTACACTAGCTATGCCTCACATAATATATAGCTCTCATAAATATTACATACTTCTATCAGGTCTCCCCTCAGCCTCTAATGCTCCGGAGAAAACAATCTAAATCCCTGTGTGATCCATTGCATCTATTTATATTCTTGCGGTATGGGAATCATTGTCAAGGCCACCGTCTCTGTCTTTTTTGCTATTTTCCAGCAGAATGAACATTGCTTGTTCATTTGAGAATTAATGGAACATTTTACCCGTAGTTTGGTTTAGAGATGCAGCGTGGAAACAGGCCCTTCGGCCCACCGAGTCTGCGCCGACCAGCGATCACCTGCACCAGTTCTATCGTACACGCTAATTCTATCGTGGTAGTTCTATGCTGCACACTAGGGGCAATTTACAGAACCTGATTAAGCTACAACCCCGCACATCTTTTTTTAATTTCAAAATAGTCTTTATTCAATTGATAAATATATACAATTCATGAACCATTTGAACAAAAAATTCATCCGACATTTTCGGAGATTATACAAAAAGAAATTTCAGTACAATTTTTTTACATTTGTCAAATTCCACCAAACTGTCCCCCACCCATGCCACTCTGTGGCCCCTGTCCAAGTAATAAATATATACAATGTGTGCACAGTGCGAAAATTCCATCCGACATTTTCGTAGGCTATAGAGATTGTTCAATACAGTTTATGTCTTTTAAATTCCACAAAGATGTCCCCCACCCGTGCCACTCATGTGGCCCCCTGGCGTGGGATACCTTCCTTTAATTTAATTTGAGGGGTGTCTCCACCATACCGTGCCCCCCATGTCCAGCAGCGGAAGGACCCTAGACTGTGGCCCTCCCCCACCGAGCCTTGGCGTTGGCTGCACCAAGCTTCAGCGAGTCCCTTAGCACGTACTCCTGCAGTCTGCAGTGGGCCAGTCGGCAACATTCCCTGACGGACATCTCACTCTGCTGGGTGGTGAGCAACGCTCGGGCAGACCAAAGAGCGTCTTTCACCGAGTTGATGACCCTCCAGCAGCACTCGATGTCAACCCCGCACATCTGCGCAGTGTGTCGCCTTCTCTGCAACAAACGTTATACAGGTCCACCACTGATTTTCCAGCAACTGGTGGTCTGGCACCTCCTTTATTCCAGACAGAATTACTAGAGCGCACTTGAAATCCCCCCCACAAGTCACCCCGGAAATTCGGAGCCTAGGCCGTGTGATCTCAACCTCATTGGGACTTCTCCTCCAGAAGGACCGTACTCCAGAACTCATTGGGACTTCAGTGGCCGGACTTCGATAAACTTTGACCATTTGCCCCCTGGGGCTGCGGAACTCCGGCCAGCCGGAGGCAGCGGATCCGTTCTCATCAACGATCCTATAGCAAGCAAGATAGATCACTGGACGAAAAAGACGTAGTACGGTCATGGGCAGATTCATGGGTAATTTTCGGAACCCATTTCCGTAACCGGCTTCCGTCTCCGCACCAAAGATCCCATAGGATAATAGTGCGGAGACGGAAGCCGGTTACGGAAACATCCTCGTAAAAATAAAAGTTATTTGGGAAAAATCTTCTCCTCGTTTTCAGAATTATAATTTATGAACACAAACTGTTCCCCCGCAACGTTGATTACACTGCGAGTCGGGTCGGGCCGGGTTACTGAAATGGATGAAAAAAAGGCCCACGTTCTGCTCTGTTGCATACAACACGTCAGCCCACTGCATTTAGAAGGAGTGGTCTATCTTGTTCCGCTATAGGATCTTAGGTTCTCATCGCCGACTTCCGAGCCCGTCTTTGCAGCCTGGGAAGTATCTCGGCTCCGCGGCGGCCTAGGTGGAACATTCCGGTACCGTTGGCCGTGACCTCCATTAGTCCGGCAAAACGGATAATCCAGAAAGGCTCTGGAACTAAGGGTGCCGGAAAATCGATGGTGGACCTGCACAACATCATTGTACATCTGTGTTCACAATGGAATGGTTTCTACCTATAGATGAATGGTTGTACATCCGAATCAGCTTTAATCTAACCAGGCTGTAGGCTGTGTAAATATGGATGGAATTTCTGGAATGTCAATACCATGCTGATCATATCTTCATCCAGTATTACCAGTGAACACATGCCTCAGATAAGTGTTGCTACACGACAATAATTCTGATTCATTTGTCTCAGCGAAAACACAAGACTCTGAGCACAGGGTCTTGGAGTCACACAGCTCGGAGGCAGGCCCTTCGGCCCGACTCGTCCATGTTGCCAGAACCTAACCTAGTCCTATTTGCACATATCTACCCAAAGCTTTGCTACCCACCCAAATATCGGGCGGCAGAGTTGCCGGCTAACGGCGCTGGAGAACCGGGTTTGATCCCGACTACGGGTCTGCCTGTACAGAGTTTGTACGGTCTCCCCGTGACCGCGTGGGTTTTCTCCAGGTGCTCTGGTCTCCTCCTACACACCAAAGACGTACAGGTTTGTCGATTAATTGGCTTCTGTAAATTGTCCCTGGAGTGTAGGATAGAAACAGTGTGTGGAGTGATTGTTCTTCAGCACGGACTCGGTGGATCGATGGGCCTGTTTCCATGCTGTATCTCTAAACTAAACTAAACTAAACAAATCTGTCCAAATATCTTTTAAATGTTATAGTAGCTGACTCAAACACTATCCCTGGCCGATCATTACATATGCCCACCAAACATTTGCCCTTCAGGTTCCTGTGAAATCTTTCTCCTCTCACCTTAAACCTAAGTCCTCTGGTTCTTGATTCCATTAAGCTGGGGAAAAGACTCTGTGCATTCATCCTATCGATACCCCTCATCATTTTACACACCTCCATAAGATTACTCCACAGCCTCCTAGGCTCCAAGGAGTAAAGTCCTCTCCCTATAGCTCAGTCCCTCAAGTCCTGGCAACATCCTTGCAAATCTGCTTTGCACTCGTTCCACCTTTAGGACGGCACAGAGGCGCAGTGGTAGAGTTGCTGCCTTACAGCGGCAGAGACCCGGATTCGACCCTGACTACAGGTGCTGTCTATGCGGAGTTGGGACGTTCTCCCTCATGTAGATGCCTTTGATGGTGGGGTGGGCTGTGCCCTAATGGACCAGGCTGAGTCCACCATTGTCTGCAGCCTCTTGCGTTCCTTTGCGTCGGAACTGCCGTAGCAGGATGTGAAGCAACGAAGTCAGCGTAGTCACTTGTGTATCACCATGCGTCTGTTAGAGTATTTGCAGACTTGTCGGATGTTTTTTAACTTTGTGATAACATCTACATGCTGCACCCAGTTCAGATTGTCCAAGATGTTATCGAGCAGGAATGTTGTGTCATTGAACGTTTGGCATTGCACCCTGTGGATCAAGGCACAACGAGGCAACACGGGCAGTTAATATGGAGAGTGTGTTACAGCTGGAGGCTGAATCAATTGGGGTTGTGTGAATGTCCATTGACTTGTTGGCTCAGCGTGCAGCTATGACGAAACAATATGATAGAATATTTATCCCAGGAGGGAAATTCCAACCGTCATAACACACCACAAGATGCATGAAACATGAAATTAAAGTGACGAGTGGAAAGGGTTGAGGATGTGCAAAGATTGGGGAGGGTAGAGGTGAGGGGGAGGGGAGGGCAGTCAGTACCCCACGACTGAAGGGGGAGGAGTTGAACAGTTTGATAGCCACAGGGAAGAAGGATCTCCTGTGGCGTTCTGTACCGCATCTTGGTGGAACCAGTCTGTTGCTGAAGCTACTCCTCAGGTTGACCAGTGTGTCATGGAGGGGGTGAGCTGTATTGTCCAGGATGCTCCGCAGTTTGAGGAGCATCCTCCCCTCCAAGACCAACCTCCCATAAATCCAACTGCGTCCCCAGGATAGAGCCAGCCTTCCTGATGAGCTTGTTAATCCCGCGGCCTTCGCCCTGCTGCCCCAGCACACGGCAGCGCAGAAGATGGCACTGACTACCACCGATTGGTAGAACAATCGTTCAGGATTACACTTGTGTGCAACCGTGCAGTGCTTTTATATGTACACAATTCTACAATCTTTTATACATGTGCACAATTCTGCAATCATGTTATACTTGTGCACAGATGTGTGATTATTTAATAGTTGTACACTGTCATGTAATCCTTTTACACATGCACGGCTGTGTAATAGGTGATAGGAGCAGAATTAGGCCATTCGGCCCATTAAGTCTTCTCCACCATTCAATCATGGCTGATCTATCTCTCCCTCCTAACCCTATTCTCCTGCCTTCTCCCCATAACCCCTGACACCTGTACTAATCAAGAATCTATCTATCTCTGCCTTAAAAATATCCATTAACTTGGCCTCCACAGCCTTCGGTGGCAAAGAATTCCACAGATCCACCACCCTCTGACTAAAGAAATGCCTCCTCATGTCCTTCCTAAACATAGAAACATAGAAAATAGGTGCAGGAGTAGGCCATTCGGCCCTTCGAGCCTGCACCGCCATTCAATATGATCATGGCTGATCATCCAACTCAGTATCCACTAGGAAAGGAACGTAAAGGAACGTCCTTTAATTCTGAGGCTACGACCTCTAGTCCTAGGCTCTCTCACTAGTGGAAACATCCTCTCCACATCCACTCTATCCAAGCCTTTCATTATTCTGTAAGTTTCAATGAGGTTCCCCCCCCTCATTCTTCCAAACTCCAGCGAGTACAGGCCCAGTGCCATCAAACCTTTATACTTGTCCTTAGTCATGTGATTCTTTTATACGTGTGCACATTGGTGTAATCCTTAATACTGTGGATTCCTTTTATACTTGTACACAGTAGTGCCATCCTTTTACACGTGTTAGTCCATTTCACAAACAATAGTGGGGTTTAAGATGTGGTCTGAATTCCTCCAGCACTTTGTGATTTACTCAAGAATCCAGCATCTGCAGTTCCTTGTGCGCCCACCACAAGGTTTGTTCCCAGTGTTGATGGAGAATTCAATGCGTAACAACATTTTCCACATTCCGGTCACCGATATCACGCACAATAAAAGAGGGAACACTTTATTTCTTCCCCTATTTTTATTGTTCCTGTTTTTATTTTACATTATATAAACATCCACACCCAAAATTAACTTGCCTGCTCTCTTTGTGCTGCAAGGCACTTTGTCCTCAAATCTTACTTGTCCAAAATATTATTGGAACATATCCAACAAGTTGAAGTCATTGATGGCAATTAACAATGGAATTACCTTGGGGCTCAGATTAATTTTGATCACATTGTTGATCATATTTAATAAGTAATAATAGGAGTCAAGAGTGTATTATTGTCTTGTGTCCAGAATGGTAACAATGAAATTCACAACAGATATGTCTGAAGAAGGGTCTCGACCCGAAACGTCACCTATTCCTTTCCTCCAGAGAGGCTGCCTGACCCGCTGAGTTACTCCAGCTTTTTGTGTCTATCTTTGGTTTAAACCAGCGTTAGCAGTTCCTTCCTCCACAACAGATAACAACTTTCATTTAGTTTAGTTTAGTTGAGATTCATGTTCTTATTGTCACATGTACTGAGGTACAACGGATAGCTTTTTTGTTGCCTTCTATCAAGTCAGTGGAAAGACAATACATGATTACATTCAAGCCGTCCACAGTGTACAGATACAGGATCAAAACTGATTGTAATGGGGGGGGGGGTGGGGGGGCGGGTGGGTGGAAGAAAGCTGGAAAAGAAGGAAAGGCAGGTCAGCGGGTGGCAGGTGAAAGGTCGACCTGGGTTTGATAGTTCACCGCCGTGTATCTGTGTATGTGGAGCCGGAGAGTGGTGGTGGATCTACGATCATCAATTGCAATCGCTCCACTCTTCCGTTCCAAGTACCGAACAGATAAGGTAAGGACCTTATTCCTTGGAGGGTGGGAGGCTGAGAAATGATGTTATGGAGGTGTTATAGAATCATCAGGGGAACTGCACCAACCAGTTATTTCAGGGAGTTTTACAGTCGAGAAGTATTTGCAAGATAACAGGAACGTAAATATAATTTTACTTCACTAAGTGTGTGTGTGGCCTGATCATCGTCCATGAAGCATCAAAATGGATGACTGACTTGACCATATTGAACTTGAGGGCAGGGTGAATGCACAGAGTCTTTTACCCAGAGTAGGGGAATCAAGAAACGGAGCACATAGGTTTAAGGTGCGAGGAACCTGAGGGGTCACTTTTTCCACACAGTTGATCACAATCTCCTTTGTCTTGTTAGCAGGGAGAGATCCCTATCTTGGCATCAAGTTACAAGGTTCACAATCTCAGGAAGATTTATCAGTCTGAAGAAGGGTTTCGGCCCGAAACGTTGCCTATTTCCTTCGCTCCATAGATGCTGCTGCACCCGCTGAGTTTCTCCAGCATTTTTGTGTACCTAAGATTTATTAGGAACCTGAGCGACAACTTTTTCACAGAGAGGATGTTGGGTCTGTGGAACCAGAGACCCGGGTTCAATCCTTACCTCGGGTCCTGTCTGTTTGCACATTCTCCGTGTGACCACATGGGTTTCCTCCGGGTGACCTGGTTTCCTCCTACATCCCAAAGACGTGTGGATTTGGAGGTTAAATGGCTCCAGTAAATATGCTACCAGTGTGTGGGGAGTGGATGAGAGAGTGGAATAACATAGAACTAGTGTGAATAGGTAATCACTGGTTAGCATGCTCTCGGTGGGCTGAAGGGCCTGTTTCTATGTTGTATGGCTAAACTAAACTGAGAACAGTGTCGCTCAGGAAGAGGTCTTTGGCCACAATGTCCATGCAGAACATGAAGCCAAGATAAACTAATCTCCCCTGCCTGCACGTCATCCATATCCCTTTATATACATGGGCCAATCTAAAAGCCTTGTAAACGCCACGATCGTATCTGCCTCCACCACCACCGCTTGGCAGCGCATTCCAGGCACCCACCACCCACTGTGTAAAAAAACTTGTCCCACACATTTTTAAACTTTGTCCCTCTCACCTGAAAGCTTTGTTCTCCTGTCTTTGACATACAACTGGGGAAGGAGAGCAGATTTTATCCCCTGAATTCATCAGGATGTTGCCGAGAGGTGAGGTGAGTGCAGCACGGTGGTGCAGCAGTAGAGTTGCTGCCTTACATGCCATAGACACGGGTTCGATCCTGATTATGTCTTTACATAGTTTGTACGTTCTCCCTGTGACCGTGGGTTTTCTCTGAGTGCTCCGGTTTTATCCCACACTCCAATGACGTACAGGTTTGTAGGTTAATTGGATTTTGTAAAATTGTAAACCATCGCCAATGTGTAGGATAGTGCTAGTGTAGACTCCAGACTTTCCAAGCCGCTTGAGGAATTGTTTCACCCGACGCCAGTGTTCCATCTTCACGGCAAGAGGGCCCTGAAAATTATCGGACTGGCTGCAAGGCGACAAATGGGCCCCGACCTCGGGTGTTTCAGAGGAAGAGGACTTAACTTTCTGTTGCCTTTCCGCACAGTGGAAATTTTTGATTCTGTTGTGGGGGGATGTTTGTGTTGAACTCTATAATGTGCTGTGTCCATTTTCTTTCTTTCTTTATTTTTAACCTTTTTCTATGGTTTGTATGTAAACTTATTATTTAATTTATGTAAAGCACTTTGGTGTCAATGCAAGTTGACTTAAAATGTGCTATATAAATAAATCAATAATAATAATAATAATAATAATAATAATAATAATAGTGTACGGGGTGATCGCTGGTCAGCGTGGACTGACTGGGCTGAAGGGCCTGTTTCTCTAAAGTCTAAAGACTGTTTAAAGTTATCTAAAATTGGAGCGTTCAACGTTCATAGCACAGGGTTGTAAGCTGTCCAAGCAAAATATCAGGTGCTGTTTCTCCAGTTTGCATGTGGCAATGGAGAAGGCCCAGGACAGGAAGGTCAGTGAAGGAATGGGAAGGGGAGTTAAAATGGTTGGCAATCAGGAGATTCGGCAGACCTTGGCAGGCTGAGTGTTCGGCGAAACGGTCTCTGAGTCTTAGGTCTTACCTTGCATTAATTTAGAGATAGAGCGCGGAAACAGGCCCTTCAGCCAGGACCGGATTTAGATGAAGAGAGGCCCTAGGCTAACCCGCCCGGTCCCACTGCGCACGCGCGGAGAGACAGCGTCATTTTGCGCCGCTACTACGTCACCGGCTTCCCCCAACTGCGCGGGCGCGGATGATCGCAGTTTTTCCCCCCAAAACATCCAGCGGGCCGGAACCAGAATTTTGGGTAATTTCCGTCAAAGTGGAAACGCTGATTGCACTCCGATTTTTTTTTTTTCTCAGGATTTTTTTTTACTCTGGGAAAAAACCATATTGGCCGGAGGCCCCCTAGATCTTGAGGCCTTAGGCTTCAACCTATGAAGCCTATAGGTTAATCCTGCCGAGGCCCACCAAGTTCACACCGACCAGCAATCACCCCGTACACTAGCACTATCCTACTCACTGGGGATAATATACAATCTGAAGCCAATTAACCTTCAAACCTGTACGTCTTTGGGGTGTGGGAGGAAACCGGAGCATCCGGGGAAATCCCACGTAGTCACAGGGAGAACGTACAAACTTCATACAGACAACACCCATAGTCAGGATCGTACCCGCGTCTCTGGGGCTGTAAGGATGCAACTCTACCCTTGCACCACTGTGCTGTCTGTTTTGCTGATGTAAAGAAGGCTACATGCAGAGGGTGCCATTTAGTCTATCTGCCTTTCCTTATTCCATTGACCAATGCATATCAGTAGCTAGGATGGCTGGAGACAAGTACAGAGGCACGCAGCTAACAAGTTTGCTGACCATTTTAAATCGTTGTGTATTTTGTTTGACCTTATATTATTACTTCTATATTTCCCTCGATTTGCATGACCATTACACACGTTATTCTTCATTCCTCCCGTGCGGTTGTGTTGTCTTTAGGCTCCATTTAAACCGATCCCTGTCTCACTCCAGGCCTCAGCTCCAATCTCTCTCAGCCTTGCCAAGCTGATGTGAACAATCTTAGCTCACAGGTGGAGCCTATATACCGGTGATGCTGCTGCAAGCAAAATTTTGTTAGTTCATAAGTTATAGGAGCAGAATTAGGCCATTCGGCCCATCAGGTCTACTCCGCCGTTCATTCATGGCTAATCTATCTTGCTCTCTCAACCCCATTCTCCAGCCTTCTCCCCATAACCCCTGACACCCATATTAATCAAGAATCCATCAATCTGTACCTTGAAAAATATCCATTGACTTGGCCTCTGACACGCTCCCCAGCCGTCTGTGGCTATGAATTCCACAGATTCACCACCGTCATCTCCTTTCCAAAGGTAAGTCCTTTTATTCTGTGGCTGCGCCCTCTGGTCCGAGACTCTCCCACTTGTGGAAATGACCTCTCCACATCCACTAACCATGCCTTTCACAATTCGGTAAGTTTCAATGAGATCCTCTCTCATCCTAGTAGACTCCAGCGGGTACAGGCGCAGAGCAGCCAAACGCAGTCTGCTCCTCATTTAAAGCACCACTAGAGGGAAACACACACCCATTGTGGCTATCAGTCCTAAAGTAACTTCCAAAAGCTACAGTATACAAACAAGGAACTGCGGAGACTGGTTTACACAATAGGACACAAAGTGCCGGAATACCTCAGTGGGTCAGGCAGCAGTTGTGATTTTCAATTACATCCTCTGGCAGCTCATTTCATATACCCACCACCAAAAGTTGCCCCTCAGATGTCTATTAAATCTTTCCCTCCTCACCTTACACCTATGTCTTCTGGTTATTGATTTCCCTACTTTGGCTAAAACAACAGTGCATTCACCCATCATTACCAATCCAAGCAACGTCACTTATTCCTTTTCTCCAGAGATGCCTCCTGACCTGCTGAGTTACTCCAGATTTTGTGTCTATCGTTGGTGTACAGTTGCTTCCTGCGCATCCTGGTGAATCCTAGTTGCAAGCTCTTTAGCTCCCCGCCCCGTTCCCACACCGACCTCTCTGTCCTGAGCCTCCTCCATTGCCAGAGTGAGTGAGGCCAGATGCAAAGTGAAGGAACAGTACTGGATGGCACAGTGATGCTGTCGTATAGCTGCTGCTTCACAGTGCCAGAGGCCTGGGTTCGATCCTGACTACGGGTGCTGTCAGTACACAGTTTCTATGTTCTCCCTGCGACCTCATGTCTTTTCCCTGGGTGCTCCGGTTTCCTCCCACATCCCAAAGACGTACAGGTTTGAAGGTTAATTGGCTTCTGTAAATTGTCCCTAGTGTGTGGGATAGAACTAGTGAGCGAGTGACCACTGGTTGGCATGGATGGTGGGCTGAAGGGCCTGTTTCCACACTGTATCTCTAAACTAAACTAGTCTAAAGCTGTCTGTGTTCTCCGGGTGCTCCGGTTTTTCCTCACATCCCAAAGATGAACAGGTTTGTAGGTTAGTTGTCTTCTATAAATTGTCCGTATTGTTTAGGATTGAACTAGCATACGAGTGATCGCTGGTTAGCGTGGACTAGGTGGGCCGAAGGGCCTGTTTCAATGCTGTATCTCTGCTCAATAAAACTACACAAAACAAAGCTAAACTAGTCTAAAGCTGTCTGGACTGAGTTTGTACGTTCTCCCTGTGACCGTGTGGGTTTTCTCCGGGTGCTCCGATTTCTTCCCACATCCCAAAGAGGTGCGGGTTTATAGGTTAATTGGCTGCTGTAAATTGTCCTTAGTATGTTGGATTGAACTAGTGTACAGATGATCGTGGTCGGCATGGACTTGGTGGGCCGAAGGGCCTGTTTCCACTATAGCGCTAAACTAAACTAAACTGAACTAAATGAAACAGGTAGGTACAGGGGCCTGTGAACCACTGATCAGATTCAGGAACAGCTTCTTCCCACATACCAGCAGGCTATGGGAATAAGCCCGTGGCCAATGGTGCCTGGGTCGACAGTGCCTGCGGCTGGGGCCTGAGTCGGCACCACGGAGACGTCCAGAGAGGACCCGGCAGCGATCGTGGTGAGGTCGGTGTGGCGGTTGATGATGGCGCCGGCCGACGGACCAAGCGGAATGAGGACGCCGCTGCCGAGGGAAGGAACAAACGAGGACCCAGCGTTGGGGACCGCCGTGAGGGAGGGGGGAACAAAGGGGGACCTGGCGTGGGGGTACTTTGTAACTTTGTAAGCGCCCTTTATGGGCGACTATTTGCATACCTTGGGTATGTAAGCAAAGTATTTCACTGTGACCTGTCACATGTGACAATAAAGTATTTAATTTAATTCTATTTAATTCAAGGCTCCTGAACCAAACCCAACAACCCTAGCCTCAAACTCAGCACCAAGGTACTCTGGACTTTGTTTTGGTTGCACTAGGTTCATTGTTTTTCTCTATTACAGTCTAGTTGCCTAGTATTACTAATAATTTATTATATTACTGGTAATTTACAGTGTATTTATTTATTGGGTTGTTGAGTCATGCACTATATCTGTAAGGCTGCAGCAAGTGAGAATACCATTGCACCATTCCCATCGCTGATGACAATGAAACACTCTTTGTGTTTTAATAAGTGCGGGGTAAGTATTGAACAGGGTGCAATGATACATCTGCTGATGCAAGTATAGCTTTGTGGTAAATTAGCTAACTGCTAGGTGTGGCTCAGTTCAGATAAGTTTAGTTTACAGAAGCAACGCGGAAACAGCCCCCTCGGTCCCCTGAGACCACGACGACCAGCCCTACAATCTTTGCCGAAGTAAATCGACCTACAAACCTGAAGGTCTTTGTAGTGTGGGTGGAAACCAGAGCACCCGGTGAAAACCCACGTGGTCACAGGGAGAAGATACAAACTATGTATGGGCAGCATCTGTGGTCAGGATTGAACCCTGGTCTCTGGTGCTGTGAGGCAGCAGCTCTACCACTGCGCCACTGTGGTAATATGTCTGAGCAAGCAGCTTGTGGGATTAAATCCTGTTTTCCTCTGAAGCGAATATTGGGGTGAAGTGTGTACTCTTGGGTAAGACTTTTGACAAAGTCTCCTCCATTGGAGGTGAAAGATGCCTCCACAGAACTTCAAAGACAAGACCTTGTGGACCCGTTCTAGTGCTGTACTTTTGGCCCCAAATGGCCCAACAATGGACCATTGTGGGCTCCACCCTTTCTGAAATCATCTGTTGCCGGCTAACAAAACATGGTACAGCATTGATCGGAGGTCAGAGAAGAGCTGCTATGTCTTATTTATGATTATCTTTTGCAGATAAGTTTAAACAATTCCCAGAGTGACTTTACCACAGGGTTTTTCCAGCCTTTGTAAGGGTAGCCCCGGCAACTGTTTATCTTATAATCAGCGCACTAATGCATCCGCAGACTTTTCAGTGGATGATTATTTACGTGGCCTCTTCCTCTCATTTTTTAATTATTTTATCTCTGATCTTACAGTCCGAGACCCTCGAACTGTCTTTATTGGGCTTTATCTTGCTCTAAACATTATTCCTTTTATCCTGTGTAAGTGTACATTGTGAACGGATCGATTGTAATCATGTACAGTCTTTCCACTGACTGGTTAGCACGCAACAAAAAGCTTTACACTGTACCTCAGTACATGTGACAATAAACTAAAATAAACTAAACTAAATAAAACTAAACTAAACTAAATTAAATGAAACTAAACAAATTAAATTAAACTAAACTAAACTAAACCAAACTAATGTGGATGTATTGGATAGATTCCAAGTCAGTGTGAGTTTGGCCCTGTTGGTGAGGCACTGACTGTGGGGACATTGACCAGCCCCACTATTCACTCGCTTCCCACCTCAGTGCCCAGTGGCTGCAGTCTGCACCATCAATAGTTTCAAAGGTCTTTTATTGTCATGTGTACCAATTAAGGTACAGCGATATGCCAATTACCATACAGCCGTACGAAAAAAAAGCAACAAGACACACAACTACATAAAAGTTAACATAAACATCCACCACAGTGGATTCCCCACATTCCTCACTGTGATGGAAGACAAAACAGTCCAATCTTCGTCCTCTTTATTCTCCCGCGGTCGGGGCAGTCGAACCATCTGTCGGGGCGATCGAAGCTCCTACAGCCAGCAGTCGAAGCTCCCGTGTCGGGATGATCGAAACTCCCCCGTCGGGGCGGTCGAAACTCCCAAGGCTTGGAGTTCCTGATGTCGGTCTCTGATGTTAGATGTCGGCTCCGTGATGTTAAGTCCACAAGCACCCGTGGTTGGAGCTCCGAGGTCGATCAAAGGGATCGCGGGCTCCGCGATGTTTAAGTCCCGTCGGCACCATTGTTGTTATAGTGCCGGCCTCAACTACCTCTTCTGGCACATTGTTCCACACACCCACCATCCTTTGAGTGAAAAAGTTGCCCCTCACGTTCCTATTAAATCTTTCTCCCCTCACCTTAAACCCATGACCTCGAGTTGTTGATACCCCTACTCTGGGTAAAAGACTCTGCATTCACCAGGAGGGAGGTACATTCGGGCTGAGGGGAGACCTGATGGAAGTTTGTAAAATGATGAGAGGTGGTATGAGAAGGTAGGCAGTCAGAACCTTTGACCCAAGGTGGATAAGTCAAATAGTAGAGGGCATAACTATAAAGTCAGAGGGGGAATGTTTAAAGGGGATGTGCAGGTGAGGTTTTTAACACAGAGGGTGGCGGGTGCCTGGAACGTGCTGCCAGGGGTGGTGGTGGAGGAGGCAGATACGATGGTGGTGTTTAAGGGGCTTTTAGATAGGCACGTGGTTATGCAGGGAATAAAGGGATATGGATCACGCACAGGCAGATAAGAATTGATCTTGGCATCATGTTTGATTCGGGCCCTGATGCTGGCAACACTAGTAGATAGAGTGGGAAAGAAGGCGTATGGTATGCTTGCCTTCAGAATGCTTGCCTTACACAGACATTGTGGGCCGAAGGGCCTCTTCCTCTGTTGTACTGTTGTATGTTCTTTTAAGATGGCAGCCTAAAGATCGGGCAGTATAGAAACATAGAAACAAAGAAAATAGGTGCAGGAGTAGGCCATTCGGCCCTTCGAGCCTGCACCGCCATTCAATATTATCATGGCTGATCATCCAACTCAGTATCCTGTACCTGCCTTCTCTCCATACCCCCTGATCCCTTTAGCCACAAGGGCCACATCTAACTCCCTCTTAAATATAGCCAATGAACTGGCCTCAACTACCTTCTGTGGCAGAGAGTTCCAGAGATTCACCACTCTCTGTGTGAAAAATGTTTTTCTCATCTCGGTTCTAAAGGATTTCCCCCTTATCCTTAAACTGTGACCCCTTGTCCTGGACTTCCCCAACATCGGGAACAATCTTCCTGCATCTAGCCTGTCCAACTCCCTAAGTATAGGAAAGTTCTGAAAGTATGGAGGCGTTCGTTGGCTGCATGTTGAAATCAAAACTACTGATACTGGAAATACTAATAAAAACTGCCGGAGATTCCTCTTTACACTGGTGCTGCCTGACCTGCTGAGTAATCCCAGCATTTTCTGTTTCTATTCAGGGTTGCAAACTCTGGAATGGAATTTTAAACCCACAACTCCTTGATTCTCTGACAAGGATATTATTAACAGCACTATTATCTTCAAAGCCCTTTGATGGTATGATCAAATGTGCTTTTATGTCGCACCCCAGGGCAACTTTACTATTGGCAAAACAAATTCAGTAAATTGCTCCCTAAAGATGCCTTGAATTATTTCAGAATGACTTAGAACCTCCCCTTGCCCAACTTTAAGAATCTACTAATGCCCAATTTAGTTTAGTTTAACTTAGAGATACAGCGTGGAAACAGGACCCACGGCCAACCATCGATCACCCGTACACCAGTTCTATCCTACACCCTAGGGACAGTTTTACAGAGGTCAATTAACCTACAAATTCGCACATCTTTGGGATCTTTGGGATGTTGGAGGAAACCGGGACACCCGGGAGAAACCCACACGGTGATAGGGAGAACGTACAAACTCCCTACAGACAGCACCCGCAGTCAGGATTGAACCTGGGACTCTGCCGCTGTAAGGCAACAACTCTACCACTGCGCCACCATGTTGCCCACAAACGATAAGGACTGAACAGTCCGCTCTCTGTATGACTCTATGAGTCTATGAGTCTATGAGTCTACTACTCTATGAGTCTATGACTCTATGAATATGAGTCTATGAGTCTACTCAGGACTTATGGTGCAAGGTCATTAAATGATGGAAAGACATAAAGACCATTTAGTTTTAGTGTACGAAAGAACTGCAGATGCTGGTTTAAACCGAAGATAGACACAAAACGCTGGAGTAACTCAGCGGGGCAGACAATATCTCTGAAGAAAAGAAATAGGTGACGTTTCGGGTCGAGACCCTTCTTCAGACCGAGAGACAGGGGAAAGGGAAACAAGAGACATAGATGGTGATATAGGGAGATATCGATTCATTTGTTCAATGTCTCTCTATATCAGCGTCTATATCTCTCGTTTTCCTTTCCCCTGACTCTCAGTCTGAAGAAGGGTCTCGACCCAAAATGTCACCTATTCCTTTTCTCCAGAGATGCCGCCTGAGTTACTCCAGCATTTTGTGTCTAGTACCATCAGTAAGGCGGTTTCAAAACCCAGTATCCAGATTACATTTACTGGAACAGCTAAAGATATCAGGAGTGCTTCGTCACCTTTGTAGTCGGCTATGCGTCCCAAGGCAGGGCTATTTACAGACGGTTAATATGATATCATATTTGAAATTCAAATTTTATATTAGTAGAACAAAGAAAAGAGCCAGCTAACAAGGGATGAGGACTTTTAAATCGATAGGCAAGTGAGATATGTTCCGGCTTGGGTTTGAAGTGTGGAGTTTGACGGGGCTGGTTCAGTGCTCAGTCACTGTCGTACTAGGCCCTCTGGCAAGTTGTATCAGAGGCAGATTGAGCCAATATTGGAGTGCTGTGGCTGGGAGCTCTCAGCACGGTGATGGGAATGGTCATCAGCAGAGCGTCCGGTAAATTCAAGCACCAGGTGACGAGGATAAGGTCGACAGGTAGGAAAAGATGCATCGTTCCCTCAATCCACCTTGTGTCTGTCTGGAGGTGGCAGTATCTACAGGAACACCTTGATTGCAATTACTGCCTTCATTGCAGAATGTGCACCCGGTTCCCTCCATAGGTGGAGGACAGCTTTAATGCTGCAATGGTGCTGCATAAGGTAGTCCTTTCCTTTACTCTGTTGACAGTAATCTCATGTTGACAATACACAATGAATAGTAGGGCTCTGGGGAGTGTTGCAGAGCAGAGGGATCTAGCAGTGCAGATAGGTACACAAAATTGCTGGGGAAACTCAGCGGGTGCAGCAGCATCTATGGAGCGAAGGAAATAGGCAATGTTTCGGGCCGAAACCCTTCTTCAGGGATCTAGCAGTACAGATACATGGCCCGTTGAATGTAGGTAGATAGGGTGGTCAAAAAGGCTTTTGGCACTTTGGCCTTCATCAGTCAGAATATTGAGTATAGAAGTGGGGGGGGGGGGGGGGCATGCAGTTATAGAAGGCGTCAGTGAGGCCACATTTAGAGTCTGAAGAAAGATGGGGTATGTTGGTTGGTATGGGCAAGTTGGGCAAGTTGGGCCGAAGGCTTGTTTCCACGCTGTGTGACTCTAATAATTGGTGGCCAAAAGGGTTCAGACCCAAAACATCACCTGTCCATGTTCTCCAGAGATGCTGCCTAACCTGCTGAATTACTGCGGCATTTTGTGTCATTTTTTTGTAAACTAGCATCTGCAGTTACTTGTTTCTGCATTGGGATTATAGTAAACATGCCACCATCTTCTCAAGAGCAATTGGAGATGGGCAATAATTGGTGTCTGGAAGGGTCAAGACCCGAAACGTCACCTGTTCATGTTCTCTAGAGATGCTGCCTGACCTGCTGAGTTAAGCCAGCACTTTGTGTCTTCTTTGGTAATCCAGCACCTGCAGTTCTTTGTTTCCACATCACTCCACTGTTGTAATGTTAGTTGTGCCTGTGTGTACCTTCCTCAGATTGCACGTTTACGTGTCACACTCACTGCCGAGACTGGGTTCACCTTGACTGCCAGAGGAGTGGAAAACCAGTAGATCAGAGCTCCTGCCCTCTCAGCACAGTGCAACTCTCCCTCACCATCCATGAGGTAAGATGCTCAGTGGACTCGTTCCCCCACCATCACTGTGTTGGTGTGTGGAGGTCAGAAATTGTCCAGCATGTTTTTCTGCCTTGATGATGTACTGTCTCACCTTTCCCACCATCCTCCCTCCCTCCCTCCCTCCCTCCCTCCCTCCCTCCTCCCTCCCTCCCTCCCTCCCTCCCTCCCTCCCTCCCTCCCTCCCTCCCTCCCTCCCTCCCTCCCTCCCTCCCTCCCTCCCTCCCTCCCTCCCTCGCATTTCCTCCTCAATATCCATCGTGATCTTCATTCCGCCTTCTCCACCTGTAAGGCCTCATCTCCTTCTCACTCTTCCCATTCCCCTCAAACCGAAGCAGCCCCATTCCCATCCTCACAATGTCCCCCTCCCATTCCCCACCCCGACTGACCCTCCCCCTTTGCCCCCCCCACATCAACCCTCCCCTCCCCCCCCCACGACCCTCCCCTCCACCGACTCTCCCCTCCCCCCACATCGAACTCCCCCTTCCTCCACACCGATCTTCAATGTTTTGTCTAGTTTAGAGTATGAAAACAGGCCCTTTGGCCCACCGAGCCCACACCGACTGTCGATCACCTGTACACTAGTTCTACCCGACACACTAGGGAAAATTTACGGAAGCCAATTAACCTACAAACCTGCACATCTTTGGAGTGTGGGAGGAAACCGGTGAAAACCCACGTGTTCACGGGGAGAAGGCACAAACTCTGTGCTGAAAGCACCCGTAGTCAGGATGGAACCGGGGACTCTGACGCTGCGAGACAGCAACTGTACCGCTGCACCACCGCGCTGCCCATCGCCTAGACCTGGCGACATTCAGATCACCAGTGTCAGGGGTCGCACTGTCTATGTTCCTCCATCTGTGGAACTCTCTGCCACAGAAGGTAGTTGAGGCCAGTTCATTGGCTATATTTAAGAGGGAGTTAGATGTGGCCCTTGTGGCTAAAGGGATCAGGGGGTATGGAGAGAAGGCAGGGATGGGATACTGAGTTGGATGATCAGCCATGATCATATCGAATGGCGGTGCAGGCTCGAAGGGCCGAATGGCCTGCTCCTGCACCTATTTTCTATGTTTCTATGTTTCTATGTTCCTCCAGAATATTTTTCCACAATAGGAGTACTCTACACGCACGAGTTGAGATTTCCGCTGTAGCTGGATGTAGTCAGGTTCTACGACCAGATTTTGTTTTTCATGGAGTGGTCAGAATAATGACATTATCCAGTAATTTGATTGAAACTAATGTTTGAAATAGCGCAGCGGCTTTGTGCGAGGTGAGAGATTCTGTGAATTTACAGGTGATTTAAATGAACCATCTGAATCGAAGGGATTCAGGTCGGTGACGTGACAGGACGGGACATGATTTCTGGCGGCACTGTGTGTTTTTATTGGTACACAAAAATGCTGGAGAAACTCAGCGGGTGCAGCAGCATCTATGGAGCGAAGGAAATAGGCAACGTTTTGGGCCGAAACCCTGAAGGAAATAGGCAACGTTTTGGGCCGAAACCCTGAAGGAAATAGGCAACGTTTCGGGCCGAAACCCGGAAGGGTTTCGGCCCGAAACGTTGCCTATTTCCTTCGCTCCATAGATGCTGCTGCACCTGCTGAGTTTCTCCAGCATTTTTGTGTACCTTCGATTTTCCAGCATCTGCAGTTCCTTCTTGAACACTGTTTTTATTGCTTTGCGCATTTTCCTTTGTTGTTTGTCGTGTGTAGAAGCTGTGAAGCAAAGTATCAGGCGGAGTCAAACACAAAACAAAATCACTTTCCTGTTTCTGGGCTGACGGGACTTTTCAAGGCCTTGGAACTAAAAATATGCCGTCAACATCAGTGCAGTGCAGTGCTTCCTGTAAATAATGCCCGATTCATCTGGGCACTTTGTAGTCCAGCCACCTTATAGTTTATTAAACTCCGAGAATTCTGACTTCTGAAGAAGGGTTCTGACCCGAAACGTCACCTGTTCCTTTCCCCCAGAGATGCTGAGTTACTCCAGCAAGTTGTGTCTATCACTGATTAAAGATAGTCCGAGGGTCTCCAAAGAGGTAGATGGGAGTCAAGACTCTCTGGGTGTTAGAAGGATGGTTCAGTTGGACAATAGACAATAGGTGCAGGAGTAGGCCATTCGGCCCCTCGAGCCAGCACCGCCATTCAATGTGATCATGGCTGATCATCCCCGATCAGTACCCCGTTCCTGCCTTCTCCCCGTATCCCCTGACTCCGCTATCTTTAAGAGCCCTTGGATTGGATTCTGAAGAAGGGTCCCAACCCGAAACGTCATCTATTCCTTTATCTTCAGAGATGCTGCCTGACCCGTTGAGTTACTCCAGCACTCTGTGTCTATCTTTGGATTGGATTGGATTGGGTGGAGATTGCAGATTGTAAAAGGCACCAGCTACTAATCAGGAAACTGAATGAGAACTCGTAAAGTTATTCTGACTAGGCTCATTAATAACACCCTCATCCATCCCAGCCATGCTTATCAAAATAGGAATCAGTATTTCACATTTCTAAACATGTGGGTTATTTTGACCTCGTAGTAAAATCTGTGGATCAGGATTCCATGGAGAGGACTGCACCACAGATATTCATGTGTGGATATGTACAGATTCCTTGCAATTGCAGTTTAACTGGAGGTTATTGACATGTCAGCAAAGATGGCAGGCTCAGGGATTGTGGTTTCAATGCCCACATGTGGTGTGAGGTGCATCGTGTTTAAGAAGGAACTGCAGATGCTGGAAAATCGAAGGTACACAAAAATGCTGGAGAAACACAGCGGGTGCAGCAGCATCTATGGAGCGAAGGAGATAGGCAACGTTTCGGGCAGAAACCCTTCTTCAGACTGTGGTGCATCAGTCATTTAAGAGCTTGCGTATAGTAGTTGAGAGGTCATGTTGCAGTTGTATAAGGCGTTGTTGAGGTAGTTGAGGCAGGTACTATCGCGACATTTAGGAAACATTTAGACAGATACATGGATAGGACATGTTTAGACGGGTATGGGCCAAATACAGGCAGGTGGGGCTAGGGTGACAAGTTGGTCCAGCGGTAGAGTTGCTGCCTTACAGCATCAGAGACCCAGATTCAATCCTGACTGCGGGTGCTGTCTGTAGGGAGTTTGCACGTTCTCCCCGTGGCCGCGTGTGTTTTCATGGATGCTCCGGTTTCCTCCCCCATTTCAAAGACGTGCAGGTTTGTAGATTAATTGGCTTTGGTAAAACCAATTGTAAATTGTCCCTTGTGCGTAGGATAGCATTAGTGTGTGGGGATCGCTGGTCGGCGTGGACTCGGTGGGATGAAAGGCCTGTTTCCGTGCTGTATCTCTAAACTAAACTAAACTAGTGTAGATGGGACATGTTGGTCGGTGTGGGCAAGTTTGGCCGAAGGGCCTGTTTCCGAAGGGACTCCAGGCCAGATTTTATCAAAGACTTGTTCCAGATTTTAAAAAAGGAGGTGGAGGCTTTAGCTGCTCTGACTTTGACCTTGAGCGGTGTAGGGAGGATTGCCATCGGCTCTGGTGTACACACACTTTAATCTCACTGCATGGCCTCAGGGAGTACTGCAGACTGATAACAAATGATTCTTACTGCAGGTGTCACAGGTGGAGTGTGAAGAAAAAAAAGATATTGCATTTAGTCTTACAGTCATACAGCACAGAACCAGGCCCTTCGGCCCGACTTGCCCATGCCATCCAAGATGCCATATCGAGTTTAGTTTAGTTTATTATTGTCACGTGTACTGAGATACAACAAAAGGCTTTTGTTTGTGTGCTATTCAGTCAAAGGAAATACTATATGAATCGACACGGTGGTGCAGCGGTAGAGTTGCTGCTGCCGGGTTAGATCCTGACTACGGGTGTTGTCTGTACGGAGTTTGTACGTTCTCCCTGTGATCACGTGGGTTTTCTCCCGGTGCTCCAGTTTCCTCCCACATTCCAAAGATGTGCAGGTTTGTAGGTTGATTGGCTTCTGTAAAATGTCCCTAGTGTGTAGGATAGAAGTAGAGAACAGGTTGATCACTGGTCGGCATGGACTCAGTGTGCCGGATAGCTGTTTAGTTTAGAGATACAGCGCGGAGCAGGCCGTTCGGCCCACCATGTCCACACCGACCAGCAACCAACCCGTACATTAGCGCTAACCTACACCCTGCGGACAATTTACAATTCTTACCGAGGCTGAATCCCTACAAACCTGCACGTCTTTGGAACGCGGGAGGATACTGGAGCACCCCGAAAAAGCTTACGGAGTCACAAGGGGAAATGTACATACTACGTACAGACAGTCCCCGTGGTCGTGATCAAACCCAGGTCTCCATGGCATGTTTCCACGCAAAGTCACAGATGCTGCCAGACCCGCTGAGTTCCTCCAGCACTTGGTGTTCAAGAAGGAACTGCAGATGCTGGAAGATCGAAGGTACACAAAATTGCTGGAGAAACTGAGCGGGTGCAGCAGCATCTGTGGAGCGAAGGAAATAGGCGACGTTTCGGGCCGAAACCCTTCTTCAGACTCCAGACTCTATTTCCTTCGCTCCATAGATGCTGCTGCACCCGCTGAGTTTCTCCAGCAATTTTGTGTACCTTCCTCCAGCACTTGGTGTTTTGTCCAAAATTCCAGCTTCTGCAGTTCCTTGTGCCTCATGTTTGAGCTCACGTACTTTGTTTCGACTGGACAATAACCTGATGGGGTTATCGGTTGAAACATTGACAGGGCCTTACAGAATCGGTCGTTAAATAAACCAGATCAAGGACATCTGCCAACCTGTTAATTCCTGTCGACACAGAAACAGGAGCCAGACTCTGTTGTGAGTCAACTGCTGTATGTTTGTGACGCTGATTAAATAGCACTCTGATGGGGTTTCTCCAAGTTAGAGCCAGTTCTACCTTCAAGGTGGGGATTAGTCAGAGAGACTGGAACCCAAAATATCACAGTTAATGAGACCTCATCTCTCCTCAAAGCTAAACAAGAGATTAGCTGCGGTGGCTGTCGTTCGCTGAGGACATGTTCAGTTTTAAGTAATAGAATTACCTTCAAAACAAGAACACATTGACATCTGGCAGTACAAGTTGTGACTGGGAAGAGTGTGTGGGAGAGGGGAGAGAGGGAGAGGGGGGCAGAGAGAGAGAGATAGAGTGGGAGGGAGAGAGAGAGAGAGAGAGAGTGTGTGTGTGAGAGAGAGACAGAGAGAGAGAATAAGCAGAGGGGGGCAGAGAGAGTGTGTGTGAGAGAGAATGTGTGTGAGAGAGAGGGAGAGGGAGAGAGATGGCGAGTAGAAATAAGGAACTACAAATGCTGGTTTACACAAAGGACACAAAGTGCTGGAGTAACTCGGTGAGTCAGGCAGAATCTCTGGGGAACATGGATCAGTGACGTTCCTGGTCGGGACCCTTCTTCAGATTGATTGCAGGGGGGAGAGTGGGGAATACAACGGGAGGCGGAGAAAAAGACAGGACAAATCAGGGCTGGCACGAGATGAGCTCTACCTGATAGTCCGATTTATGGATCGAGATATTTAGCTTCTATCAGACTGAATGCAGTGGGGGTAGGGGGGGGGAGTTGAACGGGTGGTAGAAAGCTGGAAGCGAGGAGGGGCAGGACAAAACCTGGCAAGTAATAGGTCTGAAGTAGGGTCCCGACCCGAAACATCACCCATCCTTTTTGCTCCAGAGATGCTGCCTGACCCGCTGAGTTACTCCAGCACTCTGTGTCTATCTCCTATTAAAGACAGTCCGAGGGTCTACAAAGAGGTAGATGGGAGGTCAGGACGGCTTGTTTGCATACCACACACAAAGTATGCAAAGAGTCGCCCTGTATAGGGCACGGACTAAGTTATTTTACCCTGTTCAATGGAGTCCTAATGGTCCCTCTTAATAATCAGGGCCACCCCCTCCCCCCCAACAGCTCCTTCTTTAGAATAGGTTGATAAAGTTGAGGGGGGAGGGGGGGGTTGGGTGGGTAACAGGCGGATGGAGGAATCGCTGAGGTTGCACAAAGCAGGAAAGGATCTCCTGTCTAAAGCGTGCCACCTCTACACCCATGTTTCCATTAGCCAACTTATCAAGGGACTGGCGATGGAACGAGACATTCCATCAAACCAGCCCAGACTGCAGAAGCTCGTTAACCCTTTGCGAGAGGTCACCAAATGGCTCCTGACATTATTAGCGCCATCTTTCTGCCCAGCTGGTAACACTTAGGTCTTGGGCCAGGAGGTCAAAGGTTCAAAGTGCTGCAGGCCTGGAGCATGTAATCCAAGCTGATCTACTGTAGGCTTTAGAGATACAGCGTGGAAACAGGGCCTTTGGCCCCACCCAGTCCACACTGACCAGAGATCACCCCTTATAACACTACCCCATACACTAGGAAAAACGTACAATTTTATCGAAGCCAATTAACCGACAAACATGTAAGTCTTTGGCATGTGGGAGGAAACCGGAGCACCCGGAGAAAACCCACACGTACAAACTCCATACAGATGGCACCCTTAGTCAGGATCAAACCCGGGTCTCTGGCACTGTAAGGCAGCAACTCTACCACTGTGCCGCATGGCACTGTTACACTTTACATCAGATCTCCCTCTGGCAATGGAGGTGGCCCAGGACAGGAAGGTCGGAGTGACAGCATGTTAAAGCAGGGACATGAAGCATGGAAAAGCACACTGAGTTCTCGACCGCTGTTGTCCTATCAACCCATTGAGTTAGTTTAGTTAGATTAGATTATTGTCGCATCTACCGAGGTTGTGTGAAATGCATATTGTTGTATGCTGTGCAGTCAGCGGAAAGACTACACATGATTACAAACAAGCCGTCCCCAGTGCACAGATACATGATAAAGGAGATAATGTTTAGTGCAAGATAAAGACCAGTAAAGTCTGATTAAAGATAGCCCGAGGGTCTCCGTGATGGTCTGGGCTGTGTCCACAACTCAGCAATTTCTTGCCGTCTTAGATGGAGCTGTTCTCAAACCATGCTGTGGTGCATCACAATAAAATGCTTTCTACGGCGCATCTGTGGAAGTTGGTGAGAGTTATTAAGGGACATGCCGAACTTCCTAAGCCTTCCAAGGAAGTAGAGACATTAGTGCTCTTCCTTGGCCATTGCTTCAATATGGGTGACCCTGGACAAGCTACTGGTGATATTTGCCGTTAGGAATTTGAAGCTTTCAACCATCTCTACTCCGGCGCATATATTGTAAACCGGAGTATGTGCAGCACTTTGCTTCCTGAAGCCCATCACTATCTCCTTTGAGTTGCTGACATTGAGAGACAGGTCATTGCCTTGACACCAGGTTATGAGGTTCTCAATTTTTTCCTCCTAAGGCATCTTAACGGGATATTTGATCATTATTTCCTTCCAAATCTCTCCTTCCTGACACCTAATATTGGGGCGACACGGTGGCGCAGCGGTAGAGTTGCTGCCTTACAACACCAGAGACCCAGGTTCGATCCTGACCATGGGTGCTGTCTGTACGTTCTCCCCGTGACCGTGTGGTGCTCCAGTTTCCTCCCACACTCCAAAGACGTGCAGGTTTGTAGGTTAATTGGCTTCAGTATAATTGTAAATTGTCCCTAGTGTGTGTAGGATAGTGTTAGTGTGCAGTGATCTCTAAACTAATTCCTTTTGGTCCCACTCACCCACTACCCTGCACTCAGTGACCTGTCCTGGCTACTTGTTTAGCTAACGCCCAAGTTCAGAATTCCGATCCGTGCATTGAAATCTGCCCGTGCACTCACCCCACCCTCTCTGCACCATTTCCAGCCGTATGACATTTGCACCTCTTAGAGGCATCACGGCGGTGCAGCGGGTTCGATCCTGAGTACGGGTGCTGTCTTTACGGAGTTTGCAGGTCAATTGGCTTCTGTTAATTGCCCTTAGTGTGTAGGATGGAATTAGTGTATGGGTGGTCGATAGACTCGGTGGCTGAAGGGCCTGCTTCCATGCTGTATCTCTAAACCATTAAACCATCTAGTTTTTTTAATTTTTCTATGGATGTACGGAAACTTAATTTTTCTTCTATGTAAAGCACTTTGGTTTCAACGCAAGTTGATTTAAACGTGCTGTATAAATAAAATTTACTTACTTACTAGTTTAGGTAATTTTAATTGACTTCTGTAAATTGTAAATAGTCGCTGGGGTGTGTCGGATAGTGCTAGTGTACGGACGGGGTGATTGCTGGTCGGCGTGGACTCGGTGGACATGCTTTCTCTCTCTACATTGTAAAGTAAATCCCCATCACCGGCACCCATCACCCTCTGTGTAATAAAAACTTGCCTTGAACATCTCCTTTAAACTTCGCCCCTCTCGTGTTCCCTTCTCAAGAAGGAGACCTCAGTTATTGGTTAAGAATGGTTAACAAGATAAAGTTCTTAAGTTCATAAGTTCTAGGAGTTAGGCCATTTGGCCCATCGAGTCTACTCCTCCATTTAATCGTGGCCGATCTATCTTTCCCTCTCAACCCCATTTTGCTGCCCTCCCTCCATAACCCCTGGCACCTGAACTGATCAAGAATCTATCAATCTCCACCTTAAATATATCTATTAACGGCCTCCACAGCCTCTGTGGCAATGAATTCTGCAGTTTCACCACCCTCCGACTAAAGAAATTCCTCCCCATCTCCCTTCTAAAGGTAAAAAGGTAAAGGAAAAGGGTGACATAAAGTGCTGGAGTAACTCAGTGGGTCAGGCAGCATCTGTGGAGAAAAGGTGTAGGGTGATGACTTTTCTAATTTGATCTCAACTGGACACCAGCAGCCCAAACTACATGCAAAGTTTAGTTTAGTTTGCGATACAGTGCGTAAACAGGCCCACCGAGTCCGCTCTGACCAGAAATCCCCGCGTACTAACACTATCCTAAACACACTGGAGTCAATTTCCAATGTTACCAATGTTACCAATTTTACCAAACCAATTAGCTTACAAACCTGTACGTCTTTGGAGTGTGGGTGGAAACCAGGGCACCCGGGGAAATCCCAAGCGGTCACGGGGAGAACTCTGTATTGTCAGCACCCGTAGTCAGGGTCGAACGCGGGTCTCTGACGCTGCAGTAACTCTACCGCCGCGCCATTGTGCCGAGCAAGTTATTTAACTAAGTTTTATGAAGTTTTTCCTTTGAACTTCCTCTTGAACTTAATCACATCTTTTTGACACATAGTTTGCCAGGAACCAGTAAAATCCAAGTTTAAAATGTATTTATTTTTTTAGCTCTTTGCCTTCAAAACCTTGCCGTGACATGATTCTGGGTGATTATGTGGTGTGTATGGCTGCAGATTGTTTTAATCCACAACAAATAAGCTTTTTAAATTGTGCTTGTTAATTCATCAACTCGAACTAAACTTCAACATTATAAACGTGACCTTTGAGAATTTCTTCGAACTGTTTTCCAATTATAGTAATTTTTCTTAATTGTAAAGAAAATCACATTCTGAGCCTTTAGTAATATCGCCATTAACATCCTAATGTCCAAAAGAAACAGGTTAATGTTTGGCGCCTGTTAGATTGCCCAAGTGCTTTGAGTAGAAATTCCCTCTGTTGAATAATTTACGCTGAGGGTGTGGCGAGATAAAGTTCATTGTCTTGTAATGAATATCAAACCAGAACAAAAGGTTACACAAATGCAATTCATTCCAAGTTGCATTTAAAGTCCAAGCTCTTTCCCTCTCTCCTTGCAAGGATTTTCCCTTGGTGTATGTATCCAATTCCCTTTCGAATGAGCGGCACGGTGGCGCAGCGGTAGAGTTTCCGCCTTACAACGCCAGAGACCCGGGTTCGATCCTGACTGCGGGTGCTTTCTGTACAAAGTTTGCACCTTTTCCCTGTGACCGCATGGGTTTTCTCCAGTGCCCTGGCTTCCTCTCGGCTTTCCCCTCCACCCCTCCCCGCCAGTTCCTTTGATGTTCTTAGTGCCCCCCCACTGGATCCCTCTTTGTTCTCAGCGCCTCCTTCTTTGGTCTCTGAGGCCCCCACCCTCCCCCTCCGCCGGGCCCCTCTTTGTTTCTCAGCTGCCCGCTGTGTCTCCCTTCGGCCCATCGTCCACCCCACTACCTCTCCCCCCCTCATACGATTCGCCAGCAAGCCGTTCTTCTCCTCCCCGGTCCTTCAGCCTCCCACACCCTGTATCCCAGAGGATGCCGTGTTCAAAAGGGAACTGCAGATGCTGGAATATCGAAGGTACACAAAATTGCGGATGGGAGGGTGGGAGGAGACAGCTAGAGGGTTAAGGAAGGGGAGGAGACAGCAAGGGCTTGCTGTCTCCTTGCTGTCTCCTCCCCTTCCTTAACCCTCTAGCTGTCTCCTCCCACCCTCCCATCTGCCCGCCCTCGGGCTCCTCCCCCTCCTCCCCTTTTCCTTCTTTCTCCCACCCCCCATCAGTCTGAAGAAGGGTTTCGGCCCGAAACGTCGCCTATTTCCTTCGCTCCATAGATGCTGCTGCACCCGCTGAGTTTCCCCAGCAATTTTGTGTACCTCCCAGAGGATGCCATCAGGATTGAACTACAGCCACAAACCGGGAACAAGTGCATGGAAATTCCCGTATCACTGAATTTATTCTGTGGAGATAAGGCGAGGTTATTATGTGTATATATTAAAATAAACCTTGGACTTTGCTTTGTTGACACATTTTACGCCAAACTTAATTGAAAACACAAGACCAATTTAGACCTTGCAAATAAAAATGAATGATGTGCCAACTATGTAAAAGTCACCTATTTGTACGGAAGGTGAATAGGAGGCTGGACAGGAGAGTTTATTTTAGAGATATAGCGCGGAAACAGGCCCTTCGGCCCATCGAGTCCGCGACGACCAGCGATCACCCCGTACACTAGCACTATCCTACACACTCGGGACAATGGGTGGACATGGGGATGGGGATTGGACTTTGTGGCTTCCCTCACAGTGGGAACCATTGTGGGGGGATGTTTTTTATGTTTAAATTTATTATTGTTATGTTGTATTCTTTTTAATATGCTGCAATGGCAATCTGCATTTCACTACACCAATTGGTGTATGTGACAAATAAAGAACCTTTGAGCCTTTGAATTTACAATTTTACCAAAGCCAATTCACCTACAAATCTGTAGGTCTTTGCAGTGTGGGAGGAAACTGGAGCACCCGGAGAAAACCCACGCGGACAGCTTCTGTAGTCAGGTTTGAACCCGAGTCTCTGGCGCTGTGAGGCAGCAACTCTACCGCTGCACCACTGTACCACTTTGTTGACTCTTTTTACGCCTTGAAAAGACCAATTTAGACGTAACAAAATAAAAATGAATGATGTGCCAATGATGTAAAAGTCTCCTTTGAGCTGGGAAAGTGAATTGGAGGTTGGACAGGGGAGTTAATGATTACAAATGGTTTTGATCGGGTAAATAAGGAAAATTGTTTCCAGAATCCACAGAAATAAGGGGACACAATGAATCTTTGTTTTTTAGTTTGGTTTGTGTTTAGTTTATTGTCACGTGTACAGAGCTTTTTGTTGCGTGCTATCCAGTCAGCGGAAAGACTATTCATGATTGCAATCGAGCAGCCCGCAGTGTACAGATACAGGATAAAGGGAAGAGTTAGTGCAGTGGAGGTAAAGTCCAGTAAGGTCGGATTAAAGATTCATAACAAGAGGAGTTGAGAATAGGAGGACAGAGGTCCTTCTGCAGTTGTACAGGGCCCTAGTGAGACAACACCTGGAGTATTGTGTGCAGTTTCGGTCTCCCAATTTGAGGAACGACATTCTTGCTATTGAGGGAGTGCAGCGTAGGTTCACCAGGTTAATTCCCGGGATGGCGGGACTGTCATATGTTGATAGAATGGAGCGGCTGGGCTTGTATACTCTGGAATTTAGAAGGATGAGAGGGGTTCTTATTGAGACTTATAAGATTATTAAGGGTTTGGACAAGCTAGAGGCAGGAAACATGTTCCCGATGTTGGGGGAGTCCGGAACCAGGGGCCACAGTTTAAGAACAAGGGGTAAGCCATTTAGAACAGAGATGAGGGAAAACTTTTTCACACAGAGTTGTGAGTCTGTGGAATTCTCTGCCTCAGAGGGCAGTGGAGGCTGGCTCTTTGGGTGCTTTCAAGAGAGAGCTAGACAGAACTCTTAAAGATAGCGGGACAAAGGGATATGGGGAGAAGGCAGGAACGGGGTATTGATTGTGGATGATCAGCCATGATCACATTGAATGGCGGTGCTGGCTCGAAGGGGCGAATGGCCTACTCCTGCACCTATTGTCTATTGTCTATTATCCAAGGGCAGTTTTAACGCAGTGATTGTAGAGATCTGAAACACAATATCTGAAAGGCCGGTAGATTTCCTGCCTTCTCCCCATAAACCCCGACACCCATGCTAATCAAGAATCTGTCGATCACCGCCTTAAAAATAGGTTGAATGGAACGAATGGGCTTTTTTTGTGCTGTAGGATTCCATGGTCTATTCACCTCAACGTTGTCTGCCTCTTAAAGCTGTTTTACAAGTGGCAACTTTCATATGATTTTCTGTGAATGTCTATATTCTCCTGGTCACGTTTACTAAGTATATATTCGGGAGTGGAGTTGTTTGCAGGTGGAACTTCTGTGTTTTGTATCGAGTTTATGCCAATCTCTCTCTCCTCACTATGGGAGCTCCCTGCTCCAAACAAGGTGTAACGTGTTTGGACTATGGCTTTGTACACCGAAGCCAGCTCGTCCAGGCTACCGTTCATTCACTGACTCAGACCTGATGACATATAACTCTTCTAACTCACGCTGCCTCAGATTCCTCAAGTTCGTACGTTCTCCCTGTGACCCTGTGAGATTTCTCCGGGTGCTCCGGTTACCCCCCTCACTCCAAAGACGTGCATGGTATGTACTGTAGGTTAATTTGCTCTAGTGTCGCTAGTGTGTAGAATAGAAGCTGTCTCTAGTGTGTAGAATAGAACCAGTGTACAGGTGATCGCTGGTCGGCGCAGGTTTAGGGCCTGTTTCCACGCTGTATCACTAAACTAAACTAAAGTAAACGTAACTAAACTAAGCTAAACTAAACTGGAGCTGAACAACTAGACTGTAGCAGGATTACAGGCCTGTAAACACAATGTACACAGATGTAGAGGAGTGGTGTGCATTGTAGATGTGTAGCTTGGTTTAGTTTAGTTTATGCGTAACAAATAAATTCAACCCTCAGTTAACAATTACAAGACTGGTGCAAAAAGCCAAAGTGCAACCAAAGAGGGTCCATAGAGGTTCACTGCCGAGGTCAGTGTTGTGTGGTGTTCAAGAGCCTGATGCTTGAATTGGGAAGACTTGAGTTGAACAACGAAACAGGAGAGGACATAGACACCCAAGAGGGACTCACAAGTGGGTTTAAATATGGGAACAATTACCATTGGTGGGGCAGTCTCCAGCTAGGTAGGGTTGATCTGCATCTGCAGTCTGAGGCATTCTTATATAAGGTTTACATTCATCGTCCAGGGAAATGTTCTTGCTTTAATTACCCTTTCCGGTCACACGGTGTGCCTGAGGAGACTGATGTTCTGGTTTACAAAGGAGGCCAGTGTTATCTGTTAACTACAAAGGCCTGCACTCACTCCCTCACTACAAGCCCATGCGCCAAGCTCACCCATTCCACTCCCCGTTCCTCAGCCTTGCTGAGAACATGGAAGCAGCTCGACAGACGGACACAGTCACCTGAGGGGAGCCTTCTCCATCTTTATCCCACATGGTGCTGGAGTAACTCAGCGGCTCAGGCAGCATCTCTGGAGAACGTGGGATAGGTGGCATTTTGGGTCGAGATGCTTCTTCACAGATACTGCCTGACCCGCTGAGTTACTCCAGCACTTTGTCTGTTTTAACCAGCATCTGCAGTTCTTGGTTTCAACAGGTATTTCACCACCTGCGCTCAACATGGATTGGTGACTCTATCTTGCACTAAACATCATCTTTCTTTCTACTTTCTTGTCTTATTGTTCATTTCTCAGGATGTGGGTTAAAGCCAATGTTATTTGCCGATCCTCTTTTACTTTAGTTTAGCTTAGTTTCATTTATTGTCACGTGTTCCGAGATACAGTGAAAAGCTGTTTTGTTCCATGCTATCCAGTCAATGGAAAGACTATACATGATATCCAATCAATCTGTCCACAGTGTACAGATACAGGATAAAGGGAATAAGGTTTAGTGCAAGATAAAGTCTAGTAAAACCCGATTAAAGATAGTCCGAGGGTCTCCAATGAGATCGATGGTAGGTCAGTCCTGCTCTGTAGTTGGTGATAAGATGGTTCAGTTGCCTGATTGCAACTGGGAAGAAACTGTCCCTGAATCCCTAATGGCCGCATGGTGGTGCAGATGGAGCCTAGGAATGGGGGAATGGGAGCCGTTGCATACAGCACGTAATCTTCTGACATTTTCCCCACCTCCAACAGGATCTCACTACTAGTCACATCTTTCCATCTCCGCTCCCTGCAGAGACCGTTCCCTCCGCAACTCCCTGGTTCACTCATCCTTTCCCACCCAAACCTCCCCATCCCCAGGTACTTTCCCCTGCAACCGCAGGAGATGCAACGCCTGTCCCTATACCTGCCCCCTCAACAGTCCCTTCGGCCCATCGAGTCCGCGCCGACCACGATCACCCGTGTACTAGTTCTATCCTACGCACGAGGAAACCTACAAACCTGCACGTCTTTGGAATGTGGGAGGAAACCGGAGCACCTGGAGAAAACCCACATGGTGACAGGGAGAACATACAAACTCCATTCAGACAGTACCACTAGTCAGGATCGAACCCTGGTCTCTGGTGCTGTGAGGCAGCAACTCTACCACTGCGCCACTTTGTGATAGAGTCCTTATCTGAAACGTACCTATCCATGTTCTCCAGAGATGCTGCCTGACCCACCAAGTTACTCCGGCACCTCGTGTCTTTTTTTTTGTTGTAGTTCCTTGTGGCTGCAGTTCCTTGAGTCTACATTTTACTTACCAGACACTCCTTTGTTTCCATTTCACCTCTAGCCTTTGTTACTATCTCCACCCATCTACCCATCACCTCCGCACCACTCGCCTGTATCCACATATCACTTGCTAGTTGCTGCTCCAGGCATAGGCAGAGGCCCGGGATGGGCTGGCAGGTATGGGGACGGTGCTTACGGGAGTGGTTCGATGACGGAAGAAGTGAAGGGTGCAGGGACTGGTCTGGGAAGAAGCCAACCAGTGCGTCATTATTTACTCTGGAGCTTTCCGGAAGGTTCTCCTGCCAGAACATCAGGTGACTTGTGCAGAGAATCAGCTGCTGAGAGGTAATAGCAATTAACCCTCTCATACCCAGTCATAGAGCGTAGAAACTTACCATTCAGCCCAACTTGCCCACAGCGACCAACATGTCCCGTCGACACTCGCCCCACCCGACTACGTTTGGCCCCTTATCCCTCTAAACCTATCCTATCCATGTACTTGTCCTATCTCTAAGGAGTTTGTATGTTCTTCCCGTGATCTGCGTAGGTTTTTTTCCAGATACTCGTTACCTCCCACACTCAAAAGATGTACAGGTTTATAGGCTAATTGTCTTGGTAACATTGTAATTTGTCCCTAGTGTGTGTGGGATAGTGTTACGTGTGCGGGGGTCGCTGGCCGGCACGGACACTGTGGGCCGAAGGGCCTGTTTCTGCCCTGTATCTCGCAACTAAACTAAACATGTCTAAATGTTTCTTAAAGTACCTCCTCCGGCAGCTCGTTCCATACACCCACCACCCTCTGTGTGAAAATGTTACCCCTCAGTTCCTATAAGAATCTCCCCTGCCCCCCCCCCCCCCCCCCCCCCCCCTCACCTTAAAACTATGTTCTCTGGATCTCGATTTCCCTACTTCACACAAAGAGTGGTGGAACAAGCTGCTAGAGGAGGTCGTTGAGGCAGTGACTATCCCAACATTTAAGAAACACTTTGACAGGTCCATGGATAGGACAGGTTTTGAGAGACATAGACCAAATGCAGGCAGGTGAGACTAGTGTAGCTGGGACATGTTGTGTGGGCATGTGTGGGCAAGTTGGGCAGAGGGGCCTGTTTCCACACTGTATCATTCTATGACTCTGGGCAAGAATCTCTGTGCTTTTAACTGATCTATTCCTCTCATGTGATGATAAGAAAGTATGACACAAAGTGCTGGAGTAACTCAGTGGGTCAGGCAGCATTGCTGGAGAATGTGGATAGTTGACGTTTTGAGTCAGGGCCTTCTACAGACTGATGAGAAACTACTTCATATCAAACTGCAGCAGGTTTTCCACCGCTCTGAACCATGTGAACCTGGACACAAGGAACTGCAGATGCTGGAAGCTTGTGCAAAATACCAAGTCCTGGAAGAAGGGAGAGACAAAGTACTGGAGTAACTCAGTGGGTCAGTCAGCATCACTGGAGAAAAAGGATGGGTGACTGTGATTATGGGGGGGGGGGGGAGGGAGAGGGGGGGGGGGAGGGAGAGAGGGGGTCAGAGAGGGGGAGAGAGAGGGGGAAAAGAGGGAGAGGGGGAAAAGAGGGAGAGGGGGAAAAGAGGGAGAGGGGGAGAGGGGAGAGAGAGAGGGGAGGAGAGAGGGGGAGGAAAAAGAGGGGGAAAAGGAGAGGGGGAAGAGAGGGAGAGGGGAGAGAGAGAGGGGAGGAAAGAGAGGGGGAGAGAGAGGGGGAGAGAGAGAGGAGGAGAGAGTGGGGGGGGGAGAGAGGGGGGGAAGGTAGAAAAGAGGAGGGGCAGAACAAAACGTGGCAAGTAATAAGTGAACACAGGCAAGAGGGGGGTTTGATAGACAGATGCTGCCTGACCCGCCGAGTTCCTCCGTCACTTTGTATTTTGCTGAAGATTCTAGCATCTGCAATTCATTGTGTCACCTCCAACACTTGGGCGCTGCCTGTATGGAGATTGCAGGTTCTCCCCGTGACCGCGTGGGTTTTCTCCGGGTGCTCCGGTTTCCTCCCACAACCCAAAAAGACGTGCAGATTTGTACGTTAATTGCCTTCTGTAAATTGTATCCAGCGTGCAGGATAGAACCAGATTGGGGTCGGCGTGGACTCGGTGGGCCGAAGGGCCTGTGATGCTTGTCCGAGATGCTTATCTAAGATGTATCCGAGTAAAGAAGAGGTGACGTTTCGGGTCGAGACAACTCCTTCAGACCCTTCTCCTTCTTCAGCATGGTCTCGACCCGAAACGTCATCTCCAGAGATGCTGCCTGTCCCGCTGAGTTACTCCAGCGTCTTGTGTCTATCTTTGTTTTAAACCAGCATCTGTAGTTCCTTCCTTCACGTTGCGTATGAATAGCAATGCTAGGTCTAACTTTGTGATTTGTTTACCCTGGATATACTCTGTTTACCCTGGATATACTCAGAGCCAAACTCCCTTTAACACTTGGGGGGGGGGGGGGGGGGACCTTCCAATACCACAACCATGTAAGGGCGAACTGCGTTCAGCGGGAGGTTTCTGCAGAATTTCCACCTTTATGAGTTGACACTTGCTTCATGCAAGTTGCAGGTTATTTGACGACCTCCTGTCAACTCAACCCCTATCGTAGTGGTTGCAAAGGATCCAGGAAGCCGAGCCGTTTGCTAATTGCAAAGCGTGGAGGCTGTTGGATGCCGATGACTTCATCTGCCTTTCGAGTGGGTGTGAGTTTAGAATTCAGTTGTAGCTGATTTGTTATCAGGCACAGTCAACCTTGCGATGGGATCGGAGTTTGATCCTTGACTGCCTGTGTGCCGGCGCTCTCTCTCTCTCTCTCTCGTTCTCACTCTCTCTGTGTGAGTTCAACGTTGTTTAAAAACGTTTTTTTTTTAAAGTTTATAAATATTCCCAGCGTTTGGGAGGAAGTTCGCAGCCAAGTGCACTTGGAAAGGAGGAGAGAGAGAGAGAGAGAGAGAGAGAGAGGAGGAATTAGATTCGCCCCAAGACTTCAAGTGAGAGTGGCGCAAGCGATGGGGAACTGAAGACGTGGTGGTGATAGCTTCGGTGAAACAATCTGCAAATATATATATATAGAGAGAGAGAGTGGACACATGACGTGGAACAGCACGATGAGCAGCGGCTACAGCAGTCTGGAAGAGGACTCGGGAGAATTCTTTTTCACTGCAAGAACTTCCTTCTTCAAGAAGCCTCAAGCTAAGGCTAGACCCGAGCGGGTAAGTGTGAGGGTGAGGGTGAGTGTGAGTGCGTGTGTGAGTGCATTTGCTCCGGCTGCGCTGGCTGGACGCCTAACTCCTCTCCAAGGCACACACACACACAAAACTCCAGAGAGAGCGATATTCTAATTGCATTAGCAAAGTGCCGGGGGAACTTGTAGACCCGAGGAACTGCAGGTGCTCAAAAAATAAGACACAAAGTGCTGGAGGAGCTCAGCGGGTCAGGCAGCGTCTCTGGAGAAAAGGAATGGGTGATGTTTCGGATCGAGACGTTTGAGAAAGAACTGCAGATGCTGGAGAAATGGAAGGTGGACAAAAATGCTGGAGAAACTCAGCGGGTGAGGCAGCAGGGTCGAGAGCCTTCTTCAGTGAGATGCTGCCTGACTCCAGCACGTTGTGTGCATTAACCGGCATCTGCAGTTCCTTGTTTCTACGAACTGCAGATGCCGGTTTACAAAAAAAAAGTGCTGGAGTAACGCAACTAGTCAGACAGCAGTGGAGTAGTCAGACAGCATCTCTGGAGAACATGGATAAGTGACTTCTTGCCAGAATATAGGACAACGAACAGTGCAGCACATGATCGGGCCATTCGGCCCACAATGTTTGTGCTGAACATGATGGCAAGTTAAACTGATCTAATCTGCCTGTACATGGTCCAGAACCAGGGGACCACAGTCTTAGAATAAAGGGGAAGCCATTTAAGACTGAGGCGAGAAAATAACTTTTTCACCCAGAGAGTTGTGAATTTGTGGAATTCCCTGCCACAGAGGGCAGTGGAGGCAAAATCACTGGATGGATTTAAGAGAGAGTCAGATAGAGCTCTAGGGGCTTGTGGAATCAAGGGATATGGGGAGAAGGCAGGCACGGGTTATTGATTGGGGACAATCAGCCATGATCACAATGAATGGTGGTGCTAGCTCGAAGGGCCGAATGGCCTTCTCCTGCACCTATTTTCTATGTTTCTATCCATATCTCTCCATTCCCTGCACTTCCATGTGCCTATCTTATAGTCTCTTAAACACCACTATCGTATCTGCCTCCACCACCAACTCTGGCAATGTGTTCGAGGCCCCCACTAATTGGTTTGTTAGTCTGAAGAAGGGTCTCAACCCAAAACATCACCCATCCTTTATCTTCAGAGATGTTGCCTGACCCACTGAGTTACTCCAGCACTTTGTGTCTATACTTGGTTGGGACACTGCTTCAGTCTGAAGAAGGGCCCTGACCTGAAACGTCGCCTATCTGTGTTCTCCAGGGATGCTGCTGACTCCAGCACTTTGTGTCTTTTGGTTGCTGGAGTAGCTCAGCGGGTCAGGCAGCATCTGCAGAAGGAAGGGACAAGGCGACATTTGTGGTCAGGACTCAGTCTGAAAGGGTCCCGTTTGTGCATTCCCTCCACAGATGCTACCTGACATCATCCTAGTAATGGCATTTCCTTGTCTCTCTGCCAATTATACAAACCAGAATAGATAAAATCTATCATTTAGATTGAGAGGGATATGGGCCAAATGCGGGCAGGTGGGACTAGTGTTGATGGGGCATGTTGGTCGGCGTGGGCAAGTTGGGCTGAAGGGCCTGTTTCCGTGCTGTATGACTCTATAACTCTTCAACGCAGTCTCCCTGTGCACTGTAAACCTTTGAGTTCTTGGCAACCGGTCTTTGTTCCTCGTTGCCAACAATACACATCTTTTATTTGTCGTGGCAGTGAAATAAAATATTTACTTTCTGACCTTGCACTACTAATATTTACGGGGCTCAGTTTGGAAAGTGAGGTTGATGTTTAGTTGAGGTGATGGGGATGATTACACGTGGGGTGATTGCCCTGGCAGGTAGTTAGGTTAACGCACTGTTGCTGGACAATTATTAGCAAGGACAGTGTAGCCAGAGATAAGAGATTGTGCGTGGGCAGGCAGTTATGAGTGACTACATATGATTTTTTTTCACCAATCTCGTTGAGGGTGAGTTTAAACAGAGCTTATCTCTTGTTTTTTTGTTAAGTAACACAAAAATTGCAGATGTTAGCTGATTTAAGCAGATTTAAAGCACAAAATGTCAGATATACTCAGTGGGTCAGGCAGCATCTGTGGAGAGAGAATGCATCATTACACTTGCAGTCAAATACAAAGTAATGGAGGAACTCAACAGGTGAGGCAGCATCTTAGAGAGAGAGAGAGAGGGAGAGACAGAGATAGATAAGCATGGAAACAGGCCCTTCGGCCCACCGAGTCCATGCCGACCATCGATCACCCATTCGCATTAGTTCTGTTATCCCACTTTTGTATCCACTCCCTGCACACTGAGGGCAATTTACAGAGGGCCAATTAATCTACAAACCCGCATGTCTTCAGGATGCGAGAGGAAACTGGAGCACCTGGAGGAAACCCACGTGGTCACAGGGAGAATGAGCAAACTCCACACAGACAGCACCTGGATTGAACCCGGGTCCCTGGTGCTGTGAGGCAGCAGCTCTAGCATGGAGGGATTGGGCAGGCGGTGTTTTGGGTTATGACCAAAGATCTTAGCAAGATAGACCACTCCTGCTAAATGCAATGGGCTGACGTGTAGTATGCAACGGAGTGGAACGTGGGCATTTTTTTCATCCATTTCAGTAACCTGGCGCGACCTGACCCAACTCACAGTGTAATCAACATTGCGGGGGAACAGTTTGTGTTAATAAATTAAAATTCTGAAAATGAGGAGAAGATTTTTACCAAATGACTATTATTTTTACGAGGATGTTTCCGTAACCGGCTTCCGTCTCCGCACTAGTATCTTTGCTCCGCTGTGGGATCTTTGGTGCGGAGACGGAAGCCGGTTACGGAAATGGGGCCGAAAATTACCCATGAATCTGCCCATGACCGTACTACGTCTTTTTCGTCGAGTGATCTATCTTGCTCGCTATAGGGTCTTTGGTTATGACCCTTCTTCAGACTGATGGAGTGGGGGGAGACAGCTGGAAAAGCGAGGTGGGGCGGGATAAAGCCTGACAAGTGATAGGTGGATGCAGATGGGTGGAGTAAGAGCGAAAGGTTAGAGGTGAAAAGGAGACAAAAGGGTTTTAGACAAGGAGAAAGAAGTGAATTGTAAAGGCAGAGGAAGGGATGTAGGTGTAAGGGGATGAGGAGAGGGTGGGGGAGAGTAAAGGGAAATAGGTAACTCGGGGGTGGGAGACGAGTGTGTGGAGATGGGCAAAGGAGTAAAGTGACCGGAACATTCCAGCATCTGCAATTCCTCGTGTTTCCATCTTGCATTTACACTTCTGATTTTGGAGGCCCGGAAAACTGCAGATGCTGGAATCTTGAGAAAAACTCAAAGTCCTGGAGGAACTCAGCAGGTTAGTCAGCACCAATGGAGGGAATGGACAGATGACATTTGAGGTCGGGACAGAAAGGTCCTCTGTCCACTCCCTCCACTGACTGACCTTCCGAGTTCCTCCAGCACTTTGTGTTTTGCTTGAGATTCCAGCATCTGCAGTTCCTTGTATCTTCTCTGTATGTGAAATTATCTCTTGTTTGGAAGATTGGAATAGTTCTTCAGCTATCCAGGTCACTGTTTATTAATTGTATAGCCACTGTGTTAAGTGGTTGGCATTGCATTAAGGGACGGTATCTTACTCAAATTGCTGCGTTGGTGTAAACACTGCAGCAGCGGCTGAAGTTAATGGTTCTTTATTACCTCATGTACGGAGGCACAGTGAAGCTTTTTTTTTTGCATGCAGTTCAGTAAAGTATCACCATGCCCAAGCACAATCCCTGATTAAGTACAGAGTGTACAGAAATAGTCCACTGAGACAGCATGGAAGTGTCGCCAGGTTCTGGCGCCCTTTTCAAAGTCCAGTCCGGCCCGTGCGCCGGTTCTCCTGGAGCGGCGCCCGATCCAGGCGAGCCCCAGAGGCGGCACGGTGGCGCAGCGGTAGAGTTGCTGCCTCACAGTGCCAGTGACCCAGGTTCGATCCCTACTCCAGGTGCTGTCTGTATGGAGTTTGTACATTCTCCCCTTGACCGTATGGGTTTACTCCGGGTGCTCCGGTTTCCTCCCACACTCCAAAGATGTGCAGGTTTGTAGGTTAATTGGCTTTGGTAAAAATTGTAAATTGTTCCTAGTGTGTAGGATAGGATAGTGTAAGTGTGCGAGGATCGCTGGTCGGCGTGCACTCTGTGTGGGCCGAAGGGCCGGTTCCTGTGCTGTACCTCTCAAGTCTAAAGTCCCAGGCTGCTGCAGAGCCTCCAGCCATCATCACCATCCGGATCGGCCAGCGAACTGTCGCCCCTCTCCTCGCCCGGCCATCTTCACCCCTCGTGTCCCGAGGGTGCCTCCCGCAGCCGAAGTAGAGGGGGGGGAGGAGGTAGGACCTTGGTTCACAGATGAGGGTTGTGAGCTCTCTCTGAGAGAAGCCAGCTGGGATCAGGATGGCCAGGCTAGCAGTGATAAGGGTGGAGTTAGATGTGGCCCTTGTGGCTAAAGGGATCAGGGGGTATGGAGAGAAGGCAGGTACAGGATACTGAGTTGGATGATCAGCCATGATCATATTGAATGGTTGTGCAGGCTCGAAGGGCCGAATGGCCTCCTCCTGCACCTATTTTCTATGTTTCTATACTGGGTGGTCTACTTGCCTGCATTGTGCAACATCTCAAGTGGCAACTTCAGCAATGAAGGTCCATCGCTGCTGAAGCTTCTCTCCTCCTCCTGTGCCTGAAGACATGTCGATGCAATTGCATCTTGATGGGTTATCAGCTTAAACCTAAAAGCAGCAGATATCCCATCTCCACACTCTTTATACCCCTGTCATGTATGTTACATATTTCACTCAGTTTAGTTTAGAGATACAGCGTGGAAACCTTCTGGCCAGTGAGTCGGCACCGACTAGCGATTTCCACCCTCCCCGTACACTAGTCCTATTGTACGCACAAGGGATAATTTTACCAAAACCAATTAACCTACAAACCTGCACGCCTTTGGAATGTGGGAGGAAACCGGAGCACCCGGAGAAAACCCATGCGGTCACAGGGAGAACATGCAAACTCTGTACAGACAGCACCCGTAGTTAGGATCGAACCTGGGTCTCCGGCGCTGCAAGCGATGTAAGGCAGTAACTCTATCGCTGCGCCACTGTGCTACCCGAGCTTTCAGAAAGCTTTTTAGCTGTGTTATCCAGTTAGCAGAAAGACTATACAGGGTTACAATCAAGCTGCCTACAGTGTACAGATTCAGGATGAATAGAATTATGTTTAGTGCAAGATAAAGCACAATTAAAGATAGTCTGAGGGCCTCCAATGAGGTAGATGGTAGGTCAGGACCACTCTCTAGTTGGTGATAGGATGGTTCAGTTGGGAAGAAACTGTCCCTGAATCTGGAGGTCTGCGTTTTTACGCTGCTGTACCTCTTGCCTGATGAGAGAGGGGAGAAGAGATTCAGATTCAGATTCAGATTCAACTTTAATTGTCATTGTCAGTGTACAGTACAGAGACAACGAAATGCAGTGACCAGGGGTGAGACTGGTCCTTGATTATGCTCAGATTCAGATTCAGATTACAACCCAATCCCCTTTGTTCCACTCCTCTGCTGCTTCGCCTGAGCCCGAGCATTCTCCCCTCTGTCATCAGAAGTGGCCCTGACTCCAAATGTCACCTATCCATGGTCAGAGATGCTGCCTGACCCGTCGAGTTACTCCAGCACTTTGTGTCCTTTAGTGAAATGCATGCCCTGAAAAGATAGATAGATGGATGGATGGATGGATGGATGGATGGATGGATGGATGGATGGATGGATGGATGGATGGATGGATGGATGGATGGATGGATGGATGGATGGATGGATGGACGGACGGACGGACGGACGGACGGACGGACGGACGGACGGACGGACGGACGGACGGACGGACAGACAGACAGATAGAATCAAACAAACAAACAACCAACCAAAGTGCTGGTGCAACTCAGCAGGTCAGGCAGCTTCACTAGAGAAAAAGGATAGGTCATGTTGTGGTCGGGTCCCCTGACGATATCTTCCACTTGTAAAGTGGTGATCAAATCTGGATAGCGTTTATGTATATGTGCCATTTATGTTTGTGTATATGTACACCCAGGTCTCGGTGTTCCAACATTCCCGTTAGATTGCTGCTGTTTTCTCAGTGTAGATTCTCCTTGTCCGGTATGTATTTAGTTAAGACTTCATTTGAGCTGTAAGTACAGCCTCTTGGTTCACCACAGGGTCTCGGTATCTTCAGCAGCTAATCACAGTGCGTTCTCGTGATGTTGTGGCCACTGAGATTATTAGCAGTGTCAAGTATTCGTGAGGCATGTATTTTTATTCATTCTAAATATAGACAACATTGCTCCAATGTGTGCGCAGATTGACAATTCAGCACATATTAAAACTCCCTTTAAAACACATACACATATACATTTTGAAATATACACACTTACACAATTACACTTGCAAACTTATGGGCCTGTCCCACTGAGGCTATTTTTAGGCAACTGCCGGCGACTGTCATAGTCTTAGCAGGTCGCCGAAAAAACGGTGACTGGACCCCCCCTTCAACATAAAATTTGAAATAGAATCATTACTTTAACGACAAAAAAAACAAAGTCAGCACCGGCGACAACCTACGTTAACCTGGCGACAACTATGACAGCACCAGACATGTTGAAAATTTAGCGGCAACCAGAAAGACACTACGAGTTTTTGCGCGACTGAGGAGACAACTCCCGGTGACCACCGGCAAACATGTGGCGACAAACTAGTTGCCTAAAAAATCACCTAAGTGGGACAGGCCCATTACACTTAAAATATACATACAATCATATACTTACACACACATAGACGCACACACATAAAATTACACATTCACACATGCCGTCCATATCTCTCATTTCCCTTTCCCCTCTGAAGAAGAGTCTCAACCCGAAATGTCACCTATTCCTTGAGTTACTCCAGCTTTTTGTGTCTATCTACACAGACACTTACACATACAAACGTGCACTTACATATACTTACACACACACACACACTCATACACATACACTTCACACACACACACACACACACACACCATTATAGAAACATAGAAAATAGGTGCAGGAGTAGGCCATTCGGCCCTTCGAGCCTGCACCGCCATTCAATATGATCATGGCTGATCATCCAACTCAGTATCCTGTACCTGCCTTCTCTCCATACCCCCTGATCCCTTTAGCCACAAGGGCCACATCTAACTCCCTCTTAAATATAGCCAATGAACTGGCCTCAACTACCTTCTGTGACAGAGAATTCCACAGATTCACCACTCTCTGTGTAAAAAATGATTTTCTCATCTCGGTCCTAAAAGCCTTCCCTCTTATCCTTAAACTGTGACCCTTAGTTCTGGACTTCCCCAACATCGGGAACAATCTTCCTGCATCTAGCCTGTCCAACCCCTTAAGAATTTTGTAAGTTTCTATAAGATCCCCCCTCAATCTTCTAAATTCTCCCTGCATTAACTGCTGCAGCTTCTTCCACTTATACTTGCTGCCCCTAAAATGAGAACACAGTGTGCTTTTCAAGTAGATCTGGTAACAAGACAAAACAACAGCACTGTGCTGAGGAAGGAAAAGATATGGTCGGAGTTTATTATGTCTTTTACAGAAATTGCAAGGACAGGAGGAAGCTGTTTACTCTCCCATAACTTTTAATGAGATCATAACAAACCTGTGGCCTTCAGTTCACCTTGCTTCTCCTCTCCAGTCTTTATGGCCAATCTCAGATTTAAAGTGAATAGTGAGCCCAATGTGAAATACATTTCGGGAAAGATGATCACAAAAAGCTCTGCGGGTCAGCCAGCAATCCTGGAGAAAAGGAATAGGGTCTCGACCCAAAATGTCGCCTCTATTTTTCTCCAGAGATGCTGCCTGACCTGCTGAGTTACTGCAGCTTTTTGTGTGTCTGTCTTTGGTTTAAACCGGCATCTGCACTTCCTCACTACAAATTTTGGGGAAGATGGTTCCAGATTTTATCACCACCTTGTATGCGGAAAGACCCTTTCTTCAGGGGTCCCGAACGAAACGTCACCCATCCATGTTCTCCAGGGATTCTGCCTGACCTGCTGAGTTACTCCAGCAATAGACACAAAATGCTGGAGTAACTCAGCGGCATCTCTGGAGAGAAGGAATGGGTGACATTTTGGGTCAAGTCTAGTCAATTTTATTTCTATAGCACATTTAAAAACAACTCTTGTTGACCAAAGTGCTTTACATTGGTACACAAAAATGCTGGAGAAACTCAGCGGGTGCAGCAGCATCTATGGAGCGAAGGAAATAGGCAACGTTTCGGGCCGAAATCCTTCTTCAGACTGATGGGGGGGGGGGGGGCGGGGAGAAGAAAGGAAAAAGGAGGAGGAGGAGCCCAAGGGCTGAGGGATGGGAGGAGACAGCAAAGGCTAACAAAATTGGGAGAATTCAATGGTCATGCCGGCAGGCTGCAGACTCCCCAAGCGGAATATGAGGTGATGTTCCTCCAATTTCCGGTGTTGCTCACTCTGGCCATGGAGGAGACCCAGGACAGAGAGGTCGGATGCGGAATGGGAGGGGGAGTTGAAGTGCTGAGACACCGGGAGGTCAGGTTGGTTAGTGCGGACCGAGCGGAGGTGTTCGGCGAAACGATCGCCAAGCCTCCGCTTGGTCTCACCGATGTAGATCAGCTGAGATCTAGAGCAGCGGATGCAATAGATGAGGTTGGAGGAGATGCAGGTGAACCTCTGTCGCACCTGGAACGACTGCTTGGGTCCTTGAATGGAGTCGAGGGGGGAGGTAAAGGGACAAGTGTTTCATCTCTTGTGGTTGCAACGGAAAGTGCCCGGGGAGGGGGTGGTACGGGAGGGAAGGGTTAACGTCTGCCTGTCCCTTGTTCAAGATTCCAGCATTTCCCTGTCTCTCCTCACTTCAATCTATCAGCTACTTGACACCTCGATCCCAGAGGTGTGGCCCTGTGTGAATTGCAGTCTTTTCAGGCCATTTAAATCCATTTGCCATTGAGATGTGATTGCCTTTAACAACCACTCAAGACCCTTGTGATGTACAAGAATGAAAGCAGTGTTGACACTAATTGCATTACAAAAGCCAACCTTGCCGACAATGTTAACATTTACCCGTTACTGTCCATGTGTAAAACCAGTGGCACAGCGGGTAGAGCTGCTGCCTCACAGCACCTGAGACCCCGGTTCGATCCTGACCTCGGGGGGCTGCCTGTGTGGAGTTTGCACGTTCTCTCTGTGACCGCGTGGGTTTTCTCCAGGTGCTCTATTTTCCTCCCACACTCCAAAGGCATTCGGGTTCATCGGCTAATTGGCTGTAAAACTACCCATGGTGTGTCGGAAGTGGATGGGAAAGTGGGATAACATAGGAAGGGTGTGAATGGGTGAGTGATGGGCCGAAGGGCTGGCTTCCATACTGTAGGGAGAGGTTAAGCAGACTGGGACTGTGTTCCTTGGCGCGTAGGAGGATGAGGATTCTGGAGGCGTACAAGATCATGAGAGGAATAGATAGGGTAAATGCACCGAGTCTTTTACTCGGAGTGGGGGATTCTAGAGGGGCATGGGTTTAAGGTGAGGAGGGGGGAAAGATTTAATAGAAGCCCGAGGGGCAATGTCTTTACACAAAGGGTGGTGGGTGTATGGAACGAGCTGCCAGAGGAGGTGGTTGAGGCAGGGACTATCGCAATGTTTAGGGAAGATTTAGACAGGTACATGGATAGGATTTAGAGGGATTTGGGCCAAACGTGGGCAGGTGGGACTAGTGTAGATGGAGCATGTTGGTTGGTGTGGGCAAGTTGGGCTGAAGGGCCTGTGCCCACGCTGTGTGACTGTGACTAATGGAATGCATCTAGTGAGAGAAGTGTGTAGTTTCCGTGCTGTTTGACTCTATGACTGCATCTCTAAACTGAAAACTAACACCATTCATAGTTTTTTCTTCATGGGTGACTTTATTCCCTTGCTGTTCACACTGTATTGTGAGGCGGTTCTTTCTCTGTGGGCCGTGACGGGCGTTGAGTGGAAATTCCCGTAGCTTGCAAGCTGAAGGTCACCTGTCGGGGAGGGTGTAGCAATGAACCTCACCTGGATTGTGTGGCTTGCATTCCAAGAACAAGGTGACTTGAATGTGGAGTGACATCACTCTGGGGCGAGGCTGGAGTGAAAGATTTGCATTTACGTGGCGCCTTTCACCCACTCTCGATGTCCCACCTTGCTCAACAGCCGACGACTGTGGAACCCGAAAGAAGAGAAGGGAAATATGTAGGAAGGAACTGGTTTAAACCGAGTGATAGACACAAAAAGCTGGGGTAACTCAGCGGGACAGGCAGCATCTCCGGAGAGAAGGAATGGGTGACGTTTCGGGCCGAGGCCCTCCATCTGAAGAAGGATCTCGACCCGAAACGTCACCCATTCCTTCTCTCCGGAGATGCTGCCTGTCCCCGCTGAGTTACTCCAACTTTTTGTGTCCACCTTCAGAAGGAAGGAAATGGCAGGCTTGATGTTTAGGTCTATTAGTTTAGTTTAACTTATTGTCAAGTGTACTGAGGTACAGTGGAAATCTTTTGTTGCACGCCATCCAGTCAGCGGAGAGACTATACATGATTGTAACCGAGCCGTCCACAGTGTACAGATACAGGATGAAGGGATTGCATTTAGTGCAAGGTAGAGTCCAATTTTACTTCGGAGTCACGTGAGTGACTACGTGAAGAACCCGCTCAGTGCGCAGGCGCGACATTACGCCAGCAGTGCAACAGCGGCTGCAACGGGAGTTAGGCTGTCCCGTTACAGGATGAACCGGACCGTCAGGTGAGTACCCTGAGGTCGGGGTTTCTTTTACAGGTGAGCCTTTTTTCTGCTTGTGTTTTTTACAGGCAGAGAAAAAGGCTCTGGAACGAAACTGTCCCCCGTTCAAGGAGGAACGGTTTCCCGTCAGGGGGAAGGGGGGCAGCAACAGGCGGTAGGAGCGTTTACCCGGTGTTCCGTAATTCCCCGACACCGTGCCGAGGCCAGCCCGCTAGTACCTGAGCAGCGGGCTGGATGCATAGCCACTCGAGAGGCATCCGGCAGGGTTTCCCGATTGGGACGGGACGTCTCTCCACCCGCACGGGGGGAGAGAGAGCCGCCTGAGCCGCAGGAGCGGCTCACGGAGCAGGTGCCTGCGAGACGCGCTGCTTGAGGGGCGCTCTCGCATCTACAAGGCAAAAGCTCCAGAAGAAGGCGGTAGGAACCGGGCGCTCTGCTATTCCCATCACCGCGCCGAGCCCAGTCCCGCTAGTGCCTGAACTGCGGGCTGGATATCTAGCCATCCGAACAGGCATCCGGCCGGTGGCGTCCGATTCGTCGGACGGGGACATGTCTCTACCTAAAATGGAGGAGAGACAGCCGCCTGAGCTGCATCCAACAGCTATTGGAGCAGCTCCAGCGAGATGCGCAGAAAGAGCGCTCTCGCGAAAAGAAAAAACAAGACTTTCGAAATCTGCCCCCGTCCAACTCCGCAAGAGGAGAAGGGGGGGCAGCAACAGGCGGTAGGAGCGCTATCCAGGCGTTCCGCTATCCCCGACACCGAGCCGAGTCCAGCTCCGCTAATGTCTGAACAGCGGGCTGGAGGCAAAGCCAAACGGAAGAGCAACCGGCCGGTGGCATCCGACTCGTCGGACGGGGACGTCTCTCCACCCAGGAGGGGGAGGGACAGCCGCCTGAGCCGCATGGAGCGGCTCTTGGAGCAGGTGCTCCAGCAAGGTGCACCCCGGGAGGGGAGCTCTTGCAGAGGGAGGTCAGGCACTCCCTCTACAGTGCCTCCTGCACTGTCCATTGCATCCTCCTTTCCAGAGGATAGCTTTGGGGACCAGGACTGGGCTGGTCCAGAACAAGGGGTTATGGCTGAAGATTTCGGGAGTGTGCAGGGGGTGCAGGAGCAGGAACAGCTGCTTGGTGTAGTGGGCCGCTACGTGTCAAAACCCCGTGCAGGGGAACCGCTAGAGGCCAAACTAGCGGCAAGTATCAATCACCTTTCCAACAGAGCTCTGCAGGGGCAGGTGATTAATGAAGCTCTAGATACTATACGGCGCCGGAGAACTGTGAACCTCTAAAAAGTATCAGCGGTGAACAGCCAAATCTGGGGACACATTGGGGCAACCATCCGGCACCACGAGCTAAAGCTGCAGCGGATACTCCGACTATTGACAGCAGGCATCACTTCGTTTGCTCGTTCTATAAACAACACCGAGATGACCACCAATCAACAGGATACACTCGCGTTGTTGTGTAACACGCAGTTTGAAATTAATAATCTGCGGAAAGAAATCATCAAACCTGCCATCAGTCCTCGATTTGCCGGGCTGTGTAAAACACCAGCCGATAAGCCAGACAGGCTGCTCTTCGGGAAGGCAGGGTATAAAACGAGCAAACTGAAAACACACACCACCAAGTGGCAGCACCCCACCGCATCCACCAGTAAACATCCACCATTCAACACTGGTGAAAGCTCGGGGTCCGCTTACTTTCACCGTAAGTCTTTTTTAGACCAGGGCCCAGAGCGGACCGCATGGAAAATGCGCCAACCCCCAACAAACACGCCACATCAGACACCTCGCAAGCCGACCAAAGGGAATCAGAGGAAATACCCGTAACCATGGAGGTAGGTGGGTCTGGTTCCTATCACCTTTTGGGAGTTGGAGGCTTAATACTAACAGGAGGTAGATTGCACCGGTTTGAAGCATAGTGGATATAAATACAATTCATGTCAGAAAAAACGCCGCCAGTTCAACAATGGCCCCAAAGGGTATTTCTCCCTCCGTCAAAGAGAAACGTGAGGGACAAGCTGAACTGGTGAGACTTATCACAAAGGGGGTCATCGAAAAGACCAAACATGAACCTTTGGAATTTGTATCGAATATATTCACTAAAACCAAAAAAGATGGTGGCTGTCGCATCATCATTGACTTAACATCACTAAACAAATTTGTTAAGTATATACATTTCAAAATGGAGACTTATGTTACTGCCAAACAACTGAATTCCAAAGGATATTCGACAAGTAGCAAGAGTAATTGGGAAAATGGTAGCAGCATTTCCTGCTACTCAATTCGGACCTTTGCACTATCAAAAAATTTACAGAGAGCAAAGGTACAGGCAATAAAACGACATACAGGTCACTATGATCGTGTCATGAACTTACCCACTGAAGCAATATCAGAGCTACAGTGGTGGGCAGAAAACGTTTGGCATAGTTTCAGCCCTATCTTTATCACTAACCCTACTTTAGTTACTAAAACAGATGCCAGTGCTCAAGGCTGGGGAGCGACTAACTCCATATCCAGCACAGGTGGTAGATGGACTAACCTAGAGTCATCATTACTACTTACACTGGGCATTAACTATCTAGAGATGTTGGGCGCCTTTTATGGTTTAAAAGCATATGTATCTAATATGCAGCACTTGCATGTTCGGTTACAAATTGATAAATACTACGGTGATGGCTTATATTAACCATATGGGTGGCATAAAATCATTGTCATGTGACAAATTGGTCAACATGATTTGGCAATGGTGTGTCGAAAGACATATTTGGCTATCAGCTACTTACCTACCAGGTAAGCTAAACACCCATGCCATGAGAAAATTAAACGCCAGGGTTGCAAGTTTGAACAGACCTTGGAACTGGGATTGTCCAAACAAACCATCACCATGTCGGCATCCCTTCGAACATCCACCAGAGGCAGTACTTAACCTGCATCAAAAAAGGGAGAAGTACTGCCAGGAAACAGGGACGACATACGCAACAGCTACAGTCACCAACATACTGGAGTTCCTGGCCTATCTACACCACGATGTAGGGATCAGCTACAGTGCCATCAACAACCAGCGCCAGGACAACAGGCGATGGGATCCCATCCACTGGTGGTAAAACTGATGAAGGGCATTTACAATATCAAGCCCTAAGCCCAGGTATACCCATATTTGGGATATCAGTGTGGTCCTGACATATCTCAGGGAATGGCCACCAGCCAGATCCCCCGGCCTCGAGCAAGCTACACTAAAGACGCTCATGTTGATGGCACTTGTATCCGCTCAGAGGGTCCAGTCACTACATCTATTGCGACTGGACAACATGATCACAGCTCCAGACCAGATCTGTCGTTATCCAGCGACTGATCAAACAGAGCAGACCAGGAACACCTAATCCAGTCGTGGCTTACCCACCAGAACCACGGTTATGTGCCATGACTCACCTACTATCCTACATAGACACAACCAAAATATACGAGGGAGATGAAAAGCCTTGTGGGTCAGTCACAAAAACCTTATGGTTGGGTGACGAGCCAAACCATTGCGAGATGGCTCAAGCAGGTGCTAGAAACTGCTGGGATAAACACTAACATGTACAAATTTTATTCCACCAGGACAGCATCCATGTCGACGGCTAAAGAATGGACATGCCTATAGACCACATCCTGGCTACAGCAGGATGGTGGGGGGGAAAAGACCGTTCAGAAATTTTATAATAAGCCGTTGGCAAAACCTGGTTTATTTGCAGTAAAGATTTACGAACTGCAAATATTTAATTTAAGCCCAGGGGAGCAACTTAATTCTTTGTTGTTATTGTTTTAAAAAATACCATTGTGTTTTTCTACAAATAGACTCATTGGTTGATTACGATAACACTTCCTCCCTCAAGAACTTCGGCAGTGAGTGAAATGAAACTGTTACACGGTTTGAAATCACAGAGCTTTGAAATCTTCACGTAGTCACTCACGTGACTCCGAAGTAAAATAGTAAGATTAAACGAGAACTTACCAGTTTGAAGTTTGATCTGTATTTTATGAGGAGTTACGATGAGGGATTACGTGCCCTCCGCTCCCACCCTCATTATATGGATCAAACTAATAAATTGATGTCTCCTTATCTTTACTATGTTTACTTCAAATAACTGTGTCTATCTGTGATTCCACACCGCTGCTTGGAAGTATGCCGCGCCTGCGCACTGAGCGGGTTCTTCACGTAATCCCTCATCGTAACTCCTCATAAAATACAGATCAAACTTCAAACTGGTAAGTTCTCGTTTAATCTTACTATTAAAGATAGTCTGGGGGTCTCCAGTGAGGTAGGTGGGAGGTCAGGACCGCTCTCTAGTCATCGATAGGGTGGTTCAGTTGCCTGATAACAGCTGGGAAGTAACTGTCCCTGGATCTGGAGGTGTGCGTTTTCATTCCTGTATCCCTCGCCTGATGGGAGAAGAGGGAGTGACCAGGGTGAAGGTACACAAAAATGCTGGAGAAACTCAGCGGGTGCAACAGCATCTATGGAGCGAAGGAGATAGGCAAAGTTTCGGCCCGAAACGTTGCCTATCTTCTTCGCTCCATAGTTGCTGCTGCACCCGCTGAGTTTCTCCAGCATTTTTGTGTACCTTCGATTTTCCAGCATCTGCAGTTCCTTCTTAAACACAGTGACCAGGGTGAGACTAGTCCTTGGTTATGCTGGTGACCCTGCCTGCCTGGGGCAGTGTGATGTGTAGATGGAGTCAATGGAAGTGAGGTTGGTTTGTGTGATAGTCTGGGCTGTGTCCATAGCTTACTGGGATTTCGAGCGGTCTTGGATGGAGCTGCTCTCAAAACATGTTGTGGTGCATCCTGATGAAATGCTTTCTACAGCGCATCTGTAGAAGATGGTGAGGGTTGTTGGGGATATGCCGAACATTCTGAGCCTTCTAAGGAAGTAGAGGCATTGGTGTCATATGTACCTTGATGCAGTGAAAAGCTTTGTTTTGGATGCTCTACAATCAGATCAGATATACTATTATACAATAATAATAATAATAATAATAATAATAATACATTTTATTTGTATAGTGCTTTTCAAGGACTCAAAGTCGCTTTACATGGTGAGTCAAGAACAAAACAAAATAGAGCAGTAAGACAAGAGATGCAAAGGGGAGGGGGACATGGGACTAAGGGTATGCAGAGGTGAAGAGATGGGTCTTGAGGCGGGACTGGAAAAGATGGTGAGGGACTCAGAAGTTCGGATCAATTGTGGGAGGGAGTTCCAGAGCCTGGGAGCTGCCCTGGAGAAGGCTCTGTCTCCAAAAGTGCAGAGGTTGGATTTCAGAATGGAGAGGAGACCGGCTGAAATGGATCTGAGGGACCGTGAGGGTTGGTAGGGGGAGAGGAGGTCAGTGAGATAAGGGGGGGGGGGGGGGGCAAGTGGTTGAGGGCTTTGTAGGTGAGGACCAGGATTTTGTAGATGATCCGGTGGGAAATGGGAAGCCAGTGAAGTTCTTTGAGGACTGGGGTGATGTGGTGCCAGGATTTGGTGTGGGTAATGAGTCGGGCGGCTGCATTCTGGACCAGTTGGAGTCGGTTGATGTTGCTGGAATTAATGTCAAAGAGAAGAGAGTAGTCCAGTCGGGAGGAGATGAAGGCATGGATGAGTCTTTCAGCAGCGGGGGGTGTGAGAGAGGGTCTGATTTTGGCAATGTTGCGGAGGTGAAAAAATGATGTTTTGACAACATGGCGGATGTGAGGCTCAAGGGAGAGGGTTGAGTCAAAGATCACGCCAAGGTTGCGGGCCTGAGGAGATGGGGAGACAGTGGTGCCGTCAATAGTGAGAGTGGGGTTGTTAATTTTGGTAAGTGTTGATTTGGAGCCAATGAGGAGAAATTCTGTTTTGTTACTGTTTAATTTAAGGAAGTTGAGTTGCATCCAAGATTTGATGGTTGACAGGCAGGAGTTGATATGGGAGAGAGGGGGGTGGTGGGGGGACTTGGTGCTGAGATAGATCTGGGTGTCATCAGCATAGCAATGGAAGTCCAGTTTGAAGTGACGGAGTATATGACCAAGGGGGAGGATGTAGATGATGAAGAGGAGGGGACCGAGAACAGAGCCTTGGGGAACGCCTTGAGTGACAGTGGCTGCAGTAGAGGTGTGGTTATGGAGAGAGATGAAGTGGGATCGGTTGGAAAGGTAGGAACGGAGCCAGCTGAGTGCAGAACCTTCAATGCCAAGGTCTTTAAGTCTGGTGAGCAGGATGTTATTATTCACGGTATCAAAGGCTGCACTCAGGTCGAGGAGGATGAGGATGTTGAGGGAACCAGTGTCAGCAGAGGTGAGGAGGTCGTTGAGGACTTTGAGGAGAGCAGTTTCTGTGCTATGGAGGGGGCGAAAGCCAGATTGGAGGGGTTCAAGTAGGTTATACGCAAGGAGGTGGGAATGAAGTTGCGACGCAACGATACGCTCTAGGGTTTTTGAAAGAAAGGGGAGGTTTGAGATTGGGCGATAGTTAATGAGAGAGGAGGGATCAAGACCAGGTTTCTTTAAGATTGGTGTAACGGCAGCAGTTTTGAAAGCGGAGGGGACAATTCCTTGGGACAATGAGGAGTTGAAGAGATTAATAAGGTAACAATCACAATAATACTTTATTAGCCAAGTATGTTTTGCAACAGACGAGGAAAACGTGTGGTGGGTGTGAGCTCAGTTGGGAGAAGGGCCTGTTTCCATATGTAGAACCAAAGAACTGCAGATGCCAGTTGATACACAAAAGGCCTCAATATGCTGGAGTAACTCAGCAGGTCAGGCAGCATCTCGAGAGAACAAGGATAGGTGACGTTTTGGGTTGAGACCCTTCGGACTCAGAAACGCCACCTATCCATGTTCTCCAGTGATGCTGCCTGACCTGCTGAGTTACTCCAGCACATTGTATCCTTTAGAGGCCTCTGTATCTCCAAACTAAACTAAACTAAAATATCAACCAGATCCCTCCACAATCACAGTGGCACAGCGGTAGAGCCGCTGCCTCACAGTGCCAGACACCCGGGTTCGATCCTGACATCCGGTGCTATCTGTGTGGAGTTTGCAAGTTCTCCCAGTGACCGCATGGGATTCGTCTGGGTGCTCCGGTTTCCTCCCAAATGCCAAAGACGTGCAGGTTTGTAGGTTAATTGGCTTCTGTAAATTGTCCCTAGTTGTGCGTTGTGTGTTAATTAAGGTGAACAGGTGAGCAATGGCCGGAGTGGGCCCGGTGGGCCTGTTACCGAGCTGTGTCTCTAACATAAACTAAACTAAGCAACAAAATGTGTGCAGAATATAGACACAAGTGCTGGAGAAACTCAGCAGGTCAGGCAGCATCTCAGAAGAAAAAAAGGATGGGTGATGTTTTGGGTCGGGACCCTTGTTCATTGATGTGGACAAATAACCATGTAAAAGTTTTGGTGGGAGCTCTGAATGGTCTGGATTTCGAGGAGAGAAGGAACTTAAGACCTATTTAAAAACAATCTAAACCAACGACCTGATAATTGTAGTTGTAGTATTACACTAGCAGCAGTTAATGGATGCAAACGGTATCCCATTTAAAAGATTACTACTTACGTCCAAGTCTGCAGTAAATCACTTACCTTCTTTCTACTTTAATTAAGTCCATATTTTGTGCTTGTGGTACATTTTCAGTTGTCTATGTTGTCTTTTAGACAGGCCGATGTTGCACGTACTTAATTACAGAGAGGTTGAAGTGTGAGGGGGTAATTAGTTTTAACTGGAGGCCCATTTAGTGGTAATGTTCCCAAGACGACAGTTTTATTCCCACCTGGGCCCTGGAAAGGAAAGAACCTCTCCCTGCCTCAGGTGGTCATGAAAGGCTTGGCAGCTTTGGGGCGGCACGGTGGCGCAGCGGGAGAGATGCTGCCTCACAGCGCCAGAGACCCGGGTTCGATCCTGACTTACGGGTGCTGTCTGCATGTAGTTTGTACGTTCTCCCCGTGACCACGTGGTTTTTCTCCGGGTGGACCGGTTTCCTCCCACACTCAAAAGACGTGCAGGTTTGTAGGTTGCCACAAAGTGCTGGAGTAAGTCACCAAGCGAGGCAGCATCTCTGGAGAAAAGAGATGTGGAAGCGATTGAGGCTGTAAAAGGGTTCCTATCGGAAACGGCACCCATCATTTTCCTCAGAGATGCTGCCTGACCCACTATATGACCTGCCTGACTATAGCACTCTGTGTCTATCATTGGTGTAAACCAGCATCCTCCTTACACTGGTTTCTTGGTAATTGTAGGTTAATTGGCTTCGGTAAAAATTGTAAATTGTCCCTTGTGTGTAGGATAGTGCTAGTGTACGGGGTGATCGCTGGTCGGCGTGGACTTGGTGGGCCGAAGGGCCTGATTCCATGCTCTATCTCTAAAATCCACAGTCTATAGTAAAGCTGATGAGATACTTTCAAACCTTAATCACCAGGACATTCGGGGCAAATCCATGTGTGGCAGGATAATGAGCAGGTGTTGTTGTGGAGAGGATGTTACTTCCTGTGGAAGAATCTATAATTATGGGTATTTGTTTAAGTCTCCCATTTAACACACAGTTGAAGCCAGTTTGGTGGGACATAGGTCTTGGGAACACCTGTCTGAAGAGCTGTACAGTTCAGAAACAGGCCCTTCAGCCCTCCACATCCATGCTGACCGCAATCCCATTTGCCTGTGTTAGGGCCGTTTCCTTCTACACCTTAATGGGACACAGCATGCTGGAGTAACTCAGCGGGTCAGGCAGCATCTCTGGAGAACAGAGATAGGTGATGTTTAGGGTTGAGACCCTTCATCGGTCTGAAGAAGGATCTCGACTCGAAACGTCACCTATCTAGAGATAGGTTCTCCAGAGATTCTGCTGATCTGCAAAGTACTCCAGCGCTTTGTCCTTTTGTGTATTAACCTGCACCTGCGGTTGCTTGGTTCTATATTCTTCCTTCTATGCCATGTCTATTTAGGTGCCTTTCTAAATTCCTCTTACACTTGAACATTGAATTCTCTAATTTAAAATAATTTCTACTTGTGCTCACTTCCCTTGCCCCCCCTCCTCCTCCAGTTTCTTCTCACTACAGTGTTTCCCTCTTGAGATCACACCTTCCCTAGCCAACAATGGACTTACCAGGCACCGCCCTGCCTGAGGTCATTTGTGGCTGGTGCCTATTAGTCCTGGACTTTTCTCGCCTCCAGCTCTTTACCCCCTCCCCCCCCCCATATTTTCAGTCCAAAGAAGGGTCCTGACCCAAAATGCAGCAATATCTATTCTTCAGGGATGCTGTCTGACCTGTCGAATTACTCTAGAAGTTTGTGTCTGTCTTCGGTGTAAACCAGCACCTGTACATCCTCGCTTCTACCTCTTAAACATAGACATTGTATATGATTCCACTAGCTGCTCTGGGAGTACATTGCAGACATCCACCACTCTCTGCACTCTTCCACAAAAGAGTAATGGAAACAGATTCTCTGAACATTTGTTAGATTCGTGATAAGCTGTTCAAGTTTACATTTCAAGGGCAAGTTCACATTTATTGTCACAGGCACCAATTGGTACAGTGAAATGTGGGTTGCCATACAGCCTTTCGAATAAGAAGAACACAACACACGAGAGAATTTAACATAAACATCCCCACACAGCGGAATCAACGTTTCCCACTGTGAGGGAAGGCAATGAGGTTCAGTCATCTTCAATCTGGGAATGGGGAGTTCAATGATTTCATGATGCTTTATCTATTACATGCATTCTTAGATACAGTGAAATGCTTTGATTTGCGTACAACCTGGTTAAGTCACACAGCAGACCTCCCCTAGGCCGTACGCAAGAGTCGTCATGTTTTGGCGCTGATAAAGTTACAAAAGTTCACGGAACAGTCCTATCTACCGCCTGCTGCGGTATGTGGCCGCAGATCGCCCTACCAGCCATCATCCCGTACACCAGCACTACCCTACACAACAGGGACAATTTATAATTCTTACCGAAGGCAATTAACCTACACACCTGTACGTCTTTGGAGTGTGGGAGGAATCTGGAGCACCCGGGGAAAACCCACGTGGTGACGGGGAGAACGGACAAACTCCGTACAGACAGCACCTGTAGCCGGGATCGAACCCGAGTCTCTGGCGCTGTGAGGCAACAACGCTACCAATGTGCCACTGTGCCTCCCTTTACACAGCAGGGCAAGGCAGGCTCTTTAGTGGTAAATGAAATGCTTTTTGCAAGAGTCGCTGGTGCAAATCAAGTACAAGGTTGGATACAGCAAGCTCCAAAGGCACATTGGAATATTAAACTTCCGTTAACGTTGATCGAGGATCCCTATTTATCCGTTGCCCATAGCAACCTGAGGCTACATTTGTGCTGTGTCCTCTGCATTCTTAACATTTTTACATCTTGTGCTTGCTTGAGGTTTGAGTGCAGGGGATTAACTCTGTGTAAACAAGAGCTGTAGCTTCTGTTTGAATGCAGATTATATACAGAGAATTTAGTATTGGACAACACCAGAACAGGCCCTTCAGCCCACAATGTCTGTACCGAACGTGATGCCAAATTCTCAGGTTAAATAGCGGGAATTTGCAGGATTGAAGCGGAAGAGATAAGGGGAGATCTTTTAGAGGCGTATAAGATCATGAGAGGAATAGATCAGGTAGACACACAGAGTCCCATGCCCAGAGTAGGGGAATCGAGAACCAGAGGGCATAGATTTAAGGTGAGGGGGGAAAGATTTAATAGGAACCTGAACGGGTAAATTTGATACGTGTATGGAACGGGCTGCCGAGGAGGTAGTCGAGGCAGGTACTATCGCAACGTTCAAGAAACATTTGGACAGGTACATAGATAGGACAGGTTTAAAGGGTGGCAGGTGGGACTGGTGTAAATGGGACATGTTGGTCGGTATGGGCAAGTTGGGCTGTAGGACTTGTTTCCACACTGTATGACACTATGATTCTATGACTAATGGAATGTATCTAGTGAGAGAGTCTAGTTCAGAGATACAGCATGGAAACAGACCTTTCGGCCTACCGAGTCTGCACCGACCAGTGATCACCCATCTACTTGTTTTATCCTACACACCGGGGACAATTTATTGAGCCCAATTAACCTAGAAACCGGATCACCAGGAGAAAACCCACGCGGTCACGGGGAGAATGGCAAACTCTGTACAGACAGCACCCGCAGTCAGAATCGAACCAGGGTCTGTAGCGCTGTGAAGCAGCAACTCTACCGTTGTGACACTGTGTCGCCAAATCTGTCAACAGAGGAGCTAAGGGCCAGCAGGAGACTGACGGGCAGACTGGTCCTTCTATGCGGCATTGATGAGAGAATGTAGTGGATTTGTATCACGGCAGTGTGTGTCTGTAGGTGGGGTGTCAAGTGATCTAAAAGAGGATCTGTTTCAAATGGAAAGAATTCTGCAAGGCGGTATTAATGATCGTACCTGCTGTATTATTTATCCTGGGGTGACTCGGGTTGACAGCTGCTTTGTCTTTCCACCTTGTGAACAGCCTTTGTGTGCTTCACAAAATGGAAGCTCCTTTGAAGTCCAAACGTAGACTAACCGTGAAGAAAATTCAATGTGTTCTCTTCCCTCATTTCCCCAAACACACCGCCATCCATACCTCAGGCATTGTACACCTGCACGCTACCACTGTCATGCTAGGGCAGCAGTGGGAATGTTCCACATTGCCTCTGCTCCAAGTAGAGTTTCATAGGGTCTGGATGTGGGGAGGATGCTTCCACTAGTGGGAGAGTCTAGGACCAGAGGCCACAGCCTCAGAATAAAAGGACGAACCTTTAGAAAGGCGGTGAGGAGGAATTTCTTTAGTCAGAGGGTGGTGAATCTGTGGAATTCATTGCCGCAGAAGGCTGTGGAGGCCAAGTCATGGTTATTTTTTAAGGTGGAGATTGACAGATTCTTGATAAGTACAGGTGTCGGGTGTTATGGGGGGGGAAGGCAGGAGAATGGGGTTGAGAGGGAAAGATAGATCAGCCATGATTGAATGGCGGCGTAGACTTGATGGGTAGAATGGCCTAATTCTGCTCCTGTGACTTATGAACTTGTCAAAACTTCTGCCTGGTGTGGAGCATGAACAGTACAGCACAGGACCAGGCCCATGATGCCCATGCCGAACATGAAGCCAACTCATCTCCATTCCCTGCATATACAAGTATGTGCCCAACTAAAATCCTCTTAAATAGCAGGGGGCACGAAGGCGCAGTGGTAGAGTTGCTGCCTTACATCGTCAGAGACCCGGGTTTGATCCTGACTGGGTGCTGTCTGTACGGAGTTTCCACGTTCTCTCCGTGACCACGTGGGTTTTCTCTAGGATGCTCCGGTTTCCTCCCACACTCCAAACACGTAGAGCTTTGTAGGTTAATTGATGTTGGTAAAGATTGTAAATTGTCCCTAGTGTATGTAGGGTAGTGCTATTGTACGGCGATTGCTGGTCGGTGCAGGCTCGGTGGGCCGAAGGGACTGTTGCCATGCTGTAAACTAAGCCTCCATTATACACGACCACAGGCGGCGTGCTCCAGGCACCCACCACTCCTTAAAAACAACTTGTCACTTGATCTTCTATAATCTTTCCCCTCTAGTCCTTATGCCCTCTAGTCGTTGACACCACCACCCTGGGGAAATGGTTCTGTCTACCTCTCTGTTCCTCTCATCATGTTATAAACTTCTAGCAGGTCTCCCCCAGCTACCAATGCTCCAGAGAAAACAATCCCAAGTTTGCCTACTGATGGACACAAAGTGCTGGAGTAACTCAGCAGGTCAGGCAAGCTCTCTGGAGAATGTGGTTTGGTGACGTTTCATGTTTGGACCTTGGTTCAGTCTGAAGAGGCGGGGGAAGGTACCTCACGAGGGCCCTGTACAACCGCAGGAGGACCTCTTTGCTCCTATACTCAACTCCTTGTACATCAGTCATTGAAAGTAAGCATGCAGGTACAGCAGGCAGCGAAGAATGCAAATGGCATGTTGGCCTTCATAGCGAGAGGATTTGAGTATTGAGCAAGGAGGTCCTACTACAGTTGTACAGGGCCCTCGTGAGACCGCACCTGGAGTAGTGTGTGCAGTTTTGATCTCCTAATATGTGGAAGGACATTCTTGCTATTGATGGAGTGCAGCGTACGTTTACAAGGTTAATTCCCGGGATGGCGGGACTGACATATGATGAAATGCCCGGGTCGCCGCGCTGGAGCTCCGGTGAGCTGAGACAGCCGGGAAAAACATCGCGGAGCTGCGGGACTGAGGAGCGACCAGCTGCGGGCGGCGGCGCTGATCTTAACATCGGGAGCCTGGGATCTCTAGATGAGATCGCCAGTTGTGGAGCTCCAACCGGCGCGGCCTTGTTGGCTTCGGAAGCCGCGGCCTCCAGTACGGAGGCGGCCGTTCCAGGGTTCCCAGGCCACTGGGAGGACTCTCCCGACGCCGGAGCAACATCACCCGGCGAGAACGGCCTGGAACATCGGGCCTCCGTAGAGGCAACTGTGGAGGCCTCAATAGGCCCGACTATGGGTGAACTGGGGTTGGGGACTGGACTTTGTGCCTTCCCTCATGGTGGGAGCCATTGTGGGGGGATGTTCTATGTGTTTAAGACTCTCATTGGTGTTATGTCTGTATTCTTTTTTTGTGTGCTGCAAAATGGCAAAAAAACATTTCACTTCACTACACCTCGGCGTATGTGAATGTGACTAATAAAATACCTTTGATACCTTTGAAAGAATAGGTCAACTGGGTTGATATTCACTGGAATTTAGAAGGATGAGGAGATATAGAAACATGTAAAATTCTCAAGGGATTGAACAGGCTAGATGCAGGAAAAATTATCCCGATGTTGGGGGAGTCCTGAACCAGGGGTCACAGTGTCAGAATTAGAGGTAGGCCATTTAGGACTGAGATGAGGAAAAGCTTTTTCATACAGAGAGTTGTGAATCTGTGGAATTCTCTGCCACAGAAGGCAGTGGAGGCTAATTCACTGGATGTTTTCAACAGAGAGTTAGATATAGCTCTTAGGGCTAACGGAATCAAGGGATATGGAAAAAAGCAGGAACGGGGTACTGATTTTGAATGATCAGCCATGATCATAGTGAATGGCAGTGCTGGATCGACGGGCTGAATGATCTACTACACCTAATACTCCAAATGGGGCCTACCCTGCACCTTAGGGAGCCTCACCATTACATTTTTGTATCCCAGTCCTCTTGATATAAATGTTGGCATTGAATTTGCCTTCCGATTTGACTTGCAAATTAACTTTTTGGGAGTCCTGCACCGGCACTCCCAGGGCCCTTTGCGTCTCCGATTTCTGGAATCTCTTTCCATTTAGATAGTAGGTACCGTAAGGCATCAACTCTACTGCTGTGCCAGTTGGTAAACTTTGATCTGACTTTACTGGGCTTTATCTTGCACTAAACGTTATACCATTGATCCTGCACACTGTGGATGGCTTGATTGTAATCTTGTATAGTCTTTATTGCTGAATGAGTAGCAACAAAAAAGCTTTTCACTGTACCTCGATAAACATGACAATAATAATCTAAACTAAGATGGCAGTGGAACGGCTTCCCTCGACTTCCTATCCTTTTGATGATTCCTTTTTGGAAACTGTTAAGACAATAAGACCATGATCACTTATCTCGCTAGACGTAACCGGAATAAACAAAACTAAACTATTATGCCCGGTTGCCAAACATTTGGCAGGGGCCACAGTTTAAGAATAAGGGGTAAGCCATTTAGAACGGAGATGAGGAAACACCTTGTCACACAGAGAGTAGTGAGTCTGTGGAAATCCCTGCCTCAGAGGGCGATGGAGGCCGGTTCTCTGGATACTTTCAAGAGAGAGCTAGATAGGGTTCTTAAAAATAGCAGTGTCAGGGGATATGGTGAGAAGGCAGGAACAGGATACTGATTGTGGATGATCAGCCATGATCACATCGAATGGCGGTGCTGGCTCGAGGGGCCGAATGGCCTACTCCTGCACCTATTGTCTATTGTATATTTTAACTCCCCTTCCCATTCCCACACTGATCTTTCTGTCCTGGGCCTCCTCCACTGTCAGAGTGAGGCCACACACAAATTAGAGGAACAGCACCTCATATTTCTCTTGGGCAGCTTACAACCCAGCAGTCTGAATAATGATTTCTGTAATTTCAAGTAACCCTTGCATTCCCACTCTCTCCGTCCCTCCCCCACCCTAGTCGTCCTGCTAGTTTTAATGTTCGTATCCCCTCATTATCGCCACCTCCGCAGCCAACAATTGACCATTGTGGGCTCTTTGGTCGTCGGGTGCCGGCTCTGATTTGTTCTGCACCTTTACATATCTCTAGTTTCCCTCTCCGCTGACTCTGTCTGAAGAAAGGTGGCGCAGCAGTAGAGTTGCTGCCTTACAGCGAATGCAGCCCCGGAGACCCGGGTTCCATCCCGACTGCGGGTGCTGTCTGTACGGAGTTTGTACGTTCTCCCCTTAACCTGCGTGGGTTTTCTCCGTGATCTTCGGGTTTCCTCCCACACTCCAAAGACGTACAGGTTTGTAGGTTAATTGGCTTGGTAAATGTAAATATTGTCCCTTGTGGGTGTAGGATAGTGTTAGTGGGACGACAGATGGCACAATGGGCTAAGTGTTCGGCTGGCGACCGGAAGGTAGCTGGTTCGAATCCCGCTTGGAGTGCATACTGTCGTTGTGTCCTTGGGCAAGACACTTCACCCACCTTTGCATGTGTGTGAATGTGTGTGAGTGATTGGTGGTGGTCGGAGGGGCCGTAGGCGCAGAATGGCAGCCACGCTTCCGTCAGTCTGCCCCAGGGCAGCTGTGGCTACAGAAGTAGCTTATCACCACCGAGTGTGACTGAGGAGTGAATGAATAATGCGATGTAAAGCGCCTTGAGTATTAGAAAGGCGCTATATAAATCCCATCCATTATTATTATTATTATTAGTGTGCGGGGATCGCCGGTCGGTGTGGATCCGGTGGGCCGAAGGGCCTGTTTCTGCGGTGTATCTTCAAACTAAACTAAGCTAAACTAAAGGATCTCGACTTGAAACGTCACCTATTCCTTTTCTCCAGAGATGCTGCCTGACCCGCTGAGTTACTCCGGCATTTTGTGTCAGCATCTGCAGTTCCTTCCTACACATTAAACTAATATGCCCTTCCACTTCAAACGTAAGCCTGTTATTCCACCAATGTCACAGTCCTGCTTGAGGGTGATTGCACACAAAGCCAACTGCATTGTAAGAGAAGTTAGAGAAAGCCATAAGACTTATGAGCAGAATTAGGCCATTCAGCCCATCGGATCTCTTTCCCTCTCAGCCCCATTCTCCTGCCTTCTTCCCGTAACCTGTGACACCCTCACTAATCAAGAACCTATCAATCTCCACTTTAAAAATACACCATGACTTGACCTCCACTGCCATCCGTGGCAATGAATTCCACAGATTCACCACCCTCTGGCTGAAGAAATTCCTCCTTGTCTCCTTTCTAAAGGTCCGTCCTTTCATTCTGAGGCTGTGCCCTCTGGTTCTAGACTCTCCCACTTGTGGAAACATCATCTCCACATCCACTCTACCCAGGCCTTTGTCGACCAGAGGGTTAATGGTGTGTTTCTGCAGGGCTGGTGTTCAGCTGTTGCTGGAGGAGTGATTGAATGTCAACGAGGCAGAACATGGTGGTGGGGGAGGCCTGCATCTCTCACCAGCAACTCCCCCAGACAGGACAGGCTGGTTCAGAGTCGACCAGAGAGTCTCTCACTCGCCTGTGAGATAACTCCATCTCCCTCTCCTTTCATGTGTATGGGAATTGGCTAAACCTCGACCAGACAGTGTGTGTATGTGTGAGTGTGTGTGTGTACATGAGTGTGTGTGTGTGTGTACATGAGTGTGTGTGTGTACATGAGTGTGTGTGTGTACATGAGTGTGTGTGTGTGTACATGAGAGTGTGTGTGTGTACATGAGAGTGTGTGTGTGAGCATGAGTGTGTGTGTGTGTGTGAGTGTGAGTGTGTGTGTGAGTGTGTGTGTGTGTGTGTGTGTGAGAGTGTGTGTGTACATGAGTGTGTGTGTGTGTGTACATGAGTGTGTGTGTGTGTGTGTGTGTACATGAGAGTGTGTGTGTACATGAGTGTGTGTGTGTGTACATGAGAGTGTGTGTGTGTGTACATGTGTGTGTGTGTGTGTGTGTACATGAGAGTGTGTGTGTGAGCATGAGTGTGTGTGTGTGTACATGAGTGTGTGTGTGTGTACATGAGAGTGTGTGTGTGTGTACATGTGTGTGTGTGTGTACATGAGAGTGTGTGTGTGAGCATGAGTGTGTGTGTGTGTGTGCATGAGAGTGTGTGTGTGTGCATGAGAGTGTGTGTGTGTGTGTGTGTGCATGAGAGTGTGTGTGTGTGCATGAGAGTGTGTGTGTGTACATGAGAGTGTGTGTGTGAGCATGAGTGTGTGTGTGTGTGTGTGTGTGTGTGAGTGTGTGTGAGTGTGTGTGTGTGTGTGTGTGTGTGTGTGTGTGAGAGAGTGTGTGTGTGTGTGTGTGTGTGTGTGTGTGTGAGTGTGTGTGAGAGAGTGTGTGTGTGTGTGTGTGAGTGTGTGTGTGTGTGTGTGTGTGTGTGTGTGTGTGTGTGTGAGTGTGTGTGTGTGTGTGAGAGAGTGTGTGTGTGTGTGTGTGTGTGTGTGTGTGTGTGTGTGAGAGTGTGTGTGAGTGTGTGTGTGTGTGTGTGTGTGTGAGTGTGTGTGTGTGTGAGTGTGTGTGTGTGTGTGTGTGTGTGTGTGTGTGTGTGTGAGAGAGTGTGTGTGTGTGTGTGTGTGTGTGTGTGTGTGTGTGTGTGAGTGTGTGTGAGCGAGTGTGTGTGTGTGTGTGTGTGAGTGTGTGTGTGTGTGTTTGTGTGTGTGTGTGTGTGTGTGTGTGTGTGTGTGTGTGTGTGTGTGTGAGAGTGTGTGTGTGCGCACGTATGCCACCTCACTCTGACTGGGGTGGCACGGTGGTGCAGCGATAGAGTTGCTGCCTTACAGCGCCAGATCTTGATCTTGATTACGGGTGCTGTCTGTATGGAGTTTGTCAAGCCTGGACTCTGGGCCGAAAGGCCTGTTTCCATGCTGTTTCTCTAAACTAAAGTAAACTAAACTAAACTACTTCCTCTGGCAGCTCGGTAGCACAGCTGGTAGAGCAGCTGCCGCACATCACCAGAGACCCGGGTTCGATCCTGACCTCGGCTGCTGTCCGTGTGCGGAGTTTGTACGTTCTCCCTGTGACCACGTGGATCTTGTCCGGGTGCTCCGGCTTCCTCCCACATCCCAAAGACATACAGGTTTGTAGGTTGTCAAGAAGGAACTGCAGATGCTGGAAAATCGAAGGTACACAAAAATGCTGGAGAAACTCAGCGGGTGCAGCAGCATCTATGGAGCATGTCTGAAGAAGGGTTTCGGCCCGAAACGTAACCTATTTCCTTCGCTCCATAGATGCTGCTGCACCCGCTGAGTTTCTCCAGCATTTTTGTGTACCTCAGATTAGTAGGTTAACTGGCCGCTGTGAAATTGCCTCCAGTGTGCAGGGAGTGAATGAGAAAGTGGGATAACATAGAACTAGTGTAAAGGGGTGGATCGATGTTCGGTGTGGATTCGGTCGGCCGAGGTGCTGTATCTCTAAACTAAACTCGTTCCATATACTAATCGCCCTCTGTGTGGAAAAAGTTACCCCTCTTGATAAGCAAGGAGGATGAATGTTTACAGGCAGTGGAGAGAGTGGATATTAAAGGCACCATCAGATCAGCTAAAGTCTTGCTGAATGATTGAACATTTTTTTAATCCCAACCAAAACCTTGCACTGTACCTTGATACACATGACAATAATAAACAAAACTAAACTAAAAAAGCTTGAAGGAATGATTAATGTTGTGTGGTTCATATTGGCTGAGATGCAACCTGACATTAGTTTAGATTATTATTGTCACGTGTATTGTCAAGCTGGAAAGGAGAAGATGTTGCCAGGACTCGAGGGCCTGATCTATTGGGAGAGGCTGAGCCGGCTAGGGCTCTATTCGTTGGAGTGCAGGAGGATGAGGCGTGATCTTATAGAGGCTTACAAGATTAATAGAGGAATAAATCGGGTAAACGCACAGAGTCTCTTGCCTAGAGTAGGGGAATCGGGAAGCAAAGGATATAGGTTTAAGGTGAAAGATTTAATAGGAAACTGAGGGGTGACGTTTTTACACAAAGGGTGGTGGGTGTAGGGAACGAGCTGCTGGAAGAGGTAGTTGAGGCAAGTACTATTGCAACGTTTAAGAGGCATTTAGAGAGGTGCATGGATAGGACAGGTTTTGAAGGATGTGGGCCAAATGCAGGCAATTGAGACATGTTGGTCGGTGTGAGCAAGTTGGGCCGAAGGGCCTGTTTCCGCGCTGTATTCCTCAGACTCTGTGTACCAACATACAGTGAAAAGCCTTTGTTCACGTGCTATCCAGTCAAAGAAAATACTACATGATTAGTTTGATTACAATCGTGCCGTCCAAGGTGCGCAGATCAAGGGAACAACAGTTAGTGTATAGTATCATATTAACTGGTGGTCCTCCAAGCGCAGTTAGAGGTTGTTTAGTTTATTGTCACATGTACTGAGGTGCAGGGGAAAGCTTTTTGTTGTGTCCTATCCAGTCGGTGCTAAAAACTATACATGATTACAGTCAAACTGTCCATAGTGTACAAATACAGGATAAAGGGGATAACGTTTAGTGCAAGATAAAGTTCAATAAAACCTAATTAAAGATAGTTCAAAGGTCTCCAATGAGGTAGATGAGAGGTCAGAATCCCTCTCTAGTTGGTGAGAGGACAGATCAATTGCCTGATGACAGCCGGGAAGAAACTGTCCCCGAATCTGGAGGTGTGTGTTTTCCCACTTCTGTACCTCTATCTCTCGCCCGGATGGGAGAGGGGAGAAGAGGGAGTGGCCGGGGGTGAGACTGGTCCTTGATTCAGGTAGATTGAAGGCTGTAGTTGAAGGGGGGCATAGTAGAGAGACAGAAGGCTGGCCGAAGCCTCTGCCAGTGCTCTAGTTCCTGCTGCATGTTGGTGGCCGTGGGGCGATGCTGTCCTTGTACGTTTAACCCTGATCTTCAATGTAATCGTGCCGAGCTCCTGCAGTTCTGACACAGCCAGTGCAACAACAACAAGCCTCCAACCCCGGCCCACCGCAGCAAAGCCGACAATTCCTTGGATTTTTCTTCGCTGGAAGCTTTGGAGGAAACAAGGTGCTTCCTGCGACAGACTTGAAGCTGATTAAATGCTGACTTTACACATCCGGGGTGGGGGCTGTTGTAGATTTTCTCTCAGGTTTCGAGCTCGTGATCTGTGACCCTGCTGTTTTCTTAAAATGTTACCGTTTACTATTACATCACCTCCACTAAACTCTCCTCTCACCCCCCACTGGCTCCATGTATTCAAGAAAGAGTTCGATATTGTTCTTGGGGCTAACGGAATCAAGCGATATGGGGAGAAAGCAGGAGCGGGTCACTGATTTTGGATGATCAGCCAAGAAGGGCCGAATGGCCTACTCCTGCACCTATTTTCTATGTTTCTATCTGTCCATTTGTTTTTAGACATAAGGAACTGCAGGTGCTTGTTTACAAAAGAAGACTCCAAAATGTAGGAGTAACTCAATTGGTCAGGTAGCATCTCTGGAGAACATGGATAGTTGATGTATTAGGTTGGGACTGTTTGTCTGAAGAAGGGTCCCGGCCTGAAGTGTTGCCTTGCCCATATTTTTTCCTTATCCATTTCCAACCCTCGATCTCTAGACTTCGCCCCGCCACATTCCTGCTCCACATTATCCATCTCTCTGTCATCCCCCCCTCCTCCATCACCTGGTTCCACCTCTGTTCTACTAGCCCCTGTCTAACCCCCTCCCTCTCACCTCTTTACACCAGCTATCATCCCTCTAAAATAGTAAGATTAAACGAGAACTTACCAGTTTGAAGTTTGATCTGTATTTTATGAGGAGGAACGTTGAGGGAATACGTGAAGAACCCGCTTCCAACGTATGCGTGTCATTCTTCAAAGCAGCGGTGTGAGGTCACAGAAACTATAATGACCTAACATAGTAAGATTATCAAAGAGATACCAGTTTTTGATATGATCATAGGAGGGTGGGAGCGGAGGGCACGTATTCCCTCAACGTTCCTCCTCATAAAATACAGATCAAACTTCAAACTGGTAAGTTCTCGTTTAATCTTACTATTTTACTTCGGAGTCACGTGAGTGACTACGTGAAGATTTCAAAGCTCTGTGACCCCACGCCGTGGAACGAGTCCATGCTTCACAACTGCCTTGGGTATCGGGAGAAAGTATCATTAGCAATTTTAAACACACTCATACAAAGATTTGTGTGATATAACGAAAAATAAATTTATTAAATTGAAATCATAGCCCTGTAACCTTTCGGGCAAATTATATTATTGAACGTAAAATGCTTTCAGAAAATGATGATGGCTCCAAAACTGGTTTGTTATAAACCTTTGGAAAATCCTTTCCGATGACTTCTCCCGCTACTGGGGGACGTCCTCCCCCCTCCCGTTGACTCGTGCAATGCGTGTAGCGATATGAAATGCATGCGTTGGAAGCGGGGTTCTTCACGTAGTCACTCACGTGACTCCGAAGTAAAATCTCCAAGACATCAACCATTCCCTCTGCTTCCACGGATGCTGCTTGACACTGCGCCCCTTCCACCTATATTCCATCCTCTGGCTTCACAATTTGCACTTCTATCCTTATCTAACACCTTCTGTCCTTTCATCTTTGCCCTTTGCCAAATTATCTGCTTTTCAAAACCCTCCCTCTACTGTCTCCACCTATCACTCCATGGCCTTGCCCTGCTCTGCCCCTCCTCTTCTCCCTCCACCACCACAACCAGTCTGAAGAATGTCCCGACCCAAGACGTCACCGATCCATGTTCTCCAAAGATGCAGCCTGACCTGTTGAGTTACTTCAGTACATTGGGGTTTTTTTGTTGCATGCCAGCATCAACAGTTCCTTGTGTCTACGTCCCCCAGCAGTTTGTTGCATCTTTTGTTTTCACCCAGTGGTGCAGCGTTAGATTTGCTGCCTTACAGCGCCAGAGACCCAATTCTGATGGGTGCTGTCTGCACGGATTTTGTACGTTCCCCCTATGACCGTGTGGGTTTTCTCTGGGTGCTCTGGATTCCTCCAACACTCCAAAGACGTGCAGGCTTGTAGGTTAATTTGCTTCAGTAAGCTTTTTAAATTGTCCCTAGTGTGTAGGATAGTGTTAGTGTACGGGGTGATCACTGGTCGGCGAGGACTCGGTGGGCCGACGGGCCTGTTTATGCGCTGTATCTCTAAAGTAAAGTCTGGTCTAAAGACTAAATTAAAGATGGGGAAGGGGGGGAGGGGAAGGAAATGATGTTTGATGGGGAGGGGGAAAACGGTGCTCAGTTTAACTTGGCACAGACGTTGTGGGTGGAAGGGCCTGTTTATTTGCTGAATGGTACGTAATGCTCAACCTGTCCGCTTTATCCCAGCGTCACAACCTGCTTCCCATTGTTTGCAAATGAGGAATCGTGCGATTAGTTAGGAGGCGGTTACACCACATTTGGAAGTTTAAAAGCCCCAGCAGTGTTCCGACTGAGGAAGGTTCAATTTAAAATGGACACAAAATGCTGGAGTAACTCAGCGGGACAGGCAGCATCTCTGGAGAGAAGGAGTGGATGACATTTCAGGTCAAGGCTCTTCTTCAGCAGTCTGAAGAAGGGTCTCGACCCGAAACATCACCCATTCCTTCTCTCCAGAGATGCTGCCTGTCCCGCTGAGTTACTCCAGCATTTTGTGTCCATCTTCGGTGTAAACCAGCATCTGCAGTTCCTTCCTACACAAGGTTTAATTTAGTTTGACAATCCACTGGTATCTACCTATTTATTTATTTGATTTATTTGCGATTAAGTTGACAATTTACAATTTCACCAAGCCTGATTAGCCTACAAACCTGTACATCTTTGAAGTATGGGAGGAAACCGGAGCAACCAGAGGGAACACATCCAGGTCCCGGGGCGAAGGTACAAACTCTGTACAGACAGCACCTGCAGTCAGGATCGATCCCGGGTGTCTGGTGCCGGAAAGCAGCAACTCTGCCGCTGTCCCACCGTGGAAATAAATATCTGAAGACGCTGTTTAATAAACAAAATGACACCAAGTGCTGGAGTAACTCAGCGGGCCAGGCAGCATCTTTGGAGAACATGGATGGGTGACGTTTTGAATCGAGACCCTTCCTTACACTGGAGATGTCTGAAATGTCACCTATCCACGTTCTCCAGAGAGATAGATGCAAAATGCTTGCCATAGGTCTATTACTGTCACGTGTACCGGCGTTCGGTGAAAAGCTTTTGTTTGTGTGCTGTCCAGTCAAAGTAGATAATATAATTTCTTAGAGTAGAAACAAAGAACTACTGATGCTGGTTAATACACAAAAAGACATAAAGTGCTGGAGTAACTCAGCGGGTCAGGCAGCATCTCTGGAGAAAAAGAATAGGGGAGGTTTTGGATTGGGAATCTTCTTCATGCATGTTGACCAACCCGCTGGGTTACTCCAGCACCTTGTGTTCTTTCGAGGAAGGTAGTGAATCCAGCTGAAGTATTTGCAGCAAGATTTTTGCGCTAACGTTGAGGCTGACCAACGGGGTCCTATATTACTATTAAACACAAACACTTGTGCTATAACACCAGGATAAGCGCTCAACCAAGACAACCAAGCCCAAGGCCAAAGTAGCATCTAAACTACCTAGACACATGTTGACAAACACACAAGCTAAATGTTTACCCAAGAAGTTGGTAGAGTTGTTGCTTTAGAGCGCTTGCAGCGCCAGAGACCCGGATTCGATCCCGACTACGGGTGCTGTCTGTATGGCTCTCCCCGTGACCTGTGTGGGTTTGCTCCAAGATCCTCGGTTTCCTCCCACACTCCAAAGACGTACAGGTATGCTGGTTAATTGGCTTGGTAAATGTAAAAATTGTCCCTTGTGTGTGTAGGATAGTGTTAATAATACCTGTAGTGTTAATATGTGGGGATCGCTGGTCGGCGCGGACCCGGTGGGCCGAAGGGCCTGTGTCCGTGCTGTGTCTCTAGACTAAACTAAACTAAACACGATCCCAATGCCACATGAGAATCTAAAATGCCTTCACACAGTTAAACTATGGGACAATAAAAACTAGGCCTGTTGATGCCAGCATATCATTGGGGTTTTCAAGTGGGTATCTCCCTTCACTGGTGTTTTGTTGAGTTAGGCCCACGTCACCTCAGGAACGCTCTGGCATCCCAGCACCACCCCCCTCAACACATGGTCTCACCACCTATGCTAACAGTATGCACTACTAAGCAACTAACTATGTAAATATCTACTAAGTAAAGAAACTACAGGCAACACGCCTTCTGAAGTCTCCGGATAGGGAAACATAGAGAGGCGTTGTCTGTCCACACTACTATCACAAAATGGTATTTGAGGGTGTTTATGCCCAACATAAAGTTTCCCTAATGAATGCTGGGTCTATAGTGCAGATTATATTAAGAGTAGCTTTCCATTTGCCTCTCATCGAGACACCAGGCATTATCCCGCCTTATACAGAGTTTAAAATGAGCCGTTCGGGAAATGGTGGCAATTAGAATATGCAGTCCCAACTCTTGGCAGCCATTTGCTATGGCAGTGAAAGGAGAATGTAGTATTGGTTCATTATTGTCACTTGTACCGAGATAAAGTGAAGATATTTTGTGGTGTAGGAAGGAACTGCAGATGCTGACTTATACTGAAGAAAGACACAAAGTGCTGGAGTAACTCAGTGGGTCAGGCAGCATCTCTGGGGAAAAAGGAGAGGTGACGTTTCGGCTCGCCACCCTTCTTCAGACCTGCTGTGCATTTTGTGTCTATCTTTGGTGTAAACCAGTAACTGCAGTTCTTTGTTTCTATGTGTAGTATTGGAGCTGGCTTCTTATTGTCACGTTTACTGTGATTCAGGGAACAGCTCTTGTTTACCTGCTGTCAAGTCAAATCAGATAATACTATCCATGAATCTAAACACAAGCTAAACACGAGGACACAAGTACAACAGGTAGGGCAGAGAGGAAAATACCAGGGTGTAGAATATCGTTTTTCATCATTTCAGCGTAACCGTTCCAGAGAAAATGTCCAATATTTGAAGTGACGTTGGTTGCAAGATCAGGACTAAACCCCAGCGTGTGGAAGGAACGTTCAGCGAGAAAGAAACTGTTGCAGCACGGAAACAGCAATTATCTAGCATAGAACCAGGCCCTTCAGCCCAACTCATCCATGCTGTCCCATTTGGGCCATATCCCTCCAAGCCTTTCCTATCCATGTTACTGTCCAATTGTCTTGTAAACGTGGTAAATTGTACCTGCCTCAACCACTACCTCTTGTAGCTCGCTCCATTTACCCACCGCCCTCCGTGTGAAATACTTGCCCTTGGCTCACCTTTTATACCTCTCCGCTCTCACCTCAAGCTTGTCTTTTCTTGTTGGGAGCACAATGTAGATCAAGTGATTAGAAAATGTAGTTAAATCGCCAAAGGATGCCTTGTGCATTTTAGCGCAGTGTGTAGGCAGCTGATGTGTTGATGAATTAATGTTCAAAGATAAATTTAGGACAAATGTCTCAGAATAACACAAGATAGAAAGCTTATCCAGTGCATTCCAATCTCTTGGAGACTGATGCAGATAAATCCACTCCCCTGCTTTTTCCCATGGCCCTGTCCAAGAATTCCTTCTTCATGCATGTAATTGGCATGAATGTGAGGGCCAAAGTCTCTGAATCAATTGGAGTTGGTGCTGGGAGTCCTAGCCGTGGGGTACCAGGAGGAGCTGCTGGCACCAGCTTCCACTTACTCTGTGTGTCACAATAATCACTTAAAATTGAGTTTGCTGCAGACTTTATTCCCAGTTGGAAGCCCACAGAGCTGGGTGGCAGCAGCCTCGGACCTCTTTAGTTTTGGTGAAGATCCCAGGTGCTGGATCTCTTGGTAGCCCTGCTCACAGTACAGAGGCAGAGCCTGGTAGTGAATGTCCCAGTGCATCTCTTTCCCCCTCTCTCCCCCTCGCAGCCATTGGGCCCATTGAACCTGCCCCGATTGTAATCATGTACACATAGAAACATAGAAAATAGGTGCAGGAATAGACCATTCGGCCCTTCGAGCCTGCACCACCATTCAATATGATCATGGCTGATTAGCCAACTCAGTATCCTGCACCTGCCTTCTCTCCATACCCCCTGATCCCTTTAGCCACAAGGGCCACATCTAAGTCCCTCTTAAATATAGCCAATGAACTGGCCTCAACTGCCTTCTGTGGCAGAGAATTCCACAGATTCACCACTCTCTGTGTGAATAGTCTTTCTGCTGACTAGATGACACGCAACGAAGGCTTTTCACTGTACCTCGGTACACGTGACAATAAATGAAACTAAACTAAAGCTCTGAAGAATTGGCTTAGGTTTATGCAGCCCAGTGCACTGTTGAAAGGATTTGACCTTTGTAAGCAATCTTTTAAAATAGTAAGATTAAACGAGAACTTACCAGTTCGAAGTTTGATCATTATTTTATGAGGAGTACGTTGAGGGAATACGTGAAGAACCCCGCCAGGACGCATGCGTGTCATTCTTCAAAGCAGCGGTGTGAAATCACTGATAACTGTAATGACTGAACATAGTAAGATTAGAGAAGAAAATACCAGTTGAGTATATGATCAAGGGTGGGAGCGGAGGGCACGTATTCCCTCAACGTACTCCTCATAAAATAATGATCAAACTTCGAACTGGTAAGTTCTCGTTTAATCTTACTATTTTACTTCGGAGTCACGTGAGTGACTACGTGAAGATTTCAAAGCTCTGTGATTTCATGCCGTGGAAACGAGTCCATGCATCACATCTGCCTTAATTGACTGTGGGAGGAATTGTGTTAACATGTTTAGACATGAATCCAACATTGAAATCCATGATAAATTGTTAACAACAAATTATAGCCCCTATTTATGGGGTGAAATTATATTACAGAACTTAAAATTGGCTCTGCAAAGTTCCAGTTTAACTACTGGTTTGTGGTAGAATAGTTGGAACATTTTCCCCTGATCCATCCTGCTGTCTCGAGGATTTGGTTCATTGGTACACCCATCTCCATAGCTGCCGATGTAGTTGCAGCCCTGGTGGAATAAGATTTGAATATGTTAGTTTCCACCCCAGCTGTTGTTAAAACCTGTTTCAGCCATCTGGAAATAGTTTGAACCGACACTTTTTTGTGGGTTTGTTTGTGGCTGATTAGTAGTGCCATCTCATAGCCTCAGATGTTTTTGGTGTTCTCCATATAGAACAATAATTGTCTTATTATACAGAGACGATATCTGTAGGGTAATACCTAAATTCTATTTTGAGGCCTGATGCTTGACTAATTCGTAATATGAAACGTTATATTCCTGTTGAAGAAGTCATATAGTCCAGCCTTAACTTATGTACGACTGTACCCTTAGTGCCATGACCAAAGCCATCAGCATGACTGTTTTGTGCGTCAGTCTTTGCAGGGACAGAGCTGTTGCTGGAGACCAATTCCTTAGCAACGTTAGGGCAATACTCATATCCCATTTAGAGAGTACCTGGTTCTTGGGGGATTGATATTAAAAATTCCCCTCATAAGTTTGGTTACCAGGGGTGAGTCCCAACAGAATGACGCTCTGATCCTCGCCATAGATATGTTGAAAGGGCACTTCTGGCGCAGTTAATGGCACTGTAACTGAGCCCCTCATCATAATGGAGGCCTGCCAGGAATTCGAGAACAGACGTTATGTTCATCAAACTGTAGGTGATGTTGTTTCTGTGACAATATATCTCCCATTTCCTGATGTATACCAGATATAGTTTTTGGTGGGCTGTCTGTGGCCCGCTGAGATAATGTTCAATGTTCGGTCCGACAGTCCCAGTTGCAGTAGAGGTTTCTTTAGACTCTACAAATTGATAGGTTTTTTGTTTTTGACATGGATGGGTTCCCCTGTTACGGGATGAACCAATAATCTGGTTGTTTCAGGATGGTGATGCATGGTTAAAACCCATGTTGAGTATCACAGGGAACCATGGTTAAGTAGGCCAATCGGCACTACCAATTAACAGACGCTGAGTCTTGTTGTATTTTTCATAATACCCGACTGATGATGCAGAAAAGGAGAGAATGCATAGATAAACAATTGCCCCCTCAATGCAGTGAAAAGCATCTGTCCCTGCTGTCCCAGGGTCTGGTTCCCAAGAAACACAGTTTGGTAACTGGTGATTAAGTCTCATTTTATTGAATTTGCGTGACCTGATGTTTGTCACTGAATTTTGGGTTACCTGGTAGGTAAGTAGCTGATATTCCAATATTTCTCTGGATACACCCTTACCAAATTGTATTAGTCAGTTTGTCACTCTGTAGTCTGACATGCTGGTGATTTATCCCAGAGCAGTATGACTTTAGGCCATAGAACGCACCCCACATTTCCAGGTAGTTTATGCCCAGTGTCTGTGATAATGATGCCTCCTGTGCCTTTCATCTACCTCCACAGATGGAGATGGAAATTGGTAGTACCCCAACCAAGCGCACTGGCATCAGTTTGTAGCACCACTAAGGGTTTGCTGATAACGATAGGGTTGGGACAATGCCGAATGTTATCCCTCCACCATTTTTATTCCATAAGCTTTGATTGGTAAGCTTTCGACTGGTCTGTCGAAATGACCAGTATTAACTTTGAGTGTTTGTATTTTTGCCTCTTTGTAGATTTTTGGTAATACAAAGGTCCAAATTGTGTGGCTGGAAAGGCAGACACTATATGCCTATTATACTTGCTACCAATCTGATAGACGGTTCACTGATGTCAGTGGGGTTGTTGCAGGCCTCAGTTAAGACTGTAGCCTTGTCCTTTGGTAAAGTCACCGACATGTGAGCTGTCAATAGTGAACCCCAAATAATCCATTATGTTGGTAGGCGTTAGTTTAGATTTAACTGGATGGATGATAACCCCAGTTTTCACCCAATTGTATGGTGGTTGTTACAGCTAGTTAGGCCAACTCCAAAGTTATGCCCACAATTAGTATGATCATATGATTATGTATTTGGTAGAGCTCTATACTGCCAGAGCTGCCCCATCCAGTTGAATCTTTTTTTTTTTTTTTTTTAAATAACGTTTGTGATCAGTCCGTGTAGGCACTGAATAGTAAGCATCTTTTAGGTCGATGCTAGCCATGGAGTAGCCTTTGGAAATCAGTCCTTTAGCAGTTACCAGTTCCCATTTTGTACTGAATATATAGTACAATGTATTCAATTTGGGCAATTCAATGATGATGCGACTGTCACCATCTATTTTGTTTTTGGTAAAGATATAAGACACAAATTCCAGCCAATCGTGTTGGGTTTACCCATTACCCCTTTATCACAATTCAATGGTATATCCCTGGATACTGCTTAGGATATAAGTGTCTGTAGTTAATATACACCATGTATCCAAAAGAGTGTAATCTCCCACCAATGTGTGTATTATCCACTCTTCCTATAATTTGTAAGGGACCAGACCCACCTACCTCCATTGTTACCAGTGGAAGTTTGCTTCTTCTGTGTGGTCTTCGTGGAGGTTGAGGCGCCGGTGTCTGGGTTTGTTTTTGGGTTGGGGGTTTGCGCATCTTCCAGAAAGGCCGGTCTGGGCTATGGTCTAAAGGACCGCTGTCCTGTATGCCCGGCCTTTGAGCTTTCACCAGTTTCTCTTGTTCTGCTGGTGGTTGCATAAGGGTACTGTCTTTGGCTGTAGGAGATCCTTAATGTTGTCGCCTTTATGAGCCCCAGGGCTTTCCTAAGTCCTGCTCCGACATGTTTCCAGATGCTATTTCCACGACTGGAACATTCAGGGATGCGCAGTTTCCTGGTTCCAAGTATTTTGCAGTGGTGTCCATCGTGGTCTGGCTGTATGTATTTGGACACCATGACCAGTAGATTTTGCCTTCCTGCACCCCCTGCACACTTGTAGTTTTGTTCGTCAAAACCCCTCTTCAGGGTCAGCCCAGAATTGACCCCCCAGTACTCCCCTCGGACGAGGGAGATGCACTGTGCAGCCCTACAAGAGGTGCTGCTGTGGGTTTTACATAGTGCCCACAGTGACTAGACTCCATCTCCCGGAGCCTGTCATGTTGGAGCTCGGCTCCATAAGCCGCTCCAACCGGCTCCAGCGCTCACGGTCGCTGGCCGCCCAAAGTCGGACTCATCAGTCCTCGACTCCTTTGGTTTTCTTCTTGCCTTCCCGCCCAGACGCAGTGTTTAATCTGGCCGGTGCGGGGGCGAAGACGGACACAGCTGTTCCCTTACGGGTGATTCCTGTGCCGCCGGCCGCTGCTGGCGTCCGCAACTCCGCGGTCTTCCTCCGCCAGCTTTGTCGCAGCTCTGGTCGACTTCTTTGTCTTGTGCATGTTCCCCCCCACCTGTAGAACAGTATGGGAACAATAAAGACCGCAGTATCACATACCTGCAGGTCCAGGCTTAAAACTTGCCGTTATGGGGGAACGTCCTTCCACCCCTCCTCCTGCCGTTTTGACTTGTCAAAGCCAACGGCTCAGTTCTGTATGGTCTGTCGCCCAGCCATGGTGTTTAATCTGGCCGGTGCGGGAGCGAAGTCGGGCACATCTGTTCCCTTATGGGTGATTCCTGTGCCGCCTGCCGTTATTTGCACAGCTCTCCATGTTTCCCCACCTGTGAAACAGTATGGGGAGAATAAAGACCGCAGTTTCACTTACCTGCAGGTCCTGGTTTAAACTGTCGCTACGGGGGAACGTCGTTCCACCCCGCCTCCTGCCGTTTCGACTTGTCAAAGTCGACGGCCCCATTCTGAATAGTCTCCCGCCCGGCCGTGGTGTTCTGGCCGGAGTGGGACCAAAAGTCGGCACAGCTGATCCCTTACGGGGCTTGTGCCTTCAGCTGCTGCTGGCTCCCGCAACTTTGCGGTCCTCCCCAGCCAGCTTTACTCGCAGCACTTGTGGACACTATTTTGTCCAGCTTCCCCCCCTGTGTAAAAACAGCGCGGGGACAAACACTACCGCAGAGTAAATCACTTACCTGCAGGTCGCGGTTTCAAACTTACTGCTGCGGGGGAACGCTCCACCCCGCCTGTCGTTTCGCAAGCTTGAAAGCGATATGACATGCATGCGCCCTGGCGGGCTTCTTCACGTAGTCACTCACGTGACTCCGAAGTAAAATACCCTTCCTTGCTGCAACATCACGAAGAACAAGGAAATGGGTGACAATTCTTGTTTCTCCAGAGATGCTGCCTGACCCACTGAGTTACTCCAGCACTCTGTGTCTATCTTCGGCATAAGCAGGCATCTGCAGTTCTTTCCTACACATTTCCCCAGTCTAGATTGTGGGAGCTTGCTTGGCATAAATGGGCTGCTGCATGACCACAGGATTTCATGCACTGTTTTGTGACCTCTGCTGTTTTGTGAAGAATGCTTTATCAGTTCGGGGCTTGGCACCCACAGCTTCTAAGGCTGGATAGAGAACAGTCCTGTGTCTGCCACAGCTGAAACCCATGTGTCAGTTTAGATGCATCTGTCACATGAATTATGAAGCTTGAAACATGCGCGCATTAAATCTTTATCCAACTTCAGCAGCCTAGCACAAGCCAGCTTTATTTTTCATGGGGAGCCTAGATACGGGGACATTAAAATCTCTTTATTGAATTGAATTGAATACCTTTATTGTCATTCAGACCTTACGGTCTGAACGAAATTTCGTGCCTGCAGTCATACATACAATCATACAATAATAAACAACAATAAACACAAATTAACACCACCACAGTGTATCCTCCAAGCACCTCCTCACTGTGGTGGAGGCAAAAATCTTAGGGTTACTGTCTCTTCCCTCCTCTTCTCCCTCTGCGCTGAGGCGATTCCCCACCGGGCGATGGTACCAACAGTCCCGCGGCTCACCGAACCCCGCAAACGGGCCGGTTCAAACACCGCGGCCCGGGGGTGGTCGAAGCTGCCGCCCTCCAGTCCAGCACACGCAGCCGCTGGCCCGCGGCTGAACCCCAGACTCAGGTCACCGCCTCAGAACGCCGTCCCAGCCACCGGAGCACCGTTCCAGCCCCGAGCCGGATCGCCCTCACGTGAGTACCGTTCTCCCTCGGGCTGGGCCACTCCGACGGGAGTGCCGCTCCTCCCTCGGGCTGGGCCACTCCGACTTGAGTGCCGTTCTCCCTCGGGCTGGGCTACTCCGACGTGAGTGCCGATCTCCCTCGGGCTGGGCCACTCCGACGTGAGTGCCGTTCCACCCTCGGGCTGGGCCACTCCGACGGGAGTGCCGTTCTCCCTCGGGCTGGGCCACTCCGACGGGAGTGCCGCTCCTCCCTCGGGCTGGGCCACTCCGACGGGCCACAGCCCCTCACGGGAAAGTCTCTCAGCCCCTCGCCAGGCCGCTCTCACGAGAGCGCAGTTCCAGCCCCGGGCTGGGCCACCCTCACGGGAGCTCAGGGCGAGTCCTGTCAGCTGCCTCCAGAGTCCCGAGGTCGCCAGCTCCGCCATTAGGCCTCAGTGTAGACGGAGGCAGAGAAGGGGGATACGACAAAAAGGTCGTATTCCCCCGTAGGGAGAGACAGCAAGCCCCGCTTCACCCCACACCCCCCCCCCCCCCCCCCACCCTCCCCCCCCCCCCCCCCGGGTTAGGCAGCATCTGTGGAGGGAATGAGCAGATGAAGTTTTGAATCGCGACCGTACTTTAGATTCAAAAAGGGTCCCGAGACGAAACATCGTCCGTCTATTCCCCTCCACAGATGCTGCTTGACCTGTGGAATTCATGCAGCATTTTTGTTTGTTCAAGATTGCAGCCTCTGCGGTTGTGCTGGGAATTGTATCCGACTGTTGTGTGGATGTGCTTTACTCTGGCTCTTCATTTGACACCTTTGTGCACAATCAACTGTACCAGCATCTTGCCATTTAGGACCCCGATAACTTTGGGAAGAAGTTAAATATGTTGGACCTGCGATGACCAGACTGATTGATCGACTGAAACCGTATGGAAACGGGCCCTTCGGCCCGTCGAGTCCATGCTGACCATCGATCACTCACTCGTTCCATGCTATCCCACTTTCTCATCCATTCCCTACACACTAGACCGGCACGGTGGCGCAGCGGTAGATTTGCTGCCTTACAACGCTTGCAGCGCCGGAGACCCGGGTTCGATCTCGACTACAGATGCTGTCTGTACGGAGTTTGTACCTTCTCCCCGTGACCAGCATGGGTTTTCTCCGAGATCTTTGGTTTCCTCCCACATTCCAAAGACGCACAGGCTTGTAGGTTGATTGGCTTGGTATAAGTGTAAATTGCCCCTAGTATGTGTTAATGTGCGGGGATCGTTGGTTGGTGCAGACTCGGTGGGCCGAAGCGCCTGTTTCCACGCTGCATCTCTAAACTAAACTAAACACAAGGGGCAATTTACAGAGGGCAATTAATCTACAAACCCACACGTATTTGGGAAGTGGGAGGAATTCTAAACACCCGGGGGAAACCCACGCGGTCACGGGGAGAACATGCAAACTCCACACAGACAGTACTAACAACAACATCACCAACTAAGGAGCGGTCCTGAACTACCATCTACCTCACTGGAGAGCCACGGACACTCTTTACCGGGCATTATCATGCACTAACCATTATTCCCTTTAACCTGTATCTGTACACTGTGGACGGCCCGATTGCAATCATGTATAGCCTTTCCGCTGACTGGATAGTGCGCCTGGGGCTGTGAGGCAGCTGCTCTACCAGCTGCACCACACTCTGCAAATTTGCTGATGGTATGAAATTACATAGATGGGCATGTTGTGGTGAGGAGATTGTGATTCTTCAAAGGGATCTAGATTGATTGATTGAGTGAATGGGGCAACAACCTGGTAAATGGGAATCAACTTGAGGGGAAGTGTGGGGTCAGGCACTTCATTAAGAGCAATCAAAAGGTGATAATCTAAACGGAGAGAGAGGGAGGTCAAATAAATGAACTGAGAGGATCGAGGTATTCTTGTGAACAAATCACAAGGTGTTAACAGGCAAGTCCAACGAGTAGTTAAGAATGCAAATGGTATGCTGACCTTTATTGCAAATGAGTTTCAGTTTAAGAACAGGGAGGAACTGTTCCATTCACACAGTGTTGGTGAGGCCACACCTGCAATGTTGACATTGAAAAACACAGCAGGAGAACAGGCTTTTCAGCCCATCGAGTTCACGCTGACACCATTGATCACCCGTTTATCCCACATTCTCATTCATTCCCGACACACCAGGGGAGATTTTACAGAGGCTAATTAGTTTGTGCTGGCTCGACAGGCCGAATGGCCTACTCCTGCACCTCTTTTCTGTTTCTATAGACCCGCACGTCTTTGGGAGGTGTACGAAATCGGAGCAGCCAGAGAAAACCCAGGCGGTCACAGGGAGAACGTGCAAACTCCACACAGGCAGCACCCAAGCTCAAGATTGAACCCAGTGCTGTGAGGCAGAGGCTCGACCAGCTGTGCCACCGTGCCACCCTTATTGTGCCTCTGGCCATGCATAAGAGAGTTTATAATATGAGTGGCACAGTGGCGTAGTGGTAAAGCTGCCACCTTACAGCACTACAGACCCAGGGTCGATCCTGACGGAAGGCTATAACGTTTAGTACAAGATAAAGTCCAATTATAAAAAATAGTCGAGGGTCTCCAATGGGGTAGATGGTAGGTCAGAATAAACGTTATCCCCTTCATCTTGTATCTATACACTGTGGACAGATTGATGGTAATACAGTCTTTCTGCTGACTGGATAGGACCCAACAAAAAGCTTTTCACTGTACCATGGTACCCGTGACAATAATAAATAAAACTAGACACTTTATGTTATACTCAAGCTTTAGTTTAGTATGGAGATACAACATGGAAACAGACCCTTCAGCCCACCGAGTCTGTGCTGACCAGCAATTCCTGTGTACTTGCACTATCCTACACACTAGGGACAATTTACAATTTACAGAAGCCAATTAACCTACAAACCCGCACCTCTTTGGAGTGTAGGAGGAATCTAAGGCTGCCGGAGAAAACCTATGGGGAGAATGTACACACTCTATACAGACAACACTCGTAGTCAGGATCAAACCCGGGTCTCTAGTGCTGTAAGGCAGCAACTCTACCGCTGTGCCACCTAGCTTAAGATCAGGGTCTTGTGGTTATTTCCAACCACTCACCACTGTCCACTCAAGAGTTAAACCCAGGGGCAGCTCTCTTTGTTACTATGACTTCAGGCCTATCGCCGATCACTTTTATACTTAAAAGGGCACAGAAAACAGGCTTGCAAGTGTATACTCTAGTCCCAAGTGTGTGTAGACTATAAAATATTTCAGTGTAAAGTAGGTGGAACCCAGCCAATTCAGCGTCTGCAAGCTAGGCTTAGTTTCTCACAAGGGATTGCATGGAATTTGCGAGGAGCTTCTAACCTTTGTAAACCTGGGACTTCTTGGTACTTCTTGCAACAAAATGCTTCACAGAAATATATTTTAGGGACTTGAGAGCCGCAAAACCAGCGTAACCTGTGGCTGTTTAGTTTAGTTTAGAGATAGGGCGTAGATACCAGCTCTTCGGCCCACCGAGTCCGCGCTGACCAGTAATCACCCTGTACACTAGCACCATCCTACACACTAGGACCAATATACCGAAGCCAATTAACCTACAAACCTGTACGTCTTTGGAGTGTGGGAGTAAACCGGAACACCCAGGTGGCACGGTGGCACAGAGGTAAAGGTGCTGCCTTACAGCGCTTGCAGCGCCAGAGACGTGGATTCGATCCCGACTATGGGTGCTGTCTGTACGGAGTTTGTACATTCTCCCAGTGACCGCATGGGATTTCCCAGAGATCTTCGATTTCCTCCCACACTCCAAAGACGTACAGGTTGTGAGGTTAATTGGCTTGGGTTTGTACACTTGGTATCAGTGTCACTTGTCCCTAGTAGGTGTAGGAGAGTGTTAATGTGCGGGGATTGCTGGTCGGCGTGGATTCGGTGGGTGGTGGGGCCTATTTCCGTGCTGTATCTCTAAACTAAAACAAATGTCCAAACTCCATACAGGCAGCACCCGTGGCCAGGATCAAACCCGGATCTGTGGCACTGTGACGCAGCAACTCTGCTGCCCCTGCTCTCCCACCGCGCAGATTATGCCGCCTGTTACCGGTGGTATGGGGTTATCCAAGTCCCGAGCTTTAGAATGGACCCAACTTGGGGCAGGACACAGTGGCACAGCGGTAGAGTTGCTGCCTCACAGCGCCAGAGACCCCGGTTCGATCCTGCCTACAGGTGCTGTCCGTACGGAGTTTGCATGGTCTCCCCGTGGGTTTTCTCCGGGTTTGTAGGTTAATTGGTGTCTGTAAAATTGCTCTTAGTTTGTAGGGAGTGGATGCAAAAGTGAGACAACATAGAACTAGTGTAAATGGGTGATCAATGGCCAGTGTGGACTCAGTTGGCTCAAGTGCCTGTGTCCATGCTGTATCTCTGTAACCCAAAATAAAATTCATCCTCGCATTGCCATTCATGGGAACTGTCTATGCATGGATCAGCTGTCCCTGTTCCTAACCGACAACAGCAACTGCATTTGGATAGCCAGATAATGCTAGAGTAATTCAGTGGGATGGGCAGCGTCTCTGGAGAGAAGGAATGGGTGATGTTTCAGGTTTCAACATGAAACGTCACCAATTCCTTCTATCCAGAGATGCTGCCTGTCCCGCTGAGTTACTCCAGCATTTTGTGTCTATCTTTGGTTTAAACCAGCATCTGCAGTTCCTTCTTACTGCATGTGGATAGCACTGTCTAATATCAGCACACTGTTTCACCTGCTCTATGGCAGGTCTGTTTGGAATTGGAGTTGGGGAAATGCAAATAAAAGAAGATATTTGCATCTGAAGTTTTCCATATAGTTCAATTGGGGCATTAACACAAGCCCAGCCGTGAGATTAGTTAAGTTTAGAGATACAGCGTGGAAACAGGCCCTACGGCTCACCGTGTCTGCGCTGACCAGCGATGGCCCGTAAACACCAGTCCCATTCTACCCACTCGGGACAATTTGTAGAAGCCAGTCAACCATCAAACCTGGGAAGAAGCCGGAGCACCCGGAGAAAACCCACGTGGTTACTGAGAGAATGTACAAATTCCCTGCAGACAGCACCTGCAGTCGGGATCGAACCCGGGTCTCTGGCGCTGTGAGGGAGAGGCTCTACCGTTGTCACCTCAAAGTTTATTTGCAGAGTAGTCTCCCAACCAAGTAGGCAACATGTTCACTCTATCGTCTCCCCTTCCCCATCAGGCAAGAGGTACAGAAGTGTGAAAACGCTCACCTCCAGATTCAGGGGCAGTTTCTTCCCAGCTGTTATCAGGCAACTGAACCATCCTAACAACAACTAGAGATCGGTCCTGGCCTCCCATCTACCACATTGGAGACCCTCGGACTATCTTTAATGGGATTTTACTGGACTTGATCTTGCACTAAACATTACTCTCTTCACCCTGTATCTGTACACTGTGGGCGGCTTGATTGTAACCCTGTATAGTTTTTTCACTGGATAGCACGCAACAAAATGCTTTTCGCTGTTCCTCGGTACACATGACAATAAACTAAGCTAAACACTGTGGAAATTGACACACACACAGGGCTGCACTTCACTTTAACTGGAGCCATGCTTTGGCAGCTAGTTAATGCTTACATTTTCCACAGTAAGTTGAGTAAAGCTCTTTTACATACATGCAAAGCGACTGTGGTTGTACGAGGTTAGCGACTTGCTTCCTGCCCCGTTTGGTGAAGTGGGTGTGGTGCCAACCAGTGGGTGCATGGATCAGGATGGCGTTGAGCTTACAATGGTGTTGTTGGAGTCGCCCTCACCCGGGCAAGCTGAGAGTGTTCCCTCTCATTCTAGACATCTGCCTTATAGATGGTGGAATCATGGAGCAAGGAACTAACCTCATTCCATCACTGCCTACAGCGGCGCAGCGGGTAGAGCTGCTCCCTCACGGCAGCTCTCGATCTAGGTTCGATCCTGACCTCGGCTGCTGTCTGTGCGGAGTTCGCATGTTCTGCCTGTGACGAAGTGGGTTTCATCCGGGGGTATCCTCCCCCTCTCCACACAGCCCAAAGATGTGAGTGTTTGTAGGTTAATTGGCCCTCTGTAAATTGCCCCTGGTGTAGTGAGCGAATGAGAAAGTGGGATAACATAGAACTAGTGTGTGAACGGGTGATCGATGGTCGGTGCGGACTCGGTGGAACGAAGGGCCTGTTTCATGCTGTATCTCTACAAAGTAAGAGATACTGTGTTTTGCATGTATGCAAAAGAGCTTTAGTCAACTGACAGTAGGAAATGCAAGTATTAACTAGCTGCCTCCCTCAGCGCTGTTCACGTTATATGGAAGTGCGTGTGGCGGTTAATGGCAGTTTTCTCAATATTTAAAGAGAACAAAGCAGGCTCTTGATCAGCTGGGCCAGTGGGCTGCGGAATGCAGCAATGCAGATCAGTTTTGCATTTTGCCAAGTCAAACCAGGGCAAGATCTTTGCAGTGAATAGTAGGGCCTTGGTAAGTGGTGTAGAGCAGAGGGATCTAGGATTATAGGTACATAGTTCCCTGCAAGTGCCTTCATGGGTAGATAGGGTGGTCAAGAAGGCTTTTGGCACATTGGCCTTCATCAGTCAGGGCTCAGGATTTGAGGGGCTGAGCCATAGGGAGAGGTTGGGCAGGCGAGGACGATTTTGCTTGGAGTGCAGGAGGCTGAGGGCTGAGCTGATGGAGATGTATCAAAGGATGAGGGGAATAGATTGGGTGAGTGCACAATCTTTCACCCAGGCTAGGGGAATCAAAAGCCATAGGACATAGGTTTAAGCTGAGAGGGAAAAGATATAAAAAGAACCTCAGGGGCAACTTTTTAACTTTGAAGGTTGTTGGTATATGGAACACACTGCCAGAGGAGGTAGTTGAGGCAGGTGCTATAACAACATTTAAAAGACACTTGGTTAGGTTCGTGGATAGGAAATGTTTAGAGGCATCTGGACCAAACACAGGCAAATGGGACTAGCATAGATGGGACACCTTGGTCTGCATGAACGAGTTGGACTGAAGGGCTGTTTTTGTGATGCGTGACTCTATGACCGGCATGGTGGCGCAGTGGTAAAGTTGCTGCCTTACAGCGTTTGCAGCGCCAGAGATCCGGGTTTGATCCTAACTACGCGTGCTGTCTGTACGGAGTTTGCACGTTCTCATCGTGACCGCGTGGGTTTTCTCCGAGATCTTCTGTTTCCTCCCACACTCCAATGACGTACAGGTTTGTAGGTTAATTGGCTTGATATAAATGTAAACTGTCCCTAGTGTGTTAATGTGCGGGGATTGCTGGTCGGTGCAGACTCAGTGGGCCGAAGGGCCTGTTTCTGCGCTGTATCTCTAAACTAAACTAAAGACTCTAAAGGGAATTAAATAACTCTCCCGAGATGCAGTGTAGGGAATGGAGGTGCAGCTGTGGAGGCCACGTCATTGGATATTTTTAAGGTGGGGATTGACGGGGATGGAAAAGGCAGGAGAATGGGGCTAGTCATACATTGTGGAAACAGGCCCTTTGGCCCAACTTGCCCACGCCGACCAACAGGCCCAATCTAAACTAGTTCCACCTGCCTGCTTTTGGTCAATATTCATCTAAACCTACCCGATCCATGTGTAAGGGAAATGCAGATGCTGATTCACACCAAAGATAGACACCAAATGCTGGAGTAACTCAGTGGGTCAGGCAGGAGAAAAAAAGAAAAGAAATAGGTGACGTTTCAGGTCTGATGAAAGATCTTGACTCAAACGTCACCTATTTCTTTTCTCCAGAGATGCTGCTTGATCCGCTGAGTTACTCCAGCATTTTTGTGTCTACTCTATCCATGTACCTGTCTAAATGTTTCTTAAAAGTTGTGATAGTACCTGCCTCAACTACTGCCTCCGGCGGCTTGTTTCATAAAAAAGGTCCCCCTCATGTTCCTATTAAATCTTTCCCCCTTCATCTTAAACCTATGTCCTCCTCTGTTGAGAGGGAAAGATAGATCAGCCATGATTGAATGGCATAGATTCGATGGGGCAAATGGCCTACTTCTGCTCCTATGACTTAGGAGCATGAACATCTTCAGAAGTAACCAGAGGTTTAATGAGCCTTTGTACCCATGGAGATGAACCTAGTATCATAATCATCGTTGAATAATGGCTGCCTCGCCAACGGTCTGTCTTGCCTTTTTCCTTCTTTGTGTTTTCAGTTTGTTGTAAAATGTATGTTTTAGTTTATCTTTTGTTTTTGTGTTATGCGGGGGGTAGTGGGGTGGGCGGGGGAAACTTTTTAAAATCTCTTTCCTCGACGGAGATGCGACATTTTCCGTGTATCTCCGTCTGCACGGCGGCCTAACATCGTGGAGCTGGAGGCCTCTTGCTGGGACCACGGGAGCTCCAAGCGCGGGAGCCTGCGGGCTTTAACACCGTGGAGCTCGTAGTCCCTGGTTAGGGACCGGCATCGGGAGCTCCAAGCCGCGGGAGCTTCGACCGCCCCGATTGCGGGAGCTTCAATCGCCTCGGCTGCGGGTGGTTTGACACCCCCGACCGCAGGAGAAAAAGGAGGAAAGAAGATAAGACTTTATTTCCTTCCATCACGGTGAGGAATGGGGAGGAGCCGCTGTGGTGGATCTTTATGTTAAATGTTTATGTAATTGTGTGTCAATGTTGCATATTTGGTACGACTATGGCAAACCACATTCCTCATATGTTGCAAAACTTACTTGGCTACTAAATTACGATTATAATTATGATTATTGCGGCAACAATCAGTCACTGAGACATTGAGCAGCAATGTTCCAAATCTTTGCAGAACAACAAGTAGTCGAGACAAGTTGAGTTGTTTAGGAAGCGTGCCATGTATTTATAAAAAACCTTCACAAGCTGCCTAAAATTGCCCTCAAAAGGCATAAAAATCAGTCTACATCTCCGAGTTTGGTTTAGTTTAGAGATACAGCATGGAAACAGGCCCAGCGAGTCTACCCCGACCAACACTCGCCTGTTCACTAGCACTATTTCTTGCTCACTTGAGACAATTCACAGAAGCCAATTAACCTGCAAACCTGCACATCTTTAGAGTGTGAGAGGAAATGGAGCACCCGGAGGAAACCCACGCGGTCACAGGGAGAATGTGCAAACACACAGGCAGCATCCGTAGACAAGATGGAAGCCGGGACTCTGGCGCTGTGATGCGGCAAGTCTGCCGCTGCACCACTTAACCTCTGCTGCTGCACCGCTTAAGAGGTTGAGAGGATCAAAGAGATTTATTCTAAAGACAGTGCACAGCACAGTTATTTGTACTGAGTGTAAAAAGACGAGATGTTAGTGCTATCAACGTCAATCAGAAAATGGTGAGATCAGATCCCGCTCCTGAGACAAGTGCAAAAACCTCTCAAAGACGTAAATGTATATGTTGAACATCAAGGATCCCCTGTGGAACAGCCGGGGAGCTACGCATAGTGACCTGGTTGATATTTAAACCCCTCATCAACACGACACTGTGGCACAGCTGGTAGAGCCACTGCCCTCACAGCGCCAGAGACCCGAGTTCGATCCTGACTTCGGGGGCTGTCTGTACGGAGTTTGCATGTTCATAAGTGATAGGAGCAGAATTAGGCAATGTGGTGCATTAAGTCTACTCCGCCATTCAATCATGGCTGATCTACCTTTCCCTCTCAGCCCCATTCTCCTGCCTTCTCACCATAACCCCTGACACGTTCTCCCTGTGACCGCGTGGGATTCCTCCGGGTGCTCCGGCTTCTTCCCACATCGTAAAGTCGTTCAGATCTGTAGGCTCATTAGCTTCTGTAAATTGACCCGAGTGCGTAGAGACTGGATGCAAAAATGGGATAACATAGAACTAGTGTGAAAGGGTGGTCGATGGTCGGCATGGACTTGGTGGGCTGAAGGGCCTGTTTCCACTCTGTATATCGAAACTCTACCTCGGTACAATGAAACTCCTTATTTGCACACAATTCGGTAAACAAATCTTACTATACATAGGGGCACAATCTTACTTGAGTGCAAGAGTTCAGTGCAAGAATAGTACTGCACTTCCCTGAAAAAGAGACGTCGCCTGTCCATTCTCTCTAGTGATGCTGCCTGACCCTCTGAGTTACTCCAGCACTGTGTTTTGCTCAAGATTCCAGCATCTGCAATTCCTTGTGTCACCTCTCCTTCTCTCTCTCTCTCTCTCTCTCTCTCTCTCTCTCTCTCTCTCTCTCTGTCCCTCTCTACAACTCACCTCTCCCACCCACCTTTATTTCACGCTCCCTTTCTCTCTTCCTCCTTGCTTATCAGAAAGGCCTAATCCTCTGAAAATAACCTTTGAACATTTTTTTTGCCCCTAATTCTTGCTTGGCAAATTGTCCTTCCCCAATGTAAATAAATGAACCTGTTGAAACATAGTCTAGAAACGAGCATTGCTACAAACTGCTGAATCCGAAGATGCAGCCAGCCAAGAGTAACTTGCAGCTTAAATATAACTTGTTTTGAATTATGGCAGGAGCTTCAATAAATAAGTTGGCCATATATGGTGTGGGATGAGGAGTAGTATTAATTCAATGGGATATTCCGTCATTGGTCGCAATGAATATTATTGGAGCCGAGATATTTTCCTCTGTCAGGTTCTAAAGAAGTATTTATTCGTGCAAACATTTCTGGTGTCAGAAATTGCGTTTAAGGCAAATTCGCAAAGTTGAGGATAAGGCTGTTGTGGCAACAGGCTAGATTCTACCTCTGTTCAGAGGGCATTTCGAGTGTCCCTCTTCTCACCCCACACACTAGTTCTATCCTACACACTCGGGACAATTTACAGAAGCCAATTAACCTACAAACCTGCACGTCTTTGGAGTGTGGGAGGAAACCGGAGCACCCGGAGAAAATGCACAAGGTCACCAGGGAGAATGTGCAAACTCCACACAGACCGCACCCGTAGTCAGGATCGAACCTGGGTATCTGGCGCTGTAAGGCAGCAGGTGACCGGGGGATGAGACTATTCCTTGATTATGCTGGTGGCCTTGCCGAGACAGCGTGAAGTGTAGATGAAGTCCACGCCGACCATCGATCACCCGCTCACACTAGTTCTATACTACACACGAGGGACAATCTATGGAGGACAAGCAACTAACAATTCTTCACGTCTTTGAAATGTGGGAGGAAACCGGGGCACCCGGTGAAAACCCACACGGTCACAAGGAGAACGTACAAACTCTGTACAGACAGCAGCTGTAGTCAGGATCGAACCCGGGTCTCTGGCACTGTCAGGCAGCAACTCTGCCGCTGCGCCACTGTGCTGTCCCCAAAGAGGGCATAGCTATAAAATGAGAGGGGAGAAAGTTTAATGGAGATGTGCGGGGCAAGTATTTTTACACAGAGAGTGGTGGGGTGATGAAACACATTGGCACACAGGTGGTGGAGGAGGCAGATACGAGAGTGGTGTTTAAGAGGCTTTGAGACAGGCACATGGAAGTAATCGCTGGTCGGCGCAGACTCGAAGGGCCTGTTTCCACGCTGTATCTCCACAATCTAAAACTCTAAATATGTGTCCAAACACATTTGAGAAAGCAAATGTCCAAAACTTGGAAACGCGAGGAACTGCAGTTGCCGGTTTATAGAAAAAGACACAAAGTGCTGGAGTAACACTGCGGGTCAGGGAGCATCCCCGGGGAGCATGGATAGGTAACGTATTGGGTTGGGCCCCTTCTTCAAGCCGAGTGAGAGTGTAGGAAGGAACTTCAGGTGCTGGTTTAAACCGAAGATAGACACACAAAGCTGGAGTAACTCAGCGGGACAGGCAGCATCTCTGGAGAGAAGGAATAGGTGACTTTTTGAGTTGGGACCTTTCTTCAAGCAGAGTGGTGGGGAGAAAGCTGCAAGTGAGGTAGGTGGGTCTCCAGAGCTTCATAGTGGCTTCACAAAACTTGCTCAACAGTGGCATCTGGTGGCAAGAGGTTAAATTACATCAGGGTGTCAGCCATCAGACAAAAGGAAATATGGCCATTTTTCACAAGGTTTTAAGTCAGCATTTGGACAGGTGCCTGGATAAGAAACGAATAGAGGGATTTAGGCCAAAGACTGAAAAATGGTTTAGAATTGTTAGATATCCCAGTCACCATTGTTGAGTTGGGGTCGATGGGCCTGTTTCCGTGCTATACAACTTTATATGATAAGGATTCTGCTGGGCGACACAAAATGAAATAGCATGGCACAATGGCACAACTCGTAGAGCCACTGCCAGAGACCCGGATTCGATCCCGACCTCAGGTGCTGTCTGTGTGTGGAGTTTGCACATTCTTCCCGTGACCGTGTGGGTTTTCTCCGGGTGCTTTGGTTTCCTCCCACATCCCAAAGACGTGCGCCTCTTGTGTGTAGGGAGTGGATGAGAAAGTGGGATAACATAGAACTAGTGAACAGGTGATCGATGGTTAGTGTGGACTCGGTCGGCTGAAGGACCTATTTCCATCTATGAAGGATCTGAAGAAAGGCCTCGACCCAAAACGTCACCCATTCCTTCTCCCCAGAGATGCTGCCTGTCCTGCTGAGTTACTCCAGCATTTTGAGTCTATCTTCTATTTAAAACAACATCTGCAGTTCCTTCCTACACATTGGATGTATTTCGTTGCACACTAAACATTGGAGTGAAGAGCCAGCACTGCATACGAGATGCCCCTGTCTGATGCACTTGTCACGCTGACCCCTTGGGTCAATTGAAGGGTTTCCCTCCTGTGGAGTTTAACCGGTGATTCTCACTCCCTCCCCTGCGACCACTGATCGTTATTTAACCCCTTCTTGTTGCAGGATGTCGGAAAGGAACACGTGCCGCAGAAAATACTCACAAAGGAAGAGCTCAAGCAGAAGGTCGAATCCTACAACTCTTCCGTCACCAACCGGTTAAGAATGAGCTGGGTAAGTGAATGTCCACCACACCTGATGGAAATGTTGGACTTCCCCTCTGGGTTCTAAATGGACGAGCTAAGATGGGGCATATTGGTCAGCATTGATTCGGGCGGCACGGTGGCGCAGCGGTGGTGGTGCTGCCTCACAGCTCCAGAGGCCCCGGTTCGATCCTGACTACAGGCACTGTGAATGTGAATGTGAACCATCCTACCAAAAACTAGGGAGACACTCACTGGAGACACCTGGGACTATCTTTAATCGGACTTTACCTTGCACTGAACATTAATCACGTTATTCTCTTTATCCTGTATCTCTACACTGCGGATGGCTAGATTGTAATCAGGGACGACAGATGGCACAATGGGCTAAGTGTTCGGCTGGCAACCGGAAGGTAGCTGGTTCGAATCCCGCTTGGAGTGCATACTGTTGTTGTGTCCTTGGGCAAGACACTTCACCCACCTTTGCCTGTGTGTGTGGATGTAATTATGTGAAGCACTTTGGGGTCAATGCAAGTTGACTAAAAATGTACTATATAAATAAAGAAATTTAAATTTTAAATTTAATCATGTATTGTCTTTCTGCTGACTGGTTAGCACACGACAAAAGCTTTTCACTGTACCTTGGTACACGTGACAATAAACAAAACTAAACTAAAGTGAACAGAGTTTGTACGTTCTCCCTGTGACCGTGTGGGTTTTCTCCGAGAGCTCTGGTTTCCTCCCACATTCCAAACACTTACAAATTTGTGTGTTAATTGGCTTCTGTGAATTGCCCCTAATGTGCAGAGAGTGGATGTGAAACTGAGAAACATCAAACTAGTATTCAGATGATGGATGGTCGGCATGGACTTGGGCCGGAGGGCCTGTTTCCATGCTGTATCTCTGAACTCTATCACCACACTAAACTAAACTAAATGTGCGGGAAGGAACTGCAGATGCTGGTTGGAGTCTGAAGAAGGGCTTCAACCCGAAACGTCTCCTATTCCTTCCCTCCGGGGATGCTGCCTGACCCACTGAGTTACTCCAGCACTTTGTGTCAATCACCCGCGCTAAACTAAGCTAAACTAAAAGTTTTGCCTTTCCAGAACACGAATGAAGGCTACACTGGTTTCATCAAGGTTCAGATGGACCTGCACAGACCCATCACCATACGGGCCATGTCAACTCCAGGCAGCCACGTGTATAACAGCGTCAACGAGACAGCCTTCTACTTGCCAAAGGATACCGTCAACACACTGCACATCAGCAGCTGCAACACGGTCAAGGACGTGATCCAGGCGCTGCTGAAGAAGTTTACGGTGCTGGATAACCCCGCCAAGTTTGCACTCTTCCAGCAGTTCTACGTGGGGGATCAGGGTAAGGCTTGCAGGCTTTGACAGGTCTCTTGACAGGGTCGGCACGGTGACACAGCAGTAGAGTTGCTGCTTCACAGCGCCAGAGACCCAGGTTCGATCTTGACTACGGGTGCTGACTATGCGGCGTTTGTACATTCTCCCTATGACTGCGTGGGTTTGCTCCAGGGTGCTCCGGTTTCTTCCCACCAAAGTCCTGCAGGTTTGTAGGTTAATTGGCTTCTGTAAAGACTGTAAGTTATCCCTAGTGTGTGTAGGATAGTACGAGTGTAGGGTTGCGCTGGTGCGGAAACAGGCCCTATGGCCACCGACCAATGATCCCCATATATTAGCACTATCTGATACACACTAGGGACAATTTTTACATTTACCAAGCCAATTAACCTACGTCTTTAGAATGTGGGAGGGAACCAAAGATCTCGGATAAAACCCACGCAGGTCACGGGGAGAAGGTACAAACTCCGTACAGACAGCACCCGTAGTCTGGATGGAACCCGGGTCTCCGGCGCTGCACGTACAGTAAGGCAACAACGCTACCGCTGCGCCACTCTGCCGTCCTTGTGACACCGTGTCACCGTACTAGGCCTCTGGCCCATCAGTGACACATGGACATCATTGACATGGTACACCTGTACAACTAACCCTGTCTCCGGTTCTCTACCTCTAGTTCACTCGCACAAGCTGTCAGATGGAGAGAACCCCCTCTACCTGCGCCTGCTTGCCGGACCCGACTCGGATGCCTTGAGCTTTGTACTGCGAGAGTACGAGACCGGGGAAGTCTTGGTGAGTGGCCTCTCTCTATCTCAAGTGGTCATGGGTTTTAGTGTCATAGAGTCATACAGCATGGAAACAGGCCCTTCGGCCCAACTTGCCCATGCCGACCAAGATGCTCCATTAACATTAGTCCCACCTGCCTGCATTTCTAAACACTTCCTATCCATGTATCTACACCAATGTTGTTACAATACCCGTCTCAACTTCCTCCACTGGCAGCTCACCCCTTATACCCATCACCCTCCTTGTGAAAAAGTTACCCCTCAGTTTCCTATTAAATCTTTCCCCCCTCACCTGAAACCTAAGTCGTCTGGTTCTTGATTCCCCTACTCTGGGTAAAAGAAGGCAATCTTGATTCAGTTGCAAGAATCTTTGGTAGACTTATTCAATGTCAATAAAACCAAGGAATTAATCCTTGACTTCAGAAAAGAAACATTTTCTTTATTAAAACTTGTCCCTCTCATCTGAAACCCATGTTGTCTGGTTCTTGATTGCCCAACTCTGGGTGAAAGATTGTGTATCTACCTTATCTATCTGTTCCCTTCCCTTCAAGATCTTGTACACCTCTATAAGATCACCCCTCACCCTCCTGCGCTCTTAAGGAATAGAGTCCTAGCCTGCTCAACCTCTCCCCGTAGCTCAGGCCCTCGAGTCCAGGCACCATCCTCATAAATCTCCTCTGCACCCTTTGCCGCCATGACCACATCTTCCCTCCAGCAGGCTGACCAAAACTGAACACAATACTCCTCATGCGGCCTCCCTGAAAGTATTGTACAACAGCAGCATTACAAAGTGAGCAGGAGCACTCCATCACTTTGTATCTATTTATGTAAACCAGCATCTGCAGTTCCTTTTGTCTGCAAGTGAAGGATATTATCAAGGGTCAGAAGGTTGGATATTAATATGCAGAGCAATGGATACTTTTAAGGCGGAGATTGACAGATTCTTGATTAGTATGGGTGTCAGGGGTTATGGGGAGAAGGCAGGAGAATGGGGTTGAGATGGAACATTAGATCAGCTATGATTGAATGGCAGAGTAGACCTGATGGACCGAATGGCCTAATTCTGCTCCTATAATTTATGAACATGAGCTAAAGAATAGCTCCAACGTGTCCTCCTTGTGTTCTTCAAGGTTTGATTTATGCCTCTTGATCCAGTAGATTGTAAATCACCATGGGTTACCTCTGACACAATGTTCCCGCCTGTTGAATGTATCCGCGTTGATTGCTGCTGTGGGGTCCGGGATTGGTCTTGGTTTTGTTTTGTCCAGCACCTTCACCCCTGATCTCTTGTTCCCCCAGTGGGAGGCCTTCAGCCTGCCGGAGCTGCAGAACTTCCTGCGGATGCTGAGCAAGGAGGAAGAGGATCAGTTCAAGCTGCTGGAGAAACGCTACATGACCTACAGGGCCAAGCTGGAGGCCGCCTTGAGATCCACGGGAAAACCGGATTAACCCCGGAGTAACGGCAAGCGGTGCCTGGTCCCAGTGTTGGGAAGCTGTGGACAGAGGGATGCGTGCACGTGTAGTCAACAGGGAGTTGACCTTCAAACCTGAAGACCTCTGTTTCAGCGGGAGGACTTAGTTGGTTGAACCAACCGTGGAACATTGGACCCAATGGACTAGAGCCAGACTATCTCACCTTGTGCGGCCACCAATTTTGCTGGGCAATTCGTGAAGGGTATTCGGCAGCCGGCAAACGTTGGACGTGCTTCAACGCCAGTGAGATCTCCTTGCGTTGACCTCGTGCGCAAAGTATTTATGGCGGTGGTTCTAACACGCCAGCATTCACACAGCCTGATGCCTTAGCAAAGCCCCTGACCTCCATGGCCTCCATGTTCTGCTTGTGTAGAGGGACCATAATGACTGCATTCAACATGATAACTCTGCAACTTGAGAACTCACGGGGAACCATCTTTAACGGTTCCTGCACAACCCGCAAATTTACAGTGCCGAATGTTTTAAGATTCAATGTTCAATGTTATATTTTAAGGACACTAAAATCGAGACGTACAGCATTGAAACAGGCCCATTTTAAGGACAGTAAACCAGACTCATACAGCGCGGGAACAGGCCCATTTTAAGGAAGTAGAGACATACGGTGTAGGATCAGGCCCATTTTAAGGATAGGAAGCTACACGTGAAAATTATGACAAGGGAGGCAAAGCGGTTGAGACGGGTTGAAACACCCAAGATGATCACCTAGTTTGGGCAACACAGCGGTGCAGCGGTAGAGTTGCTGCCTTACAGCGCCGGAGACCCGGGTTCGATCCTGACTACAGGTGCTGTCTAGGGAGTTTCCTCCTACACTCCAAATACATACAGGTCTGTAGGCTAATTGGCTTCGGTAAAAATTGTAAATTGTTCCTAGTGTGTAGGATAGTGCGAGTGTACGGGGTGATTGCTGGTCGGCACAGACTCGGTGGGCCGAAGGGCCTGTTTCCGAGCTGTATCTCTAAAGTTTATTGCCTAAAGTTTAAAATCAGTGAGGTAGGAGGTGGGAGATGGGTTTGGGGAAGTGTTGAAGAATGGTGTTGAGATGAAGTGTAAAGACAGCGTGCAGGAGAGATGTTGAGATGTAGAGGAAACTGGGGGCGCGGTGGCGCAGCGGTAGAGTTGCTGCCTTAGAGTGCCAGAGTCCCAGGTTTGATCCTAACTACGGGTGCTGTCTGTACGAAGTTTGTACGTTCTCTTTCTCCGTGGATTTTCCCCGGGTGCTTCAGTTTCCTACTACACTTCAAAGACGTACAGGTTAATTGGCTTCAGTAAATTGTCCTTAGTGTGTAGGATAGAACTAGTATACGGGGTGACCGATGGTCGGCATGGACTGGGTGGGCCGAAGGGCCTGTTTCTATGCTGCATCTCTAAACGTCACCTATTCGTGTTCTCTAGAGATGCTCTGTAAAAGTTGTAAATTATAATTTGTCCCTAGTGTGTACTAGTGGTATTAGTGTACGGGGCAATCACTGGTTGGCACGGACTGGGTGGGCCAAATTACCTGGTTCCACCCTGTACCTCTGAAGTGTCAATTTCAAGATCAGTGATGTAGAAGACAAGAGATGGGTTTGGGGAAGTGGTGACGAGGATTGTTGGGATGAAGTGGAAAGACAGCGTGCAGGAGATATGTACATTTGGATTGATTATGTAGGCAGGTTGGAGACCAGGATGAGAAGAAGATTAGTTTAGGAGAGAGGAGCTCTATTTATGTGTGGGAACAGGTTAGAAAAACAAACCAGACTTTTTAAGTGAAGCAGTAATTGCCTGGGACACCACGTACTCCCATCTTCAGACAGGGTGATGGTGAATGGTGACTTGATAGCAGGAACCTGGCCTCTAGTGAGCATCTGCTCCAGGAGATCTCTTGGCCGTTGGTATTTTTCACCCTTGTGCTCAGTGTTTTTCACCCTTGGGCTCGGTGTAGACAGGTACAGCACCCCCGGGTGTGTGTACTGGTCAAAGCCGTACCGAGTTGGCGGGGCTGCGTGAATATCCGGCGCGGCACAGGTGTTCACCGGTAGAAAGGCAGAAGGATGCGCCTGAGGTAAAGGTCACTCTTCCTCTTGGAGTTTTCTCACCCCAAAGCTGAGAGCGAATTAGCACAGGTCACTAAAACAACTGATCAGAGACACTGGCTTGGGTTTAAAACCAAAAGCCGACCCAAGCCGGAGATGCAGCGGTTAGTACTGCTGCCCCAGGCCTGGGTTCAATGCTAACCATGTGGAGTTTGCACGGTTCGCCTCGAGATGGAGCGGGTTTCCTTTGGGGTTGTCCGGTTTCGTCCCCCCTCTCATGCCCGTGCCAGTTATTGGCTCTGAATTACCCCCTGTGGGGCCAATTAACAGAGCGCCAATTAATCGACAAACCCCCACTTCTTTGGGATGTGGGTGGAAACCAGAGCACCCGGAGGAAACCCACATGGTCCCAAGGAGAACGTGCAAACTCTAAAAACAGAAAGCAGGGGGTCAGGATCGAACCGTGTCTCTGGCGCTGTGAGGCAGCAACTCGACCAGCTGTGCCTGTGGGTGAGAAGCAAAAGGAATGAAAGTGGAGTTCTGTAAAAAATCTTAGTATACAGAGGCACAATTATACTTGTGTACAAGTGTGCAAGTATTATAGATTACACTGAGACAGCACACAGGAATCGCCACGATTCCAGCGCCGTTTTGTGTGATTCAAGTCTGACATCGTTAACAATATGGAGTCTTAACTTTGCCGTAAAGGCCCGTTGTCCTGGCGACGACCCTGGGTCGGAGTTCTCCTCATAACTAGAGTCCTCCAATCCAGGCAAGATCCTGGTGAATCTACACGGCACTCTCTCCAGCCCAGTCATATCCTCCTTACCATGCGGTGACCAGAACTGCTGACAATACTCCAGGTGCAGTCTAACCAGTGTTTTGTAAAGTTACAACATAAAGTCCCAACTCTGACATGCTGTGCACTACATAGACTTTGGGGTGGGACCAATAATATCTGCTCCTTCCCCTAACTGCTGCTGAATTACTATTTAATGTGTGGCTACTGTATGAATTTTGTCCAAAAATTAATTGCTATGAAATTGCTGTGAATTCAACATTGGTTATAAATAGATCGGTGGGGGAAGGGAGAAACTTTAAACCATTGCAGTTAGGATTCTGTCGAGGGATGGGGGAGGGGGGGGGGGTGGTGGTGACATTTGCAGAGAAGGGTGGACAGATACACCCTTGAATGCCCCCCAACCCCCCCAACACTCTAAGGGCTCCAGTACCTTTGATGTGGGATCGGCACCATGTCAATGGAGGATCCATCTTTGTTGAGGATTTTCCAAATTTAGGGGCGGCATAGTGGCGCACGGTAGAGTTGCTGCGCCAGAGACCCAGGTTCGATCCTGACTACGGGTGCTGTCTGCACAGAGTTTGCACATTCTCCCCGTGACCGCGTGGGTTTTCTCTGGGTAGTCTGGTTTCCTTCCACATCCCAAAGACGTACACGTTTGTAGGTTAATTGGCTTTGGCTTTTAAAAAAATGTAAATTGTCCTTGGTGTGGACTTTTTGGGCCAAACGGCCTGTTTCGGGCTGTATCTCTGAAGACGAAAGAAACTCTACACTGTGAGCTGACACTGCGGATTTCGACCTGTTTTTTACGCAATTTCTGTTTCTGCTTGGAGGGGAGGGGGGAGGGGGGTGGGGGTGCAAGAGGTGAAACCAATGCTTCCACTCATGGGCTGGGGCGTCTGTCGTGAGCCACTTGATGATCGCAGGGTGGAGAATTTAATGCCGTGTACCTTTGATGAAGGCAATATGAGCAGTTCAGTCGCCACTGCTTTGCTTGCTTACATTTTTATTGTGTGATAACTTATACCAAAGAATAACGTTAGGGCACTTTAGCATGTCAGGGAATTGTTGTTAAAAACCGAAGAAGAGGAAAACAAAATTGAAACTTGATATTTAAGTCTGGCGATGACCATTTTGTATTAATTTAAACGAAAAAGCTGTACCGAGTTTTTGTACTGAGTTAAAATTAACGTTTTGTTTTTGTTTTAAATAGACAATGTGGAAAAAAAAGTCTTATTTTAGTTGCCGGGTCTACACTCCTGATCCGCGTTGATTGAACGGGAGTGCCGGACAACGCTCATATTCTTTTACTGTGAATGGTAATATTTTTTTTTAACCCTTACTTGAACTGTTTGCACACCACGCCAGAACCAATGGTGGAAAACTACCCGTGGAGCTATTGTGTAATGCTCTACAGGCTGGTTGTTCTATTCCAGGGGGTTTCGTGGAGTTTGGCATTGTTTTTTTTTTTTACCGTGACTGTCAGGTGAAAATAATGTCCAACTCTTCCCCTCCCCTGACGTAATCAAACACTGACAATGTCCTGCTGATCATTCCAGTGAAAGACAAGAACTGTATCGTGTTTCACTACATCACAAACCACTTGCCGTTTTTACCAGTGTACGCAAGGGTACAAAATACAATCATTGACTCTGAAACAAGGGGCTGCATGTGTGAACAAGCACAGACTGTAAGCAGTGTATAAGGCCGAGTTATTGTATTTATATTGACTGATGCAAGTGGAAATTTATTTTTATTAAGAAGGGATTATTCTCTTTCCCTTTTTAAGGTATTGCATTTGGATAAAATGGCTTTTGTAAACTGTGGCCTATTTTAATAAAGATGACATTGATGGGGATCCTGTCTGCGTGTGTGTGTGTCTGTATTTATGTACATAATTCTAGACTAAGCCACCACCTTTGTTTGCAATACCAGCACCTTGGGCGGTAGAGTTGCTGCCTCACAGCGCCAGAAACCCAGGTTCGATCCTGACCAGGGGTGCTGTCTGTACGGAGTTTGCACATTCTCCGTGTGACCACGTGGGTTTTCTCCAGGTGCTGCGGCTTCCTCCCACACTTCAAAGAAAGACGTACAGGTTTGTAGATTAATTGGCTTCGGTTAAAAAAAATATGTAAATTGTCCGTAGCGTGTAGGGTAGTGCAAGTACGGGGATCGCAGGTCGGCACGGGCTCGCTGGGCCGAAATGCCTACATCAGCACTGTATCACTAGAACTAAAACCTTGTGTTTTATTTGGGGGTGACGTTCCTGAAAAGCAGCGCGTCATTGAAACATGCATAAACTAAACATATGGTTGAATGGTTCCTTTATTATCACATGTATGTACCAAGGAACGGTGAAATTCTTCTTTGGCATACAGATCAGTGAGATTATTGCCTATGTCAGTACAATCACCAGCAAAGTACAGAATGCATAGAAACAACCCACTGGGTCCATATGCAAGAGTCACCAGGTTGTGGCACCATTATCACAGTCCCTGCTCCAGCTGGCCATAAAGGCCCGTTGCAGCCGTCGCCCCCATTCCGGTCGTCCCGTGAACCATCGTCCCTCTCCTCCCCGACCTGGAGGGAGCAGAATGTAACCCCACCCCCACCCCCCATCCTTCTTGCCGGCCCATTGTCCAGCGTCTGCCACCATTCCCACCTCCCATTTATGTTGTTTAGTTGGGTTTAGTTCAGAGATACAGCGTGTAAACAGTCCCCTTTTCCCATCGAGTCCGCGCCCACCAGCGACCCTACACAAAATGTACAAAGGCCAGTGACCCTACAAACCTGCACGCCTTTGGAATGTGGGAGGAAACCGGAGCAACAATACCCACACAGTCACAGTGAGAACATGCAAACTCCACACACACAGACAGCACCAGAGGTCAGGATCGAACCTGGGTCTCTGGCACCAGTGGCGTAGGGTGGGTTTTGCGCGCCCGGGGCAGTATAAAATATTGCGCCTCCTCATTAGCGGTTTTTGGTCTCTTCCTTCGGGGGATGCGACTTCTTTTGTCGTATCCCCCGTCTCCGCCTGCGCCGAGGCCTAATGGCGGCTTCGGAGCTGGGGCAGCGGCAACGGCGGCTTTGACAGCGGCAGCGGCGGCTTTGACAGCGGCAGCCTGGCCTCGGAGCTGGGACAGCGGCAGCGGCCGCCCGGCATCAGAGCTGGGACGGCGGCGGCAGCGGCTGGGGCGGCGGCGGCAGCGGCCACACGGTATCGGAGCTGGAGCGGCGGCAGTGGCGACCTGGCCTCGGAGCGGGGGCAGCGGCAGTGGCCACACGGTATCGGAGCTGGAGCGGCGGCAGCGTCCACTCGACTCGACCCGACCACGGGCCCAGTGGACGACAGCGGCGGCTGGGACAGTGGCAGTGGCCTCGGCGCAGAGATCGCTGGTTGGTTAAAATTGTTGGATAAATTTTTAGGGGCGCAAAAAAATTGTTAGATAAAAAAAATTATAAAATGGCAAAAAAAATTACATTTTATTACAATAATTCAGGGGAAGGCTGCTAAAGAGGTGCAGCGTGCCTTTAGAACAATTTTTTTTGCCATTTTATAAAAAAAAATTATCCAACTATTTTTTTGCGCTCCTAAAAATTTAGCGCCCGGGGCAACCGCCCCTCTGGCCCCCCCCCCCCCCCCACGCTACGCCACTGTCTGGCACTGTGAGGCACTGTGAGGCAGCAACTCTATCTACAATCACTGTGCCGACACTGATTATAGTTCATTTTCAAGAATTATTGGATAGAATATCAGAGCCTAGGGGTGTGATATTTCCTGTTAACATTGATTATACGTTATAGCTTCAGGTTTATTTCAAACATTGACAGGTTTAGGAATGAATGGACTGTCAGGCGGATGTGCCTGTAGTTAGCAATTCGGCCTGTAGAGGGCGAGAAGTGTATACTAAATTGACTGGGAATCCACTAGGTTCAATGGATGGTAACTTTAAACAAAGCATCTTTCAGCAATTACTGACTGACCAGGGCTTATATCTTCTTCCTATGGTCTCATACGCTTCAAGGATCGAGTGGTGGCATGGTGCAGCTGGTAGAGCTGCTGTCTTATGGTGCCAGAGACCAGGGTTTGATCCTGACCTCGGATGCTGTCTGTGTGGAGTTTGTACGTTCCCCCTGCCATGCTTTGTTCTGCCTCTCCTCTCTGCCAGTGTTCTTCTTCCCTACTCATGTCCATTCTCAGGCAGAACAAGCATTTCACTGTATCTCTGTACAATAATACACTAAACTAAACTTGAATGCATGAACAATATTTCGCATGCTAATGACTGCATGGGTAAAGACACGGAGTGACTAATCGTTGTTCCATCCAAGACCGCAAGAAATTGCACAGAGAGTTGTGGACGCTGCCCAGACCATCACACAAACCAACCTCCCTTCCATTGACACCATCTACACTTCACGCTGCCTCGGCAAGGCCAGCAGCATAATCAAGGACCAGTCTCATCCCTGGTCACTCCCTCTTTCCCCCTCTCCCATCAGGCAAGAGGTACAGAAGTGTGAAAATGCACACCTCCAGATTCAGGGACAGTTTCTTCCCAGTTGTTATCAGGCAACTAAACCATCCTACCAACAACTAGAGAGCGGTCCAGACCTTCCATCTACCTCATTGGAGACCTTTGAAATATCTTTAATCAGACTTTACTGGACTTTATCTTGCACTAAACGTTATTCCCTTTTTCCTCTATCTGTACACTGTGGACGGCTCGATTGTAATCATGTACAGTTTTTTTTCACTGACTGGATGGCAGGCTGCAAAATAAAAAGCTTTTCACAGTACGTGTGACAATGATACTAAACTAAACAAAACGATGGGTCCCCGACCCGGAACGTCACCTGTGCATGTTGTCCAGCGCTGCCTGCAGCCTGACCCGCTGAGTTACTCCAACACTTTGTTCATAGTTCATCGGCTAGTGTTGTGTAGTGTTCAAGACCCTGATGGTAGTTGAGGGGAAGATATTCTTGAACCTGTTGGTCATGGTTTTCAGACTTATACTTTTGAATGTACTTTGAGAAAGCGGATGAGGAGGAACTCTTGTAGCCAGAGGGTGGTGAATCTGTGGAATTCATTGCCGCAGACGTCTGTGGAGGCCAAGTAAATGGGTATTTTTAAAGTGAAGATTGACAGGTTCTTGATTAATAAGGGTGTCAAAGGTTACGGGGAGGGGTCAAGAGTGTCTTATTGTCATATGTCCCGGGTAGAACAATGAAATTCTTACTTGCTGCTGCACAACAGAATATGTAAACATAGCACACTGTAAACAATATGATAAACAAGAGAAAATAAAACGTTCAGTGTGTATATATACACTTACCCACAAGTACACACACACACACATAAACATTTATGTATATCTATATATACACATATACACATATCCACATACATATTCAAAATCTTTTTTGAGCATGTGTGTGTATATACAGCGGTTTGCAAAAGTATTCATACCCCTTGAACTTTTCCACATTTTGTCACGTTACAACCACAAACGTAAATGCATTTTATTGGGATTTTATGTGATAGACCAACACAAAGTGGCGCATAATTGTGAAGTGGAAGAAAAATGATACATGGTTTTCAAATTTATTTACAAATAAAAAACTGAAAAGTGTGGCGTGCAAAAGTATTCAGCCCCCTTTACTCTGATACCCCTAAATAAAATCCAGTGCAACCAATTGCCTTCAGAAGTCACCTAATTAGTAAATAGAGTCCACTTGTGTGTAATCTAATCTCAGTATAAATACAGCTGTTCTGTGAAGGCCTCAGAGGTTTGTTAGAGAACATTAGTGAACAAACAGCATCATGAAGCCCAAGGAACACACCAGACAGGTCAGGGATAAAGTTGTGGAGAAGTTTAAAGCAGGGTTAGGTTATAAAAAAATATCCCAAGCTTTGAACATCTCACGGAGCACTGTTCAATCCATCATCCGAAAATGGAAAGAGTATGGCACAACTGCAAACCTACCAAGACATGGCCGTCCACCTAAACTGACAGGCCGGGCAAGGAGAGCATTGATCAGAGAAGCAGCCAAGAGGCCCATGGTAACTCTGGAGGAGCTGCAGAGATCCACAGCTCAGGTGGGAGAATCTGTCCACAGGACAACTATTAGTCGTGCACTCCACAAATCGGGCCTTTATGGAAGAGTGGCAAGAAGAAAGCCATTGTTGAAAAAAAGCCATAAGAAGTCCCGTTTACAGTTTGCCACAAGCCATGTGGTTGACACAGCAAACATGTGGAGGAAGGTGCTCTGGTCAGATGAGACCAAAATTGAAGTTTTTGGCCTAATGCAAAGCGCTATGTGTGGCATAAAGCTAACACTGCACATCACCCTGAACACACCATCCCCACTGTGAAACATGGTGGTGGCAGCATCATGCTGTGGGGATGCTTTTCTTCAGCAGGGACAGGGAAGCTGGTCAGAGTTGATGGGAAGATGGATGGAGCCAAATACAGGGCAATCTTGGAAGAAAACCTGTTAGAGTCTGCAAGAGACTTGAGACTGGGGCGGAGGTTCACCTTCCAGCAGGACAACGACCCTAAACATACAGCCAGAGCTACAATGGAATGGTTTAGATCAAAGCATATTCATGTGTTAGAATGGCCCAGTCAAAGTCCAGACCTAAATCCAATTGAGAATCTCTGGCAAGACTTGAAAATTGCTGTTCACAGATGCTCTCCATCCAGCTTGAGCTGAGCTTGAGCTATTTTGCAAAGAAGAATGGGCAAAAATTTCAGTCTCTAGATGTACAGAGCTGGTAGAGACATACCCCAAAAGACTTGCAGCTGTAATTGCAGCGAAAGGTGGTTCTACAAAGTATTGACTCAGGGGGGCTGAATACTTTTGCACGCCACACTTTTCAGTTTTTTATTTGTAAAAAAATTTGAAAACCATGTATCATTTTCCTTCCACTTCACAATTATGCACCACTTTGTGTTGGTCTATCACATAAAATCCCAATAAAATACATTTACGTTTGTGGTTGTAACGTGACAAAATGTGGAAAAGTTCAAGGGGTATGAAAACTTTTGCAAGCCACTGTATATATATATGTGTGTGTGTGTATATATATATATATATATATATATACACACACACACACACACACATATATATATACACACACACATGCTCAAAAAACAAACAATAGTAGTGCAATAATAGTAATAATGATAGTCTATTCATGTTCAGAGCTTCTTTGAGATTGTAGTGTTTAATAGTCTGGTGGCTGTAGGGAAGAAGCTGTTCCTGAACCTGGATGTTAGAGTTTTCAGGCTCCTGTACCATCTTCCCGATGGCAGGGGTGAAATGAGTGCGTGGCCAGGATGGTGGTGTGTCTCTGGATGCCTTTTTGAGGCAGCGACTCCGATAAATCCCTTTGATGGTGGAGAGGTCAGAGCTGGTGATGGACTGTGCAGTGGTCACAACTTTTTGCAGTCTTTTCCGCTCCTGGACGTTCAAGTTGCCGAACCAGGCCACAATGCAACCAGAACAATATGCTCTCTACTGTACACCTGTAGAAGTTCAAGAGAATCCTCTCTGACATACCGTAATCTCCGTAATCTTCTCAGGAAGTAGATGAGATGATGAGAATGGGGTTGAGAGGGAAAGATAGATCAGCCATGATTGAACTGCAGAGTAGGCTCAATGGGATGAATGACCTAATTCTGCTCCTATGACGTACAAATTTATGAACTTCTTTCCAATGCCAAACCATGATCCCTGGACATTCGATGCCTTGCCCATTATAAGCCTGCATATCACCATGCTCTCGTTCATACGAAGAAACTTCTCAACAATTGTGAAGCCTAGGGGGCTTGATGGGGAGAGTGGGGGTGGGGGGGGAAGGGGGGAAGGGACAGAGAGGAGGGGGAAGAGAGAAGAGGGAGGACGGGAAATGAGGGGGAAGGGGAAGAGGATGAGGGGGAGAGAGAGGGCATGAGAAGGAGAAAGATAGAGGGGGGAGGGAGGAAAAGAGAGAGAGAGAGAAAGAGAGAGAGAGAGATCTATCTTGCCAGCTTGTTATCTACTATTTCTCGTTTAAAGACCTTTCAACAGAACAATGGGGTTGGCTGTGGGTGGACTGAAAGACTCTGAAATGCCAGTATAATGTTGTGGAAACTAATGCGTTAGTAACATTGAAAAACATTCGTAACATTAGTCACTTTAACTACCTAAATATTGTAGCTCCCAAAATTGACTCAACTCCAGCGTTTCTTCATGAATCGAGAGGCGATTAGTGTGTTTTACAGAAGTGGAGCAAAGACGTGCTGCATCTCTGCTGAAGTGGCATGACTGAGTTTAATGGTGAACTGCTTCATTGTGTGTTTCGGGAGCCAATAGTTACGAGTTGGACGTAAGAAGATTGGAATTGTTCCAGGCAAAGTCGTGTTCTTCCTATCCCAGCGTGGACTTGTCGAAACGGCTTAGTCATGTTAAACAGTAGTTCAGTTTAGATTAGAGATACAGTGCAAAACAGGCCCTTCGGCCCACTGACTCCGCACCGACCAGTGATCACCCCATACACTAACACTATCCTACACAGCCTAGGGGTAATTTACAATTTTACTCAAGCTAAATAACCTGCAAAACCGTACGCCTTTGGAATGTGGGAGGAAACTGGAGCACCCGGAGAAAACCAATGCGGGTCACGAGGAGAACGTACAAACTCCGTACAGACAGCACACATGGTCAGGATTGAGTCCCTTGTGCCCCACCCGGACTCATACCTATTTTTGCTCCTTCCCCCAACCACTAAACCAAGTTGGGCCAAAGGGCCTTTTCCACGTTTCATGAGTATATGACTCCACAACTATCATCTCCCACCCATGTGCTGGTTTACACATTTTTTGGCTCCAAGCAGTAGACAACATGTCGACAAATATTTCAGAGAAATTTGAACTGGCAAGAAACTGTAAATTAACCTCATTCTTGGACAAATGCCACATTGATTAGTTTGGTTTGTTGTCATGTGTACCAAGTGACAGGGAACAGCTGTGCAGATGCTGGTTTACTCTGCAAATGGACACAAAATGCTGGGGCAACTCAGCGGGTCAAGCAGCATCTCTAGAGAAAAGGAGTAGGTGATGTTTCGGGGCGAGACCCTTCTTCAGATTCAGGCAGTGAAAAGCATGCTATACGTGCTAACAATCAAGCCATCCACAGTGTGCGGTACAGGATGAAGGGAATAACGTTTAGTTCAAGATAAAGTCCAGTAAAGTCCAATTAATGATAGTCCGAGGGTCTCCAATGAGGTATATGTGAGGTCAGGACCGCTCTCTCGTCAGCAGCGCTAGTCTTTTCAATTTTTAGTATGTTTTAAAGTATGTTTTAAAGTATGTTTTAAAGTTTGTTTTAATGTTCCTTTGTGTGTCTTGTGTGGGGGGTGGTGTGGGGGGGTAAGGGGGAAACCGCTTCGGTCGCCTCCTCCATGGAGAGGCGACTTTTTCCAGGTCGCCTCCCCCGTGGCCTAACAACGAGGATCGGCGCGGCCTTTTCCGGAGACGCGCCCGGGGTTTCAGCGGCGGGCGCAGCGTGGACTCTCGGCGTGGAGCGAGCGAGCCCTCGCTGGGGCTCGCTGGAGGGGAGCGCTCCGTTTCGCTGGCCCGCGGCAGCCGGCAGCCTGAAGCCGCGGTCTGCACAGCTCCAGATGGCGCGGCGCCCGCAGCCCGGGATCCCTCGTGGGGGACCCGGGGGAAGAAGAAGCCATCACGGCCGGCCCGCGGCCAACTTCTACCGCGGGTGCGGCATGGACTTACCATCACCCCTGGAGGGGAGCTTCGACCATCGTCCCTGCGGTCTGCGGTGCTTCTGGCTGCGGCGCGGCGGGAACCATAAATCTTCGACTGCCGGCCTACGGCCTACACCAACCTGAAGCCGCAGTCTCCGGTGGGGAAGAGCCGATCCTGGACTTACCTTGACTTTGACTTTGTCCCTTACCATCTGGACGCCCGCAGCAACGGCTGCGGAGGGTGGAGGTCCCGACCACGGGGGAAAATGGAGGAGGACTGGCCAAGCTCTGTGCCTTCCACCACAGTGATGAATGCTGTGGTGGATGTTTGTGTTACATTTTTATTGTGGTTGTGTGTTCTTTATTATTGTACCGCTGCTGACAACCCAAATACCACCGACCCTGGTTGTGTGGCAAATAAATTCTATCTAAAATAAATTCTATCTAATAGGATGGTTCAGTTGCCTGATAACAGCTGGGAAGAAACTGTCCCTGAATCTGATGTGCATTTTCACGCTTCTGTACCTCTTGCCTGATGGGAGAGGGGAGAAGAGGGAGTGACCAGGGTGAGACTGGTCCCTGATTATGCTGGTGGCCTTGCCGAGGCAGCGTGAATTAATTGTTCATTCCTTATCCCGTCAGCCACAAACTCCCTGGGGCCACATTCACAGCGGGCTTGTTGCTTAAGCAGAGAAGACGGGCCGGTGAGGTGGAAGTGGATGTGATAGAGGTGGTCGTGCCCTGCGGGAGATGGCTGCGGCCTGGAGCCGTTGTGCAATGCGGGTCCCGACTGCAGCTCAGTCCAGGACGTCAGATGGCTGGGGGATGGTGTCAGCGGCAATTCCATGAGCTGCTCTTCAGAAGCAAAGTGTTTGTGAGGGCATTGGGCCTCCGTCGAACCTCACTGGGTAGCCAGTCGGGAACGGACAATAAATGTAATTAGACACAAAGTGATCTGCACCGACCAGTGATAGCCCTATACAACACACTCGGGACAATCTTACACAAGCCCATTAACCTACAAACCTGCATGTGTTTGGAATGTGGGAGGAAACAGGAGCACCCAGGGAAAAAATACGCATGGGTAGGTTGGGCCGAAGGGCCTGTTTCCACACTGTATGACTCTGACTCTCCTGTTCCACTTTCCAAAAAACATTACAGCCTATGAAGGCCCTAATGTGTAGGATAGTGCTAGTGTACGGGGTGATCAAGGACTAGATGGGCTGAAGGGCCTGTTTCCTCGCTGTATCTGAAGTCTTAGGTCAAAAGTAAAGTGTTATTCCCTTCATCCTGTATCTGTGGATGGCTCAATTGTTATCAGGTTTTGTCTTCCACTGACTGGATAGCATGCAACAAAAAGCTTTTCACCGTAACATGGTACATATGACAATAATAAACTAGACTGGAGTAACGCCAGTGACATTCATCACAGTGGAGGAAAGGATCAGTTAGCAACCACGGTAAGAAATGGTGGCAGAGACAAGTTCTTAACAGGGACGTGACCCACCTCCTTGCTTTGAAACGTGAAAATCTTTCACCATCTTTGGTATTGCAAACACAATTCCGGAGGTTCAACTTTGTCCTGTAGGCTCCTATGTCAGTTTACTGACAAATCATATTTATAGTCATAGAGTAATCGAGTCATACAGCGTGGAAACTATCCTGTCCGTGTACCTGTCTAATCGTTTTTTAAACGTTGAGATAGTTAGTCCCTGCCTCAACTACCTCCTCTGGCAGCTCGTTCCACACACCCACCACCCTTTGTGTGAAAAAGTTACCCCTCAGATTCAAATTAAATCTTTATCCCTTCACCTTAAACCTATGTCCTCTGGTTCTCGATTCCCCTACTCTGGACAAGAGACTCTGTGCGTCTACCTGATCTAATCCTCTCATGATTTTATACACCTCTATCACGCCTCATTCTCCTGTGCTCCAAGGAATAGAGTCCTAGACTGCTCAACTCCCCCCCCGAGTCCTGGCAAAACCCTTGTAAATCTTCTCTGCACCCATTCCAACTTGACAGCATCTTTCATGTGACATGGTGCCTAGAATTGAACACAAAACTCTAAATGTGGCCTCACCAACGTCTTATATAAGTGCAACATGACCTCTCAACTTCTATACTCAATACTCTGACAGAGGTAGGCCAATCTGCCAAAAGACTTATTGACCACCCGATCTACCCTCAAGGACCATAGAAGCTAGTGAACATACAGGTGGCGTTTTAGCCCAGAGCAGCAGATGAAGACGTGGACTGCCAACGTTTGAAAGTACTTTGATCTCGTGCAAATTAATTAATCGTGCTTCACTGTTGGGGGAAACGAAAGGGGATAAAAACTTGACAAAAACAATAAAACCCACACCTTCTTTCTCTCCGGGTGCTCTGGTTTTCTCCCACACTCCAGGTTTGCAGGTTAATTGGCTTCTGCAAATTGTAAATCATCCCTTGCGTGTGGGATAGTGCTAGTGTTCGGGGTGATCACTGGTCGGTGCGGACACAATAGGCCTGGTGTGGAGTGTGAGAGGAATCAGGCGCATTCAGAGAAAAGTCACGGGGAGAACGTGCAAACTCCGTACAGACAGCACCCACAGTCAGGATCGAACCCGGGTCTCTGGCGCTGTAAGGCAGCGACTTTACCTCTGTGCCACTGTGTCGCCATGTGTGGAAGCAAATGACCATTGGGCCCAAGGGACTGTGTCAGGAGAAGAAGCTTCAGAAGAGCGTGTTTAAGAAGGAACTGCAGATGCTGGAAAATCGAAGGTACACAAAAATGCTGGAGAAACTCAGCGGGTGCAGCAGCATCTATGGAGCGAAGGAAATAGGCAACGTTTCGTCCCGAAACGTTGCCTATTTCCTTCGCTCCATAGATGCTGCTGCACCTGCTGAGTTTCTCCAGCATTTTTGTGTACCTTCAGAAGAGAGTGTTGGATCACATCTGACTGAACCTTAGGGGAGGTGTGGCGTTTATTGAATAGACCTTTGTTTAGAATAATGAGTGTGTGGAGTATCGCTGACAGGAATCAATTGACTTGGTGACAAGGGCCTGAGAGCTGTGTTGTCGTGTGTATTATCTTCCTGCTCTTAGTTGTTAAGAGCACCAGAGTTTGTTTAGACGTGTGGTCCATCTGGTGGGTTGGTGGAGTTGCTCCCAAGCTGCCGGCTCCCATTCCACTGCTGTTGGCGGCATTCAATAAATAATCATCTCTTACAGGAAACAGTAACAGCCACTGATACAACTGAAACTGTACAAGCCACTGACACAACTGAAACGGTACAAGCCACTGACACAACTGAAACTGTACAAGCCACTGTTATTGGTAACATGTCCGTTTTTTTCACTTATTTTTTATTATTTTTAGTACGTTAAAGTGTGTAGTCGGGGGTCTAATCTTTTTATGTGTGGGGGGTGGTGGGGGGGGGGGAAGGGGGAAACTGTTTTTTCAAGTCCCTACCTGGTCGGAGAGGCTGCCTTCCTCCGAGCAGCACCTTCGACCTGTCCTCGCGGCCTACCAGCGGGTCCTGGAGCGACGTTTCCTGAGGGGACCTGGCCAGGACCTCGGCTTTGGCGGCGGCACAGCGCTGGAGCGCTATTGCGGAGCGGGCGATGCCTTTCCTGGGTCGCCGCGCTGGAACTCCAGTATGCTGGGACCGCCGATGAGAACATTGTGGAGCCGCGGTTCTGTGGAGCGGCCAGCTGCGGCGCTGAACTTTACATCCCGGAGCCTGGGATCTCTTGCCGAGATCGCCAGTGTGTGGAGCTCCGTCAAACGCGGTCTGTTGGCTTGGAAGCCGCGGTCTCCGGTAAGAAGGCGGCCGTTCCTGGCACCCCAAGCCGCTGGGGGTTCTCCCGGCACCGGAGTATCATCACCCGGCGAGAACATCGGGCGCCATGGCGGCAACTGTGGAGGCCTCAATAGGCCCGACTCTGGGTGGACAAGAGGATGGGGACTGGACTTTGTGCCTTTTTCCACAGTGGTTCCCACTGTGGGGGGCTGTTTTTGTGTTTTGGTGTTGAACTTCTTGAATGCTATGTTGTATTTTTATTAGTGTGCTGCAAGGACATCTGAATTTCCCCTGAATAAGGGGATTAATAAAGTAAATCTAATCTAATCTAATCTAATGTTGTCAAGCAGCAAAGGGAGCAGTAAAGATTTTTACAAGGATGTTGCCAGGGCTCGACGGCCTGAGCTATAGGGAGAGGTTGAGCAGGCTAGGACTTAATTCCTTGGAGCGTAGGATGATGGGGGGGGTGAATTTATAAAAATGCATAAGCGCCAAGGTGGCGCAGCGGTAGAGTTGCTGCCTCACAGTCACAGCGCCGGAGGCCTGGGTTCCATCTTGACTACGGGTGCTGTCTGTACGGAGTTTGTACGTTCTCCCCGTGACTGCGTGGGTTTTCTTCGAGATCTCTGGTTTCCTCCCACTCTCCAGAGACGTACAGGTTTGTAGGTTAATTGCCTTGGTATAAATGTAAATTGTCCCTTGTTTGTGTTGGACGATGTTAATGTGCGGTGATCGCTGGTCGGTGCAGACTCAGTGGGCCGCGCTGTATCTCTAAACTAAAGTAATCTAATCGTGAGAGGAATAGTCAGGGTAAATTCACAGAGTCTTTTACCCCGAGTAGGGGAATTGAGAGCCAGAGGGACATAGGTTTAACGTGAGGGGGTAAGATTTAATAGGGGCCCGAGGGGCAACTTTTTACACAAGGGGGGTAGATGTATGGAAAAAGCTGCCAGAGGAGGGAGTTGCGGCTTAGTTTAGTTTAGTTTAGGGATACAGGTGGGTAACATGCCCTTTGGCCCATCAAGTCTGTGCCGACCAGCAATCACCCATATGCACTCGTTCTATCCTATACACTAAGGACAATTTACAGAAGTAAATTAACCTACAAACCTGGATGACTTTGGAGTATGGGAGGAAACTGGAGCACACAGAGGAAACCCATGTTGGCACAGGGAGAACGTACAAACTCCACATGGACAGCACCCATAGTCAGGATCGAACCCGGGTCTCCGGCGCTGTAAGGCAGCAAATCTATCGCTGCTTCACTGTGCCAACCCAGTACTATCACAACATTTAGACTTGGATAGGGTAGGTTTCGAGGGATATATGGGCCAAACGTGGGCAGGTGAGACATGTATAGATGGGGCATGTTGGTCGGCATGGGCAAGTTGAGCCGAAGGGCCTGTTTCCATGTTGTATGACTCTAGGACTCTATGACACAGAGTGAGATACCAGGCCCTTTGGCCCGACAATGTCGGCAAGACAAAGAACCGAGTTATCGACTTCAGGAAGCGTGGTGGCGAACATGACCCAACGGGGCCAAAGTGGAAAAGGTGAAGAGCTGAGAGCTGTGATGCATCCCAACACAATGGTGCATCTAAGGTGCATCTACAGACCTTTTGAAGCGTCATTGGTCTCTTGTGCACCAACCATCTGCCCTGGGCCAACCCTATTAAAGCTACGTGTCACAGTGGTACATAGAGTTGCTGCCTTATGCCCCTGTCCCACTTAGGAAACCTGAACGGAAACCTCTGGCGACTTTGCGCCCCACCCAAGGTTTCCGTGCGGTTCCCGGAGTTTGCAGGTGGTTGCCGGAGGTTGCAGGTAGTGGAAGCAGGTAGGGAGACTGACAAAAACCTCCGGGAACCACACGGAAACCTTGGGTGGGGCGCAAAATCTCCAGAGGTTTCCGTTCAGGTTTCCTAAGTGGGACAGGGGCATAACAGCACCAGAGACCTGCATTCTATTCTGGCTGCGGGTGCTGTCTGTACGGAGTTTGATCATTCTCCATGAGACCGCGTAGGTTTTCCCCGGGTGCTCCAATTTCCTCCCGCACTATAAAGATGTACAGGTTTGTAAGTTAATTGGCTTCTGTAAATTGTAAATTGCACCTAGTGTGTAGGATAGTGCTAGTGTACAGGGTGATCACTGGTCGGAGTGGACTCGGTGGGCCGAAGGTCCTGTTTCTGTGCTGTATCTCTAGAGTCTATGGCCATAAAAGCATTCTAATGCTTCTACTTCCTCAGGAGGCTAACAGACTTTGGCTTATCTCTAACGACTCTCACAAACGTCTACAGATGCAGTGGAAAGCATACTATCGGGTAGCATCACAGCGTGGTTTAGGAACAGCTCTGCCCGAGACTACAAGAAATTGCAGAGAGTTGAGGATGCAGTCCAGATCAACAAGCAGACCAGACTTCCCACCATCACTCCTGACTCTGAGATCATCGCACAGTACAGTGCCTCGGAGGGTGAAAGTATATGCGCACACAGTAGGCCCCCCTTGGTCATGACTGACCATGGGTGATGCATCCTAGTTTGCAGGTAATGTGTGGGTGTCATATGGAGGACAGGCTGTTGCCCATGCAGCACGTCCCCCCTCTCCACGTCGCTGATCGATCCAAAGGGCCGTTACAGTTTGGCACCAGCGCCGTCGCAGGAGCTGCCAGAGCGAGGTTGTAGATAACGACGAACTGCCTTCGGGGCTCCAACTCCGGATTTTCTTGAGGTTTACTCCTGGAGCTATTTTCCATGGCTGGATATGGCCACAAGGCAGTGGAGGTTTTAAATCTGAGTTTTCCCTCTCCTAGATGGACTGCCTTCCCAGGCTGACGAGCCCCATCTGCCCAATATATATATATATATATATATATATATATATATATATATATATATATATACACACCCCACACACACACACACACACACACACACAAAAACACTCACACACACATATACATACATAAAAGCAAAAATAATAATAGTGAAGAAAGACTATGTGTGTGTGTATATGCACACACACACATATATATATATATACACCCACACACACATATCTATGTACACACACACATAAAAACAAAGAAACAAGCAATAATAGTGCAAACAGACGATATATATGTGTGGTTACACAAAAATGCTGGAGAAACTCAGCGGGTGCAGCAGCATCTATGGAACGAAGGAAATAGGCAACGTTTCGGGACGAAACGTTGCCTATTTCCTTCGCTCCATAGATGCTGCTGCACCCGCTGAGTTTCTCCAGCATTTTTGTGTACCTTCGATTTTCCAGCATCTGCAGTTCCTTCTTAAACACAATATATATGTGTGTATGTGCAACAAACGTTGTTTCCATTGATTGTATTGTTTCCAGTGTACAATGTTTACATGCTCTGTTGTGCCGCTGCAAGTGAGAATTTCATTGTTCTGTTCGGCACAAATGACGACTCTTGATTGAGTCCAGGCTGTTCAACCTTTCACACAAAAGAGTGTGGAAAGCTGAAATTCTCTCCCCCAAATGACCCTGGAGGATGGAACAAACAGAGCCTTCAAGAGAAGACAATGGAATGTTGTTGGGTCGGGGTGCACGGTTCGAGAGTGGGACTGATCTGCCAGAATCTACAGAGCCTGCCGTTTATATCCCAGTGCCACAGCAAGGTTTCGTGGAGGTGACAGGCCGGACTTAATGAATCGACATTGGAAGATTTATCATCAGTTTTATTAGTGCTGGACCATATTCTCAAGTGTTGACAGTTTCCAGCTTGTGATTAATAAAATATAGTTAAATTGCTATCTTAAGAAAGAGAGGTCTATATGGATATATTCTGTAATATAATAATGCTGTATTCTTGAGCAAAGGATCTTTTACAGCAGATGAATTAATCAATGTTCACTCACCGTGATCTGTCAGCTTAAATACTGGAGTGATAAATGGTGTGTGTGTGTGTGTGTATTATGCATGTATAAAGACTGGCACTCTGCCACTCATTGCTCAGATGAATAGCACACTAGAGGCTGCACAACAAGATCTTGTTGCGTTTAGTTAGGAAGGGTACCAAGTCCGAGCGCCCTCACCACAGAGGAGATCCCACGACGCCTTGTAGGGTGGCACAGTGGCACAGCGGTGGAGTTTCCACCCCACAGCGCCAGAGAGCCGGGTTCCATCCTGACTGGCACTGTATGGAGTTTGCACGTTCTCCCTGTGATCGCCAGAGCACCTACAAGAATCACAGGGGGAACTCCACACCGACAGCAGTGAAGTTGGGCTTCGGCCCTGGTCACTGTGAGCCCACACGCCCTAACAATGCCTCAATTATATTCTGTAGTTCTTTCTCTCTCTCTCTCCCTCTCTCTCTCTCTCTCTCCCTCTCCCTCTCCCTCTCCCTCTCCCTCTCCCTCTCCCTCTCCCTCTCCCTCTCCCTCTCCCTCTCCCTCTCCCTCTCCCTCTCCCTCTCCCTCTCCCTCTCCCTCTCCCTCTCCCTCTCCCTCTCCCTCTCCCTCTCCCTCTCCCTCTCCCTCTCCCTCTCCCTCTCCCTCTCCCTCTCCCTCTCCCTCTCCCTCCCCTCTCCCTCCCCCTCTCCCTCTCCCTCTCCCTCTCCCTCTCCCTCCCCCTCTCCCTCTCCCTCCCCCTCTCCCTCTTATTAAGACTGCTTTTAAAACTCACATCTGGCAGAGATATTGGTCACTTCGGCCAACACCTCCAATATTAGCCGGGAATCTGTGACGGAAATGTCCTTTCTCAGATGACACTGGCAAATGTAGAAATACTGCGCAGTGCCTTTCCTTTGTCTCAGAATGCCGTCATTTCCCAAAGCACTTGTGTATGCAGTGCACCCAACCGTAAAGGAAATTAAGTGATTGCGAGCTGGACAAAGAGGGATTCAGTCTATAAAGGAATTTAAATCCCATTCATTATTGGAAATTCACTGCCACAGGAAAAGCTTGGGAGCTTATTACATCCGAAGAATAACCTATTCTATATTTATTCCAGGCCGTGTCACATCACCTGATAGAAAGAAGCATTTCAAATCATGAGAGCCAGAGATAGAGTCGGCAGTCAAGGCCTTTTTTCCCAGCGTGGAAAATGTCAAAGACTACAGGGCATATGGTGAGAAGGGCAATGTTTAAAAGAGATGTGCGGGGCAAGTCCTTTTGACACGGAGGGTGGTGGGTAGTGGGTGCCTGGGACGCGCTGCCTGGGGTGGTGGTCGAGGCAGATACGATAGTGGCGTTTTAAAAGGCTTTTGGATAGGCACATGGATATGAGGGCATGCAGGCGGAGGAGATCAGTTTAACATGTTCGGCGCAGAGGGCCGAAGGGCCTGTACCTGTGCAGTGCTCTTCTATGTTCCCTGTTTGTTGGGATGTTCACTCTTTAACAGTGTTCAGCTTTATACCTCACCTTTCCATATCTCTAGTTTCCCTCTCCCCTGACTCTCAGTCTGAAGAAGGGCCTCATGCTGAAATGTCACCCATTCCTTCTCTCCACAGATGCTGCTTGGCCCGCTGAGTAACTCTAGCATTTTGTGTCAATCTTCAGTTTAGTTTAGTTTAGTTTATGATTGTCACGTGTACTGAGGTACAGTGAAAAGCTTCCCACTCAAAGAAAAGGCTGTACATGATTACAATCACGCTGTCCACAGAGCACAGATAGAGGATAAAGGGGGCAACATTTAATGCAAGAATACCGCTGAGGAAGTCCTGAAGATAGACACAAAATGCTGGAGTAACTCAGTGGGCCAGGCAGCATCCCTGGAGAAAAGGAATAGGTGACGTTTCGGGTCCAGCCCCTTCTTCACTCACCCATTCCATCTCTCCAGAGATACTGCCTGTTCCCGCTGAGTTACTCCAGCATTTTGTGTCTATCTTCGATTTAAACCAGCATCTGCAGTTCCTTCCGACTCCATATTCAGACCTTGCTTTTGGGTTGTCCCTCTGGAAGTCGCTCTGCATTCTGTGGCCTTTTGCTTCCTGTACCCTCCCTCTTGGTGGAAAGGGAAAGGTTCCGTCAGTTAACAGGTGCCATGTAAACAGGCAGAGCTTCACCTTGCCAGGAAAGCAAAAGCAAGCATTTACTGAGCTGCTTCACCAGGATTCCCCCATCAACATACAAGAGGCAAGTCACCATGAGTCACCAGATCAAGGGCCATGTGAAAGCAAAGGAGCATTGGGAAGGGGATTATCCCTTTCAGGTTATCCCCAAATATTGCAGGATTCCTTGGAAGCTTGAGGTCAGTAATGCTTCCAGCTGTTCCATCGTCTGCTGATCAAAGACATCGTCGGAGAAACGGCTCCTCGTTCCCCTTTGCCAGGGCAGGTTCAGCTCATAAATAAACATGAGATCTTGGAGGTTTATGATTTTTATCAGTTAATTAGAGCCGCTGTGGCATGAATCGGGAAACAACTTCATTGTGTGTGTGTGTGTGTGTGTGTGTGTGTGTGTGTGTGTGTGTGTGTGTGTGTGTGTGTGTGTGTGTGTGTGTGTGTGTGTGTGTGTGTGTGTGTGTGCGTGTGCGTGTGCGTGTGAATATGTCTGTGCGTGTGTGTGTGTGCGTGTATTTGTGTGTGTGTGTGTTTGAGTGTGTGTGTGTGTGTTTGACTGTGTGTGACTGTGTGTGACTATGTGACTGTGTGTGTGTGTGATTGATTGTGTGTGTGTGTGTGTGTGTGTGGTGTGTGTGTGTGTGTGTGTGTGTGTGTGTGTGTGTGTGTGTGTGTGTGTGTTTGACTGTGTGTGAGTATGCGTGTATGTGCGTGTAAGTGAGTGTGTGTATGTGTGTGAGTGTTTGACCAAGTGTGTGTGTGTGTGTGACTGTGTGTGTGAGTATGTGAGTGTGAGTGTGTAAGTGAGTGTGTGTGTGTTTGACCAAGTGTGTGTCTGTGTGTTGACTATGTGTGAGTGTGTGTCTGTTTATGTGTACGTGTACACTGTGTGTGTGTGTGTGAGTGAGAATGGAAGTGAGTGAGTGCATGAGATAGAGTGAATGAGAGTGTGAGTGTGTGTGTGTGAAAATGTGCGAGTGTGAGTGCGTGAGAATATGTGTGTGTGAGAATGTGAGTGTGTGCGAGAGTGTGTGTGTGTGTGAGAGGGTGAGAGTGTGAGTGAGACAGGGAGAGTAAGTGTGTGAGAGAGTGAGAGTGCGAATGTGAGTGTACAGTGTGAGTGTGAACCCTATATTCTACACCCTCGAGGAGCCGATCTCTCTACACTCAAGTGTTCCTGCTCCTCACACTTGTGTTCATCCAACCATTTGTCCTGACATGTCACGGGCTTCCTGTTCACCAAACCCAGGCCAGGTTTCAGCTTTTCACCGCGCCCGGGCACATTGACAGACCCTAGGACCATCAATACATCGAGTCATGGATGCAGACTGCTTTGTTCTGCACCTTCCCGTACCTCTAATCTCCCCTCCATGACTCCCAGTCTGATGAAGCGTCTCAGCCTGAAACATCACCTATTCCTTTTCTCCAGAGATGCTTCTTGATCCCTGAGTTACTCCAGCATTTTGTGTCTATGTTTGGTGTAAAGCAGCTTCCTTACTACCCTCCGCTCTTTATCTATAGTTGCCCCAATGGGTCAAATAGTGTTCCATTTGAATCCCCTCCAACTCCGTCCTGACCTATCAACACAATGCAATGACTGCTCTTACCTTACTTATCTTCCCCTGAAACATTTCTTTGCTACTTGCCACAGTCCAGTGCCTGGTAAGTCCCATGTTGTAAATGGTTGTGGAATCCCCCCTTTGAATTCCCAACTGGAATTCTGAGTGCTTTCCTTATATTTCTGGTCTGGCGTTTAGCAATTATTGGGCAGCACGGTGGCGCAGTGGTGGAGTTGCTGCCTTGCAGCGCCAGTGACCCGGGTTCGATCCTGACGACAGGTGCTGTCTATACGGAGTTCGCATGTTCCACCTGTGACCGCGTGGGTTTTCTCCGGGTGTTCCGGTTTCCTCCCACACTCCAAGGATGTGCAAGTTTGTAGGGTCATTGCCTTTGGTAAAATTGTTAAAAATTGGCCCTAGGGTGTGTAGGATAGTGCTAGTGTGAGGGGGTCGGTGGCCGGTGGGCTGAAGGGCCTGTTTCCGCACTGTGTCTCTAAATTAAACTAAACTAAACCTAATTCTGTCCAGATGGAAGTATCATCTTCACATCTCCCCTTCAAACACCTTCTCAGTTTTAAAGAACTCTGTTTGGTCACCCTTGTTTCCCCAGATACTTAGTTTCGGTTTGTTTAGTTTAGAGACACAGCACGGAAACAGGCCCTTCGGCCCACAGAGTCAGCACCGACCAGTGACCCCCACACATTAACACAAGCCTACACACACATAAGGGACAATTTACACTTATAACAAGTATACAAACTCAAGCCAATTAACCTACAAACCTGTACGTCTTTGGAGTGTGGGAGGAAACCGAAGATCTCGGAGAAAACCCACGCAGGTCGCGGGGAGAATGTACCAACTCCGTACACACAGCACCCGTAGTCAGGATCAAACCCGGGTCTCCGGTGCTGTAAGGCAGCAACTCTACCGCTGTGCCACCGTGTCGCCTGAGACGCAGAGTAATCATTTAGCTGAAAGCTGCTGCTCGATGGTATTTATTTAAAGTATAGTTTGCAAATATTACAGGAGTACACACATCCAAATTTATAGAAGGACTCGAGTCAGACACTTGGCTGGAGGCCCTGGTAGGAAAACACACCTTAATCCTGCCAAATGAAGCAAGCCACATAATTAAATATGTAGCTATGCTGTGTCTCTGCCACATAAATACTGTAACTTAGACTACAGTGTGGTCTATTGATGAGGAGATGGCGGGTTTTGTACAATGTGTTTGCTTTATACGTGGAGTTTCTTTTTATATGTTGAATTAATTGGCCCCACATAACTTAGCAAAAGCCCTCTGCCTTCCTGCAACACACTCCTCTGTTTCTGGGCTCATTGGTCAACGTTCCTACAGGGCAGATCCATCTGTAGTCCATCACTGGGTGAGTTGCAACCATTGCTGACATTTTCAGGCAGTGACGGAGGAACAGAAGTATTTCCGGGCCGGTTTCTGGCCCCTTTGGTTCGCCGCCCCCTCCACGCTGACATCTCCCTTGCCAACCCCACCTTTTGCAACTCAATTCTAAGTCAAGAATGTCTCAATACCGGGTAAAGTTCGCCTAAACCTGAGGCCTCCAAGAGTTCAGTCACCGAGCATATTACAAGGCTGAGGTCAGTCACGTTATTGGAAATGAAGGGAACTGAGAGAAGTACGTCATAAGTTCGTAAGTTCTCAAGATATCAGATCAGAATGAGGCCATTCGGCCCATTACGTTTGTGCCAACATCCGATCACGGCTGATCTATCTTTCGCTCTCAACCCCATTCTCGTGCCTTCTTCCTGTAACCCGTACTAATCAAGAACCTATCCATCTCCGCTTTAAAATGACCCAATGACTTGGCCTCCACCGTTGTCTGTGCCAATGAATTCCACACATTCACCACTCACTAAACCTGAGTTTACTTCATCATCAAACTGGGTCACAGTCACAGCACCAACAGGAATACGTGTCAGAGCTTTGAAACAAAGTTAATGCTTTACTGTTACACTTGGCTCCTGCACAAGGAGCAGGAACTGTACTTTGTTTCAATCGAGTGGAATAGTTTAGGGCGGCAGCGGTAGAGCTGCTGCCTTACAGCGCCAGAGACCCGGGTCCGATCCCGGCTACAAGGGCCGTCCGTATAGAGTTTGTACGTTCTCCCTGTGACCGTGTGGGTTTTCCTCAGGTGCTCCAGTTCCCTCCCACACTGTAAAGATGTGCAGGTTTGTAGGTTAATTGGCTTTTGTAGGGTGGAGGATAGAACTAGCATAGAAACATAGAAACATAGAAAATAGGTGCAGGAGTAGGCCATTCGGCCCTTCGAGCCTGCACCGCCATTTGATATGATCATGGCTGATCATCCAACTCAGTATCCCATCCCTGCCTTCTCTCCATACCCCCTGATCCCTTTAGCCACAAGGGCCACATCTAACTCCCTCTTAAATATATCCAATGAACTAATAATAATAATAATAATAAATTTTATTTAATGGGCGCCTTTCAGACATCTCAAGGACACCTTATATAGTAATCGGAATAAAAATATATAATCGGAATAGAACAAGTAAAAAAGACATCACAGAAACACAAATTAAAAACAGAATTCAATCCAAAAACAGAAAATCAAAAACACAGTGTGAAGAGAGAGCAGCGGCAGCCAAAGGGCGCCAGCGTCCACTCTCTCTTCATGGCAGCCATCTTGGACACAGACCTACAGGCCTCAACTACCTTCTGTGGCAGAGAATTCCACAGATTCACCACTCTATGTGTGAAAAATGATTTCCTCATCTCGGTCCTAAAAGTCTTCCCTCTTATCCTTAAACTGTGACCCATAGTTCTGGACTTCCCCAACATCGGGAATAATCTTCCTGCATCTAGCCTGTCCAACCCCTTAAGAATTTTGTAAGTTTCTATAAGATCCCCCCTCAATCTTCTGAATTCCAACGTGTACAAGTCGAGTCTATCCAGTCTTTCTTCATATGAAAGTCCTGCCATCCCAGGAATCAGTCTGGTGAACTTTCTCTGTACTCCCTCTATGGCAAGAATGTCTTTCCTCAGATTAGGAGACCGAAACTGTACCCAATACTCCAGGTGTGGTCTCACCAAGACCCTGTACAACTGCAGTAGAACCTCCCTGCTCTTATACTCAAATCCTTTTGCTATGAATGCTAACATACCATTTGCTTTCTTCACTGCCTGCTGCACCTGCATTCCTACTTTCAATGACTGGTGTACCATGACACCCAGGTCTCGTTGCATCTCCCCTTTTCCTAATCGGCCACTATTCAGATAATAGTCTACTTTCCTGTTTTTGCCACCAAAGTGGATAACCTCACATTTATCCACATTATACTGCATCTGCCATGCATTTGCCCACTCAACCAACCTATCCAAGTCACCTTGCAGCCTCCTAGCATCCTCCTCACAGCTAACACTGCCCCCCAGCTTTGTGTCATCCGCAAACTTGGAGATGTTGCATTCAATTCCCTCGTCCAAATCATTAATATATATAGTAAATAGATGGGGTCCCAGCACTGAGCCTTGCGGTACGCCACTAGTCACTGCCTGCCATTTTGAAAAGGACCCGTTTACTCCTACTCTTTGCTTCCTGTCTGCCAGCCAGTTCTCTATCCACATCAATACTGAACAATACTGAACAGCATACGGGTGATCGCTGGTCGGAGTGGACTGAAGGGCCTGTTTCAAGATGTATTCAAGAGAGAGTTAGATATAGCTCTTAGGGCTAACGGAATCATGGGATATGGGGAGAAAGCAAGAACGGGGTACAGAGTTTACATGATCAGCCATGATCATATGGAATGGCGGTGCTGGCTCGAAGCGCTGAATAGCCTACTCCGGCACCTGTTTTCTATGCTTCTATGTTTCTATGTTTAAAGGCTGTATCTCTAAACTAATCTAAAACTAAACGGGCCCAAGCCTATGCGGTCAGTGGACTGGTGCTTACCTCAATGGTCGGTAATTTTGCAGCGAGCATGCTCTGATATTTATAGAAGTAGATTTTTAGCAAGGAGAACATTGATAAACATAATTGTCATCATTATGGGCATTGTGGTTAAATTCATAACCTCCTGGTGCACTTCATGAGAGGATATTTTGTGTAGATTTAATGCAGAGCATTACTACCCAGGAACAGGCCCTTCGGCCCACAATGCCCATGTTGATCAAGGATATGGGTCAAATGTGGGCAGGTGGGACTAGAGTAGACGAGGCATCTTGGTCGGCATGGGCAAGTTGCAATGAAGGATGGGTTTCTGTGCTCTATGAATCTATGACTATGATTTCTCCTGTAACTATAATGCTATATAACATTATAACACTATATTCTTCACTCCAGTAGTTTTCTCTGTGCACTATCTTTAGTTTAGTTTAGTTTAGAGATACGGCGTGGAAACAGTCCCTTCGGCCCAACTATCTCCTGTACACTAGTTCTATCCTACACAAGAGGGACTAATTTACAGAAGCCAATTAACCTACAAACCTGCACGTCTTTGGAATGTGGGAGGAAACCGGAGCACCCAGAGAAAACCCACGGGGTCACAGGGAGAACGTACGAACTCCATACAGACAGCAGCCAAAGGCAGGATCGAACCCTGGGCTCAAGCGCTTTAAGGTCGCCTAGACATGGTCTCCTGAGAGGCTGCCTGACCCGCTGAGTTACTCCACCACTTTGTGTCCTTTTGTGTATCAACCGGCCTTTGTAGTTCCTTGTTTCTGCAATCCGACTTGGGCCTTGCCCTGTGATCCGATCCATCTCAATGTATTCCTATTAACTATTCCCTATTACCCTAGCCTGCCTGTGATAAAATGTGGGCACGTTGGAATCGGCAAATACAAAGAGCTCGGCATCGAGGAAACCCATCCTCTACACGCCTGTCTGCCATGATAATGAAGATAGACACAAAATGCCGGAGTAACCCAGTGGGACAGGCAGCATTTCTGGATAGAAGGAATGGGCAACGTTTCTGAAGAAGGGTCTCAACCTGAAACGTCCCCCATTCCTTCTATCCTGAGATGCTGCCTGTCCCACTGAGTTACTCCAGCATTTTGTGTCTATCTTTGGTTTAAACCAGCATCTGCAGTTCCTTCCTGCAAGGATACCATGATAATGAGGCTGTTAACTAATCACAGCCATAAATCTCTCCCAATTAGTGTAAAACAGAGCCAGATGTGGAACAGAAGAATTCCCAGAGCTTTGGAAATGATAGATTCTCAGTCACTTTCACCAGTCGAGCAGCTACACACATCGTAAGTCATGAATTTAATTACTCAGATACTGCATCCCCAACATGCCACTTACCGGAAGATGTCAATCTCATTTGCCTTTGAATGGATTAACACCATCTTGCTTCCTGGGGCATCAGTCCCCTCACTACAAGCAGGAGGGTTTTATTGTCACATGTCCCAGACAGAACAATGACATTCTCGCTTGCAGCAGCACAACAGATTCGTAATCATAGTGCATAATATAAACAATATCGTAAACGCAAAGAAAGTTCATGTATATATTAAGGGATCCTGACTACGGGTGCTGTCGGCATGGAGTTTGTACGTTCTCCCCGTGACCTGCGTGGGTTTTCTCCGGGAGCTCTGGTTTCCACCCACACTCCAAAGACTTACAGGTTTCTAGGTTAATTGGCTTGGTAACACTGTATATGCCCCTAATGTGTGTAGGATAGTGCTAGTATGCGGGGATTGCTGGTCGGCGCGGGCTTGGTGGGCCAATGGGCTTGTTTCCGCGCTGTATCTCTAAACTAGCTTTAAAAAAATATATATGTACACACACACACACACACGCATATATATATATACACACACACAGACACACACAAATATATATGATGTGTTCCATTCCTTCTCTCCAGAGATGCTGCCTATCCCGCTGAGTTACTATATATATATATATATATATATATATATATGTGTGTGTGTATATATATATATTTATATACATACATACATACATACACTTAAAAACAAGCAATAATAGTACAGAAAGACCAAACCAATGCCCCAAGTCTCTGTAGTTTGGAGCTTATTTGGAGGTGTTAGTGTTCAAGAGCCTGATGACTGTAGGGAAGAAGCTGCTCCTGAACCTGGCCGTTACAGTTTTTAGGCTCCTGTACCTTCTTCCCAATGGCATGTGTGAAATGATTGTGTGGCCAGGGTGGTGTGTGGGTGAAGCAGGTGCCATTGCCATCGATGTTTTCAATACAAAGTGTTGGCTCAGTGTCAGTCTCACAGAATTCTAGTTTAAACATCCTGGGGAACTCAGAGAGGGACAAAGCTGGCGAGAATACAAAGCGGGCGTGAAATAAGAGCGGGCTGTACGTACGAGTGATGCTTGAATTCATCATCAGTGGAACTTGCCCCAAAGATAAAGAGCTTTGGGCACAGCCAACCTTTACAAGTGAAGAAATGAGCAGACAAATGGTCCATTCAAAGCCCCACACTAGCATGCAGCATGCGTGATTAGATAAAAACAAGACCAGGAGCAGCGGGCGCTGAATGGCTGCCAGTCCCACCATTATCCGGCTGTAATTAATGATTTCAACAGGCCCTTCCTCCACAAATTCCTGTCCAACAGCCTGACGTTTTGTCTTCTTTCCCCTGCAATCATGGCGGGGCATGAAAAGGCCAAAGCGTTGCACATTTCATTTGCGCGCAGTGCAGTAATGGAGCAGAGATTGCTTCTAAATAATTGATGCAGCCATTCAGAGCGCCGCTGGGCGGAAGATGGATTGGTGTCGGTGCAGTCCAGCTTCATTAGTGAGCTGGTTTGATTCAAGTCAAGTTGCTCCTTCCCACAGTGAAGCTTTATAGTTTAGTTTAGTTTATATATACAGCGTGGAATCAGACCTCCGGCCCCCCAATTACGCACTGACCAGCGATCCCCGTACACTAGCACTATTCTACACACTCGGGATAATTTACAATCTTTACTGAAGCCAATTAACCTACAAGAAACCGCAGGGATCGGTCCATTCTACCGCACGCCACAACTCAGAATAGAGCAAATGAGAGGCTTTGGGAATGGGTTGCGTTGAAGGCCGCTGTGATCTGTGGCAGCACACCCTCCCAAATGACTGGGTGGGGAAGGAATGGCATCCATCCCAATCTCATCCATCTTTTTATAGCAAAATGAGGAAACTTCAAACTCAACCCTTGTAATTTTCGTCGGCAAACCTATTTCAGGAATTAAGTGACATTTGGAAGAGTTTCTGAAAATGGCAACAGGCTAGAAATTGTGCGAGACATCTTTAATTGCGCGAGAAACTGACATATTTCTTGAGAGTCGAGGAGAATTCATTTGAGAAGATTGGGGAAAATGGACCGTTTATTTGAGCCATGACACCAACTAGATAGATATGAGAAGACTGTGTTATATAGAACTAGATGGTTTGTCTGTGCGAATATTGAAATATCTCCAGATAACTAATCAATGTAATTTTTTTTTAAATTTGGTAAGTGAACCACACGGTCTTATTCCAATTGTTTATTTATTTACCTCTTTTTTTCATGTCAACAGGCAAATAGCCTTGTGCTGAGAGATGGGGGCCCCCAACTTTGACAGCACCTTAGTGCGGCTCAGCAAAGGCTGTGCGGGATTGCCGGGTTAAGGATAGGTATTAGTGCTGGTTTATTATTGTCACCTGTTCACGACATAATGTGAAAATCATTCAGGTTAATCATACCATACGTAAGTACCATCAAGCCATGCACAAGTACAACAGGGGGCGGCACAGTGGCACAGCAGTATAAGTTCATAAGGTATAGGAACAGAATTAGACCATTTGGCCCATCTACTCTACTCCGCCATTTAATCATGGCTGATCTATATTTCCCTCTCGACCCCATTCTCCTGCCTTCTCCCCATAACCCCTGACACCTGTACTAATCAACTTGCTACATCAGACTAGCTACCTTCAAGCTACCTTAAATCAAAATTGTGGGGTGGGAGATTGCAACCTTCACGTGGTCCGCCCTGCTTCGACTAATGCAATCAACTAGACGTGCACAAACGGAAGATCAAATAGAACAAGTTGTCCAACAACTTTAGGCTGTGCACGCCACACGAAAGAAGAAGAAGAAATCAAAACTGTAAAACTTAAACACTAACAAGTCATTGCAGATGCTGGTTTATTAAAAATAGACTCAAAGTACTGGAGTAACCGAGTTGCTGAACCAAGCGAGTCCCACTTATCTGTGCTTGGCCCTTATCTCTCCAAACCTTTCATTCCCATTTATATCTGGGAGATTCATATATGAGAATAATCCCAATTTCTTTACTTTTTTGGAGATACTGAGTGAAAACAGGCCCTTCGGCCCATCGATTCTGTGCCGACCATGATCATCCCGTGCAACAGCACTATCCTACACACTAGGAACAATTTACAACTGTAAATTGACTGTAAATTAACCCACAAACCTGTACGTCTTTAGAACGTTGGAGGAAACTAGAGCACCCGGGAGATCACAGGGAGAACGTACAAACTCCGCACAGACAGCACCCGTAGTGTGGATAGAACCCGGGGTCACTGGCGCTGTAAGGTGGCAGCTCTACCGCTGTGCTGTCGGATGATTCAGTCACCGCCCCGCAGCTGACGGTGGGAGACGGCTGTGTACGGTGTGCGTCGCCAGTTGCTTTTCCCATTTAACAGCAGCCACCGCACTTCAAAAGGAGAATTTCATTGGCTGCAAATTGCCTTGAGACACCCAGGGGTCATAAAAGCACGGAGCGCAAATCTTTCTCTCTGCTTTTTAATGAAGGAAACTGACAATAAGGAATGGATTATGTAAAGGATGTGCACATCATTAACGGCACGGTGTGAATGGCTGGGAGGAATGGAATTACTAGGGTGAATGGGTAATTGGACAAACACTCGAAGGGTAAAGGAATGATAAGGGAAGGCAGGATTTAGTTTGAAGGGGCAAGTTTCCTCCATCTGCACTGTAGAGTACAGTTATTCTACAATTCCACAGTGTGCTTCCATTTTAGTTAGCAGACAGCGTGCAAACAGCCGCTCTGACCCACTGAGTCCGCACCAACCAGCAATCACTACCCCAGGGGTGGGGAACCTGTTCATGTTGGAATGCCGCATTAAGTTAGCTGTAATCTAACAAGGCCGCATCCAAGAAACATCAATTAGATACACTTCAAAATGTACATTATCTATCTACTATGTACTAACTACAGGAAAATGAAAACATTTTGTTAATTCTAAAGTTAACTAAACTTTAAATGACTTTGTTGTGAATGCTTTTTGTGGGAAAGCATTTGAATATTTGGTTGCAACTAGGAGGTACGCAGTTTCAGCTGATCTTCTGGATGGGTATCCGTCATTCGTGACCTTAAGGGCGTCTTCATTTGGGTTAGTTAGGAGAATGCAGATTTGCTGCAATAAGTGGTTGAAAAGCAAGAAAGCATTTTTCGTGCATGTTGCGGAACACATGGGTATTCTATTGCATTTTTCTATATTTCAATCGGATCTTTCTTAGCGTCAAATAAGTACTTTAAAACATCATCTTCTGAGAGCTCAATCAATTCCATCTGCAGTTCTTTAGGAGCCTTGGAGACATCAACTAGGTGAGGTTGAAATGTTAATTTGAGTGCGACGTCATGATTCTCAAAGTCAGTGAAGCTTTCATTGTATTCTTTAATTAATAAGTCAATAACAGCTGCGTATTCTTCAAATGATTCGCATGAATCCTCCTGCTCATCAATGACCTTCGCTAACTGGGGGAAATGTTCATCCGAAATTTCATTTTGAAGAAGAAGAGCTTTTGAAAAATATAGCCTTTTTCGAAATGCTTGTTTTTTTTTGCCAAATATCGTATGTAAACTTAGTTTTAACTTACAAAGAAACATTCAAGTCATTTCGCTTTGACATGATATCACACAGAAATGCAGTTTTTCTATAGAAATCTTCTTTCAATAATTCACATGGCTGATTCTGTTCTTCATGAAATTTAACTATCTGTTATCGCAAAGATAAAACATTTGCTAATACCTGTGCCTGCGATAGCCAACGCAATGATACGGCAAATCCACACTGAATGCCTCATCGTCCAACTTTAACATATTACGAAACTGACGATGCCGTGTTACATTTGCACGAATATAGTTAACAATACTTATAACTTGTTGCAAAGTGTCACTTAAAATAGTAGATTTAGCACAGAATTTTTGTTGATGTAAGGTACAATGAAAGGAGAGCATCTGGATCTGATAATACATTTTTTATCTGTGCAATAAACCCTTCACGTTTTCCTGTCATGGAAGGTGCACCGTCTGTACATACACTCACTAAATTAACCAAATCCAGTCCAACTTCACGACATTTATCTTGAAAGTTGTTGAAGAAATGTATTCCTCGTGTTCTACCCGTAAGAGTGCCCAAAGCGAGTAACTCTTCGTAACAAAGAAAATCGTCTGTTATGGCCCGAATGAAGTATAAAACCTGCGCCGAGTCAGTACTATCAGTTGTTTCATCCAAAGTGATTGATTAATATATATTTTCCTTTTGGAGTATTGCGTGAAGTTGTTCTGTTACGTTGAGGGCTAATTCATGCTTCCGATCTCCTTGAAAGGGACAGTTGTTTGCACTTTGAAACCTTATCGGGGTCTAAGCATCCCACAACTTCGACAATGCATTCTTTTATGATTTATACATCGCTAATGGCTTCCCTTTTTCCCCGAGTATATAAGCTACTTTACAAATCGCCTCAGTAGCATTATTACCGGGTCTCACCGCTGCTTGAAATAACTGCCTTTGCCTTTGCTTTTCATCTTTTAATTTCTGCAATGCAACCTTTCGCGCCTCACTCTCTAATTTGAAATATTTGTGGTCATTATGAGTGGCATAATGCTGATGAGCATTAAATTTCTTCAATGTTGATATAGCAGTATCACAAAGCAAGCAAATCATCTTATCTATCGCAGAAACAAGATAATTGTATTGTATTGTATTGTATTCAAATTTATTGTCATTGTCTCAGTTAGAGACAACGAAATGAATTTCCCTTACAGGCAGTATCATAAAAATAAAAATAAATAAATAATAATAAATAATAAAACATATTAAAAATAAAATAGAATTTAAAAAAAAAGCACAAACACTGAAAGTCCACGACACAACATAACACAGTGGCACCAAGATGAGGAAGGCACCATAGTCCAGCCAGCCTCCCCTCCGTTCTTCCCAGATGTTCACTCGTGGTCGAGGCCTTCCTAGCACCCGCAGTCGCCGCCCTGGGTGGCCCGATGTTCAGGCCCTCACGCCGGGCTGGTGGAACGCCGACGCCGAACCCTGACGGTGAACATCCTCCTCAGCGGCCAGATAATATTGCAGATCCCATTCCCAATCCTTGTTAAAAAACGATTTTTTCTTCCCACAGTGGTCGCTTGGTTTTCTTTGACATGATGGGCTGTTAATCAGACAGAATTTTTAAAAAAAACAATCGAACAAATACGTTGCTTAAAGGGCCTGTCCCACTGTGGCGACCTTATTGACGAGTTTAGGAGAGTCTGCGCTCGCCACAAGCTCGTAGCATGGTCGACACATGGTCATGGGCGGTCACTGGTAAGTCTCCTTCATGGTCGAGAGGAGTTCCCGCATAGTAGTTACTACTCGCGGCCTCAGTTGGGTCGGGGAAAATTTTCAACATGTTGAAAAATTTTCTGCAAGCAGAAATTGGTCGGCATGGAGAAAATCGATACTTTTGAACTCGTAGTGCAGTGGTAGTGGGGTCGCCATGTCATTGTAGGTAGTCGACATAGCCGTAGGTAATCTCCTTTGCTGACCGGGCATTTTAATTGGCTAATTGGGGGAGAAAAAAACGTAAGCACGAGTTTTCAGAACCAAGGAAAACCGATTGGTAATGTTAAATGCTCGCCGAACTTCAAAGCTGTGTATCTCTGGCTTATTAAAGTTGACTGGTTTCTTAAAAGTGTCTCCACTCTTTCTCCCCCCTTCTCCCCCCTTTTCCCCTCACCCCCGCTCTTTTAAAGGACTTACTGTACACTGTGCTAACCGTCTTTAACCTTCCTGTTCATCGCGGGTATCACCTCGGCTTTGCACCGTGTGAATTTCAGACAGCGCTCCCCCGCTTTCCCTGGACCCCGCCTTTGTGATGTGTGTGTGTGTGTGTGTGTGTGTGTGTGTGTGTGTGTGTGTGTGTGTGTGTGGTGTGTGTGGTGTGTGTGTGTGTGTGTGTGTGTGTGTGTGTGTCTGTCTGTGTCTCTGTCTGTCTGTCTGTCTGTCTGTCTGTCTGTCTGTCTGTCTGTCTGTCTGTCTGTCTGTCTGTCTGTCGTGTGCGTGCGTGTATGTGTGTGCACGCGCGTGCGTGTTCCGCGCTGACGGTAGATCCAGCTCGCGGTTTTTCAGAGCTTGAAGGTCGCAGACAGTTTGCTGAAAAGTCGCGTAAGTCGGACAGGCCCTTAACTATTCTCAAATTCAGCTTCAAACGGAAAGCCACGTGCACCGCTATCAAAAGTTGATAATACGGAAGACTGGAGGTCTGCGGACTCTCCCCGACATTTTCCCTCTCGTCAACCAGTCTCAGGCTGTGGTGGCGCCAGTCAGGCAGGGAGGTTAACGTACATTCTAGAGTCGCATTAGAACTAAATCATGAGCATAACGGGTGTTAAAATAGCCCTCGTGACTTACTAATGTTTTAATTGTGGCCGTCAGTCGGGGAGGATTATTTCGTTGAATCTTCTTTTACTCTTTGGTATTTTAAATACATTCATTTTAAGATTAAAATTAAAATAATAAAAGACGAACAAAAACTTATTAATAAAAATAAAAGGATTTGTTCTACAAAATTTGGATTCATTCAAAAGGCGCCGCTTAATGGCCTAGAATGCCACATGCCTTCTTAAAAGTGTTTCCACTCCTTCTCTCCCCCCCTTCTCCCCCTTTTTCTCCTCCGAAGGCCACAGGTTCGCCACCCCTGCACTAGATCTATCCTACACACTAGGGACGATTTACAGAAGATAATTAACCTACAAACCCGCAAGTCTTTCGAGTGTGGGTGGAAACCGGATCACCTGGAGAAAACCGAAGCAGTCACAGGCGTAACGTGCAAACACCATTCAGACATTGCCCTAAGTCAGGATCGAACCCGGGTCACTGGAGCTGTAAGGCAGCAACTGCTGCGCCACTGTGCCGCCATCTTAATATGTGCAAAATGGCTGGTGTGTTCGCCACTACCCAATAGTGACAACACTACAGGCAGACAACATTGTGATGTGATGTCCTGACATGCATCAGGCGCTATATAAAGGTAAGAGTTTGTTTCTATATAAAATGATGGTATCCAACTTTGGATTTCTGTAGGTCTGTAGAAATGTTGAAGCCAGCAGGTGGAGCTAATGGTGAATGGTTCTCGATGCTAACTTCCATTACTCAAATAGTAATTTAAAAATGATGTTAAATATCTCAGCCACAACAGCCTCAAGACCGTGATAAGCCTAGGAACGTTTAACGAGCCCAAAATATATCAGATACCTTTTGTGAAACTTCCAGGGCGGCACAGTGGCACAGTGGTAGAGTTACTGCCTCACAGCGCCAGAGACCCGGATTCAATCCTGACTAACGGAGCTGTCTGTACAGAGTTTGTACATTCTCCCCGTGACTGCATGGGTTATCTCCGGGTGCTCCAGTTTCCTCCCACACTCCAAAGATGTGCAGGTTTGTCGGGTAATTGGCTTCAGCAAATTGTCCTTAGTGTGTAGGATAGAACTAGTGTACGGGGTGATCGATGGTCGGCACGGACTCAGTAGGCCGAAGGGCCTGTTTCCACGCTGCATCTCTCAACATCACCTAATCATGTTCCCCAAGATGCTGCCTGACCCGTTGGGTTACTCCAGCACTTTGTGTCCTTTTGTATAAACCAGCATCTGCAGTTCTTTTTTTCTTCATTTAGGCCCCAAGTTTCAACTACTTCATTTTTCAGATTAGTAAAGAATTTTTGCTATGCATTAGTCATTATTCCTTCATGGATAGGCTGCTTTCTACAGTGCAGTTGTAGACATTGGTAGCTGAGGATGGAACTAGATTATTAACCATCCTTTCTTGATGCACCATGACCAAATGAAGTTGGTTTGAGCCCCAGTGCCACAGTGTCAGAGACGCCGATTCAATCCTGACCACTGTTGCTGTCCGTACGTTGTGTGTATGTTCTCCCGGTGACCACGTGGCTTTTCTCCAGGTGCTCCGGTTTCGTCCCACACTCCAAAGACGTGCAGGTTTGTAGGTTAATTGGCTTCTGTACATTGTAAATTGTCCCCGGAGGAAACCCACGCGGTTCCCAAGAGAGCATGCAAACTCCACGCAGTCGGCACCCGATGTCAGGATCGAGCCCGTGTCTCTGCCATTGTGAGGCAGCACCAATTGCACCTCCAAGCCACCCTTACTAAAGAAAGATTTTAGACAGGTACATGGATAGGACAGGTTTAGAGGGATATGGGCCAAACGCAGGCAGGCGGGACTAGTGTAGTGGGGTAGGTTGGTCGGTGTGGGAAGCTGGGCCGAAGGGCCTGTTTTCACGCTGTATGACTATGACTATATCTGACCTTTTGTTAGCAGAACTGGTCGGCACGGTGGCGCAGCGGTAGAGTCGCTGCTTTTCCACGTCAGAGACTCAGGTTCGATCCTGATTACTGGTGCTGTCCGTACGGAGTTTGCGCGTGCTCCCTGTGACTGCGTGGGTTTTCACCGGGTGCTCCGGTTTCCTCCCACACTCCAAAGACGTACAGGTTTGGTGACTTTGGAAACAGTGTGTACTAATTGGACAATTCTAGCAGAGAGGAAGCACAGCACGATGGGCCAAATGGCCGCTCACTGTGCAATGTGACACAAGCACTCAGAGTGATTTACACAGGGAAACATTCAATCCTTCATTAACCCTTCTCCTGACTAGCTGGGCTACAAGGGTCTTTAAGAAGATAGCTGGGTGAATGGACGTTTTGTCCAAGGCAAATGTTTGAGTGGATATTTGTTCCAGTGTGGGCAGACGTACCTTGAATCACACAGAACATTTAACACAGTGTGCCAAGTGAGAGTGATATTTTGACTGCACAGCCATAAGCTGAGGTGTGAGTATATAATGCATCTTAGGTTACTGGGGACCTCAGGAAAATCTGTATACCAGACGGCAAACACAGCAGTCAGAAAACACCAAGGCTCAGATATCATATTATAAAAGACTTCTCTATATCCCAGTGATCTACATACTAAAGACTTACTGTACTTTTCCATTGCCTTAAACAGGGATTTGGAATTTTCCAACATTACATTAGCTGCCGAGAAGACTAAATGCAAAGCTCTTTGTTAACGCCCAGCTTTTCCCCCGAAGAATGTTCCAGCTCTCAAGACTGGGCCTTAATTTCTATGTTCCTGTCAAAAGAAATGCGAAGTTGTCGAAGAGTCGGGGATTAAAATATTTTTTTTTAAGTGGGGGTGAGCCGGGGCTGCTCATGAGATCACCGCATGCAGAAGCCAGCAGCGGGTCGGAAACCCAACATGTTCCATTCACTGAGGGGATGTAGAAACCAAGAACTGCAGATGCTGGTTTGTACCAGGGGTAGACACAGTAAGTGCCCGAGTAACTCAGCAGGTCAGGCAGCGTCTCCGGAGAGAAAGGACAGGCGACGTTTCGGGTCGGGACCCTTCTCCAGACTCGAGAAAACTCACCGTTACCTCCACATCCTTCCTGTCATGGGGCGACAGGAAATGCGCGCAATACGGAACATTTTAATTGTAATTAATTTATTAGCCAAGTATGTAAAAACATACAAGGAATTTGATTTGCCGTACAGTCATACCAAAAAAGCAACAAGACACATAACTACATAAAAATTAACATAAACATCCACTACAGCGCACTGTGATGGAAGGCGATAACGTATTATCTTCTTCCCTCCTTTTCTCCCGCGGTTGGGGCAGTCGAACCGTCCGCAGTCGGGGCGATCGAAACTCCCGCAGCCGGAGATCGAAGCTCCCGCGTCGGAGCGGCCGAAGCTCCTGTGATCGAGGTGGGCGAAGCTCCTTTGGCTTGGAGCTCCCGAAAGCGGTGCTTAACCAAGGGACCGCGAGCTCCACGGTGTTAAGTCCGCAGGCTTCCGCGGTTGGAGCTCCCGAAGTCGATCCCTGACAACAGTACCGCCAGCTCCACGATGTTAGGCCGCAGTGCGGACGGAGATACGATACTGAAAACGTCGCATCTCTGCCGAGGAAAGAGATGAAAAAAGTTTTTTCACCGACCAGCAATCCCCATACACTAGCACTACCCTACACACTAGGGACAATTTACAATCTTTACCAAAGCCAATTAACATACAAACCTCTACGTCTTTGGAATGTGGGAGGAAACCAGAGCACCCGGAGAAAACCCACGTGGACACGGGGAGAACGTATAAAATCCATACACACGGCACCCGTAGTCAGGATTGAACCCGGAACTCTGGTGCCGTAAGGCAACAATTCTACCGCTGCAGTGTCATAAACAACAGAGTTCCCAGCACAGATCCCTGCGGAACGCCACTGGTCACAGACCTCCAGCCAGAATAACACCCTTCCACCAATCCTCTGTCTTCTATGGCTAAGCCAGTTCTGAATCCAAACGACCAAGTCACCGCGAATCCCATGCATTTTAAGTTTCTGCATCAGCCTACCATGTGGAACTTCATGAAATGCCTTACTAAAACCCATGTAGACACCATCCACAGCAACTACCCTCATCAGGTTTGTCATCTCCTCAAAATACTCAATGAAGTTCGTTCGGCATGATCTGCCGTGGACAAAGTCATGCTGATGGCCCCTAATTAACCCAAATGTGACTAAGTTCCATCTTGAAGATTCATCTCTAATAACTTCCCTACCAGCCTACAGTCATAGAATCATAGTCATATAGTGTTGAAACATGTCCCTCGGCCCAACTTTCCCACTCCGACCAACACGTCCCATCTACACTAGCCCCACTTGCCTAGGTTTGGCCCATATCTCTCTAAACCTGTCCTGTCTATGTACCTATCCATTTGCTTCTTAAATTTTGCGATAGTCCCTGTTTCAACTGCCTCCTCCGGCAGCTTGTTCCATACACCCACTACCCTTTGTGTGAAAAGGTTACACCTCAGGTTCCAATAAAATCTTTCCCTCCTCACCGTAATCCTATGACCTCTGGTCCTCTATAGTTTTCTGGATTATCTCAACTTCCTTTCTTAAACATATGAACAACATTGGCTACTCTCCAGTCCTCCAGGGCCATGCCTGCGGCTAGAGAAGATGTAAAGATCTTCGTCAAAGCTCCTGCAATCTCCTGTCTTGCCTCTCTCAATAACTTGGGATAGATCCAGCAGACCCTAGAGAAATCCTCGCCTGAATGCTCTTCAAGAGCCCCAGCATCACCTACTTCTTGGAGAGGGAATCGATAGACGACGTGTTGGTCTTCAGACTGGAGAAGGGTCCCAATCCAAAACGTTGCCTGTCCATTCCCTCTCCAGATGTGGCCTGACCCATTGAGCTCCTTCAGCACCTTGTGTTTTGCACCAAGTTCCAGCATTCCTAATCTCTTGTCTCTCTTAAGAATCTACCCACTTTGCTTGTGGAAGCCTTGAATTTTCTTCCTCTCCCACCTTGAATTTTTTCTTAGTTTCAGTTGAGTTTAGTTTAGAGATACAGCATGTAAACGGGCCCGTCGGCCCACCGGCTCCGCGACGACTGGCGGTCGCCTGTACACTAGTTCTATCCTACACACTAGGGACAATTTACAGAAGCCAATTAACCTACAAACCTGCATGTCTTTGGAATGTGGGAGGAAATCAGAGCACCCGGAGAAAACCCACGTGGTCACCGGGAGAACGTGCAAACAGCACCCGTAGTCAGGATGGAATCCGGGTCTCTGGAGCTGTGGGGCAATAACTCTACCGCTGCGCCACCATGCCACATGGCCTGTTTCTCGTTTGGTTATTTTAAATCTTTCTCCTCACGCTAGCCAGCGAAAACAAGCCCCTCTGTGCTTTGGATAAAAATGGCTCAATAGTCCAGAAAAAAGCTTTTGATCCCATTGAGTCCATGTTTGCATTTCTGATACAAGCAAACAGGTCACTTTAATCCAGCTTTTCCCATGTGTCAAATGAGGGTTTCAAAAGTTATTTTCATATATTTTGTGTATTTTTATGCACAACGCACGTTGCACATCTAAAAATGTATGTATTTATACATCTGGCCTCAAATTATAGTGGTCAGTTATAGGCATGGTCGTTTAGAAAGAGCATTTATTTTAGTTTAGTTTATTTTAGTTTAGTTTGGTTCAGAGATGCAACGTAGAAACTGGCCCTTCGGCCCACTGAGTCAGTGCCGACCAGCGATCACCAGTTTTATGCTGCACACTAGGGACAATTTCCAGGAGCCAATTAACTTACAACCCTGCACGTCTTTGGAATGTGGGAGGAAACCGGAAAACCCGGAGAAATCCACGCAGTCACAGGCAGAGCGTGCAAACTCCGTACCGACAGCTCCCATGGTCAGGATCGAACCCGGCACTCTGCCACTGTGAGGCAGCAGCTTTACCAGTTGCATCACTGTACCGAGAAGCAAAACTTTCTCATTCAGCATGCTGAGAATTGGCAATGAGGATTAAGAGAATTAATGCTTTATTGCCACATGTGACAAGTCACAGTGAAATTCTTTGCTTGTAAACTTTGCCAAGGTATGCAAATAGTCGCCCATGAAGGGTGCTTACAAAGTTACAAATTACCCCCCCCCCCCCCCCCACCAGTTCCTCCTTTGCTCTTCCCCTCCCCCTCCATCCAACCACGCCGGATCCTCACTGTCCATTGTTCTTCACAGCGGTCCCACCACGCTGGGTCCCCATGGGACTGAAGAGATTCCCGCGAGCGCAGCAGTAACGCGAGGATCTGGCAGATCCACAGCTCATGCTGCACGTGGTCCATGAGGTTTCCAAAACCGTCAGGAACCGCTACTCTGCTACAAACTTGGAAATTCATAATGTGATGTCGGGTGTCAAACGCCAGTATCTTTCCACGGTTTACTTTAGGCTTTAGAGACAGAGCGTGGGAACAGGCCCTTAGACCCACCGAGTCTGCGCCGACCAGCAATCACCCCATCCTACACACTAACACTATCCTACACACACGAGGATCGATTTACAATTTAGCCAAAGCCAATTAACCTACAAACCTGTTCGCCTTTGGAGTGTGGGAGGAAACCAGAGCACCCGGAGAAAACCCACGAGGTTACGGGGAGAAAGTACAAACTCCATACAGACAGCACCCGTTGTCAGGATTGAACCCGGCTCTCTGACGCTGTGAGGCTACAACTCTACTGCTGCGCCACCGTGCCAGTTGGTTGTCTCATTCCAGAGATTCACCACTCTCTGTGTGAAAATGTTCTTCTCATCTCGGTTTTAAAGGATTTCCCCCTTATCCTTAAGCTGTGACCCCTTGTCCTGGACTTCCCCAACATCGGGAGCAATCTTCCTGCATCTAGCCTGTCCAACCCCTTAAGAATGTTGTACGTTTCTATAAGATCCCCTCTCAATCTCCTAAATTCTAGAGAGTATAAACCAAGTCTATCCAGTCTTTCTCATAAGACAGTCCTGACATCCCAGGAATCAGTCTGGTGAACCTTCTCTGCACTCCCTCTATGGCAATAATGTCCTTCCTCAGATTTGGAGACCAAAACTGTACGCAATACTCCAGGTGTGGTCCTCACCAAGACCCTGTACAACTGCAGTAGAACCTCCCTGCTCCTATACTCAAATCCTTTGCTATGAAAGCTAACATACCATTCGCTTTCTTCACTGCCTGCTGCACCTGCATGCCCACTTTCAATGACTGGTTACCATGACACCAGGTCTCGCTGCATCTCCCCTTTCCTAGTCGGCCACCATTTAGATAATAGTCGCTTTCCTGTTTTTGCCACCAAAATGGATAACCTCGCATTTATCCACATTATACTGCATCTGCCAAACATTTGCCCACTCACCCAGCCGATCCAAGTCACCTTGCAGTCTCCTAGCATCCTCCTCACAGCTAACACTGCCCCCCAGCTTAGTGTCATCCGCAAACTTGGAGATATTGCCTTCAATTCCCTCATCCAGATCATTAATATATATTGTAAATAGCTGGGGTCCCAGCACTGAGCCTTGCGGTACCCACTAGTCACTGCCTGCCATTGTGAAAAGGACCCGTTTACTCCTACTCTTTGCTTCCTGTTTGCCAGCCAGTTCTCTATCCACATCAATACTGCACCCCCAATGCCGTGTGCTTTAAGTTTGTAAACTAATCTCTTATGTGGGACCTTGTCGAAAGCCTTCTGGAAGTCCAGATACACCACATCACTGGTTCTCCCCTATCCACGCTACTAGTTACATCCTCGAAAAATTCTATAAGATTCGTCAGACATGATTTACCTTTTGTAAATCCATGCTGACTTTGTCCAATGATTTCACCACTTTCCAAATGTGCTGCTATCCCATCTTTAATAACTGACTCTAGCAGTTTCCCCACTACCGATGTTGACTAACTGGTCTGTAATTCCCCATTTTCTCTCTCCCTCCCTTCTTAAAAAGTGGGGTTACGTTTGCTACCCCGCCAATCCTCAGGAACTACTCCAGAATCTAAAGAGTTTTGAAAGATTATTACTAATGCATCCACTATTTCTGGAGCTACTTCCTTAAGTACTCTCGGATGCAGCCTATCTGGCCCTGGGGATTTATCGGCCTTTAATCCATTTAATTTACCCAACACCACTTCCCGGCTACCTGGATTTCACTCAATTCCTCCAACTCCTTTGACCCGCGGTCCCCTGCTATTTCCGGCAGATTATTTATGTCTTCCTTAGTGAAGACGGAACCAAAGTAGTTATTCAATTGGTCCGCCAATTGTCCAATGGATGGATTTCATGGGCAATAACGTGTCATCTGGAACGTCGGAGGTTGAGGGGAGACGAGATAGAAGCCTATAATTATGAGAGGCATAGATAGGGTAGACAGTCAGGAGGCTTTGGAGAGTGTGCAAGTTTACCAGAATGCTTCAAAACACTCCCCCTTCTCCCCCCCCCTTTTTCTATCCACCCCTCTTCTCGGCTGCGCCCCGCCACTTATTTCTCCCCTCCACTCCCACCTATATTCCTTCCTCTAGCTTCACAATTGGTAAATCTGCAATCCCTTTGTCTCACGCCTTCTGTTTCTTTTTCCATCTCTAGCCTTTGTCCATCCACGTATAATTGCCAGGCTTTGTCAGGACCCTCCTCTCTTCCATCTTTCTCCCTTTCCCCCTTCCCACTATCAGACCAAAGAAGGGTCTCGACCAGAAACGTCACCTATCCATGTTCTCCAGAGATGCTGCCTGACCCGTTGAGTTACTCCAGCACTTTGGGTCATTTCTACTTTCCCAGAATGCTGCCTGGATTGGAGGGATAGAGAGCGGTTGGACAAACTTGGATTGTGTTCTCTGGAATGTTGGAGGCCGAGGGGAGACTTGATAGAGGTTTATAGATGGCACAGATAGGGGAGAGAGTCAGCACCTTTTGCCCAGGGTGGAAATGTCAAAGACGTGAAGGCTTCATGAGAAGGTGAGAGGGGCAACGTTTTTTTCACACAGATGGAACGTACTTCCAGGGGTGGTGGTGGTGGTGGTGGAGGGAGATACAATAGTGGCATTGAAGAAGCTTTTAGTTAGGCACAGGGGTTACGCAGGGAATGGAGGGATATGGATCTTGTGCAGGCAGGAGGGATTCGTTTAACTTGGCATCATGCATGGCATGAACATTGTAGACCAAAGGACTTGTTTTTCTATGTTCTATATCTGTAAAAAAAAAGCTCAGGGATTTTTCTCAATGTTTTGTCACAGAACAGTCTGTGCGGCACGGTGGCACAGCAGTAGAGCTGCTGCCTCACGACTGTATGCACGGTGACCGCGTGGGTTTTCTCAGATCGCCACAGCGTTTCCTCCCACACTTCGAAGACGTACGGCTTTATCGGTTAATTGGGTTCGTTAAGAGTTGTAAATTGTAACCTAGTCTGTAGGATAGTGCTAGTGTGCGGGGTGATCGCTGGTTGGTGCGGGCTGCAGGGCTGTATCTCTAAACTACTCTAAACTAAGTATTAACGGTACATGGGAGAGATTGGCAGAAGTAGAGGCCACAGATGCAATTAACCCATCCACTTTACATATGGCAATTTAAGCTGAACATTTTTTCTGGGCATCAGAACCAAGGCTATGGATCCTCAGGCTGCAAGTTTATAGCCAAGGTAATTAGCCAAAGGAATTGCAACAGTGTGGTTGCTCCACAGATGGATTGTTTTCACAGCGAAGAAAAATAGAGAGGAAGTCTGCATGGTGCAGAAGGCAGAGTGCAGAATGGAGGATTGATACAACGTCTGCTCCAGCAGTGCCGCAGAAGGGAAGTGGGACAACGTTGAGATCAACGTTGGGTTCAATAACAATTCACCCCCCCCCCCACCCCCCCCCGCTTTCCTGTGACTCCTCCCTGTCCATTTCTCCAACTGCCGCCCACAACACCCCCCCCCCCCCCCTCCCCGTCCCTCTAGACAGAAAATGCTGGAGTAACTCAGCGGGTCTTTGGACGTTAGTCTTCAGAGATGCATTGTGGAAACAGGCCCCTCGGCCCAGTCTATGCCGACCAGTGATCACTCAGAACACGAACACTATCCTACACACTGGGGACAATTTACAATTTTACCAAAACCAAAACCACCTACAAACCTGCACGTCTTTGGAATGTGGGAGGGAATCATAGAAAACCCACACGGTGACAGGGAGAACGTGAAAACTCCGTACAGACGACACCTGTAGTCGGGATCGAACCGGGGTCTCTGGCGCTGTAAGGCACCAACTCTACCGCTGCGCCACTGTGCCGGGTCAGGCAGCATCTCTGGAGAAAAGGAGTAGGTGACGTTTTGGGTCAGAATCCTTCTTCAGACTGAAAGTTGATGTGGGTGGCGGGGGGGGGGGGGATAAGCCAAGCAGGAGAATAAGCCAGGGTTGGCAACAGATGACCTCAGGAAGGGTGGAGTCCATAATGGCCCATTGTTGGCTGGGGAAGGTCTGATAACATGAAGGATACCAGCAGTGGAACTTGGATGGGGGGTGGGTTGGGGGTGGGGAGGGGAGGGAGAGGGGGGAAATGCAGAAGTTACTTGAAATTAGAAAAATCAACTCATACCCATCAGGAGAAAATGGACAGGTGATGTTTCAGGTTTTGATAGGCAGATGGTAGGGACAAAGGACAGAGATTAAAACAGAAGAGTTGCAATTTGTGAAGCCAGAGGAAGGAATGTGGATGGAGGAGGAGGGAGAGAAACAGGTGCATGTCCAGGTGAGGTACAGGAGAGGGGGGAGGTGGGGAGCAACCCGGGGGGGGGGGGGGGGGGGGGGGGGGAGGAAAGGGGGATGGGGGGGTTGTTAGAGATTACCTGAAATTGGAGAATTCAATGTTCACACTGTTGGGATGTAAGCTATCCAAGCAGAATACGAGGTGCTGTTCCTCCAGTTTGTGTGTGGCCTCACTCTGGCAATGGAGGAGGCCCAAGACAGAAAGGTCAGTGTGGGAATGGGAAGAGGTTAGCAACCAGGAGATCCAGTAGGCCTTGGCGGACTGAAGGTTCGGCAAAACGGTCGCCATGTGTGTTTTGGAGCACAGGAGGACAAGGGGTGATCTTGTAGAGGTGTGCAAAATTGTGAGAGGAATAGATCTTGTAAACACAGAGTCTTTTGCCCAGAGTTGGGGAATCCAGAACCAGGGGAAATAGCTTTAAGGTGAGGGGGGGGGGAAGATTTAATAGGAACCTGAGAGGTAACCTTTTTACACAAAGGGTGGTGTGTGCACAGAACGAGCTGCCGGGGGAGGTAGTTGAGGCAGCTACCATTATAACAGTTACAAGACAGGTTCATGGATAGGACATGTTTCGAGAGATATGGGCAAAGCGTGGGCAGGTGGGACTAGTGTGGATGGGCATGCTGGTCGGCATGGGCAAGTTGGGCTGAAGAGCCTGCTTCCATGTTGTGTGACTCTATGACTATAATTCAATGTTCACACAGCTAGGGTGTAAGCTACCCAAGCGCAATATGAGGAGCTGCTTCTCCATTTTGTGTGTTTCTCCATCTCACTCTGGCGAAAGGCCAATGCGGGAATGGGAAGGGGAGTTAAGATGGTTGGCGACCGGGAGATCCAGTAGGTCTCGGCGGAACGAGCGTAAGTGTTCAGCGAGACGGTAACCCAGTCTACGGCTTGGTTTCGCCGCAGTTCATCCCCCCCCCCCCCCCCCCCGTAGAAATTATCACACAAAGCAATCAATATCATCCCGCATTTTAATGAAAGTTACTTAGAAAAATAATCAGGCTTAAGTGAAACTCTTAGAAAAAGTTGCATGATTAAACCCACACGTCACAACAATGACATGGTAAGGACCAACAGTGTCGTTTCAAGGAGATAACATTTAGCTAGATAGACAGAGGAAACTAAAATGGAGTAAGCCTTCTACAGTGTACAAAGAAGTAAAAAATTTAATGAAAGGCATTAAATTAATTGTCCTTGCAGTTTTCCTGTGGATGCATGTAAGAAAATAGTGTTCTCTTCAATGAGAGCAACGTCACAAGATTTCTTGTTACTTGAAATCCTCTTCCTTTGTTAAGAGGGTCATAAGTTATTGTTCGATGGAGTTCCGGCTTGGTTTACAGATGATATCGATGTAACCTCAATGGAAATCCTGGTGTGCATCTATTTATGTACATATATATATTACAGCAACGTTTAGAGATACTGAGCGCTTGGCAATCGTGAAGACATGTTCGGGCAATCGAAGAGTGGAGGAGGGTCACAAATTCACCAGCAAAATGGCCTTCAAAAAAAAAATAAATACCTGGAGCCCAGTACCGATTCTTCAAAATTAAACATTTTCATTTCTGCACACGAACGAGAAATAAATAGAGGCCACCATCAAAATCAACAATGCCCCAAACCGCTTCTGAACATAAATAACCTATCAGCTATTAACACCACCTTTAAGTACCATGGGTCTACTTAATGAACCTGTTGACAACATTATCCTAATTGAACAAATATTTAACGACGCACTTTTAAATATGTTCTCAAATGAATAAGAAATTCCTAGACATAATATATGGATTGGATTGCAGAGATTGGACAATCAATACAATAACAATATCAGACAAGGAAAGTTAAACATCTTCACATTGTTTTAGCTGGAATTCTATTACAGTTGGTGTTGAATTTACCTTCCCCATGTTTTCTCATGGTAATTTAATGTCGGAAAAGGACACAAAGTGCTGGAGTAACTCAGCGGGTCAGGCAGCATCTCTGGAGAGCATGGATAGGTGACGTTTCAGACTAAGTGTGAAGGGTCCCGTCCTGAATTGTCACCTATCCATGTTCTCCAGAGATGCTGCCTGACCCGCTGAGTTACTCCAGCACTTTGTGTCCGTTTGTGTAAACCGGCATCTGCAGTTCCTCATTTCTACGAATAATCTATCGCAGATGCAGCCATTTTAAGGTGATTGTGTGAAGGATTAGAGAGATGTTGAGGAAGAGAAGTTTTCACCCAGAGGATGGCGAGGGTTAGGAGTTCACTGCCTGAAGGGGTGATTGAGGTGGCAACTCTACACATCTCTCTACACATGCCGCTACAGGCAGTCCTTGGGTAAGCACTTGAAGAGCCGTGACCAGCAGGGCTATGGACCTGGTGATGGAAGGTTGCATGGGGCTGCACTGCTGCTTCACAACCTACCATGCACGGGATGCACCTACCATGCAAGTGACCTCCTTCTGCGCGGCGCATTTTTCTGCAACTTTATGGGTTTCACCTGGAGTTTCCATCAGTGTGCGTGTGCGCGTGTGCGTGTGCATGTGCGTGTGTGCGTGTGACTTTTTAGGCCATTTGAATTCCTCAGAAGTTTGTTAGATGTAAGTATAAATCTTTAGAATCGGTATTCTCCTACGTTGGGAATCACTGAGTTGTGAGTGTGATTTACCTTCATCAGTAAAGGCAATGAAGTATTTTAATAGTTGGGAGTATCAGGTACTCAGTAATTACTGTTGAATTGTGCTTCACAGTTCAAAAAGAACATTTAAATTTGAGTACACATCTCAACTGTTCAAACAGCTGTTGAATGTAACAATGTACAGGGGATTGAACATTGACTCAAACACACAGTGCTGGAGTAACTCAGCGGGCCAGGCAGCATCTGTGGAAGGAATGGCGAGACGACATTGCAGGTCTGGACTCTTCTTTATGCTGACCCGAAGCATCCCCTATCCATTTCCCTCTACAGATGCTGCCTGACTCCCATTGAGTTCCTCCAGCACTTTTGTGTTTTACTCAAAATTTCAGCATCTGCAGTTCCTTGTGTCACCAGTGAACATTAGTGGGCGGTCTTGGGGAATTCACAGGGTGGACCTAATGGGAACGACAACAGCAACACTCTTCTATAACACACTAGAGACACGCAGTAGGTTCAGGCAGCATCAGGGAGATGGGCGGGGGTTGGGGTGGAGGGTGACATGGGGAAGAAAAACAGAATCAGCTTTTCAGGTCAAAAACCCTTCTGAAGTGAAGCTGTCGACTTCTAAACTGTGGAGATACAGCGTGGAAGCGAGTCCTTCGGCCCATCGAGTCCACACCGACCAGCGATCCCCATATACTAGCACTGTCCTACACACTAGGGACAATTTACAATTTTACCGAAGCCAATACAATCCTGATCATCTTTGGAGTGTGGGAGGAAACGGAGCGCCGGGAGAAAACCCACGCAGTCTCAGGGAGAACGTGCAAACTCTGTACCGACAGCAACTGTAGTCCGGTTCGAACCAGGGTCCCTGGCACTGTGAAGCTGCAACGTTACCGCTGCGCCCGGGGTTACCAGAGGGTTGTAGAGCTAGAGTCATCCCCATGAACCCTCCAACTGTATTCAGCAACGTTCAGTGGACACACAGGGAACTGCAGATGCTGGAGCCTTGAGTCAAACACAAAGTGCTGCAGGAACTCAGTGAGTCAGGCAGCACAGAAACAGGCCTTTCGGCCCACCTTGTCTATGCTGACCAAGTTGGCCAACTGTGCTAATCCCCCGTACTGGCACCAGGCCCATATCCCTCCAATCCTTTTCTTTTTAGGATTATGTTGAGGCTTAGGTTAATTATTGCAGTGAAAAGCTTTGCTTTGCGTGTTATCCTGTAGAAATCGGATAACACTACACATGAATACAGTCAATCCAAACTCAAGTACAATGGGTAAGAGTAGGGCGATTGTGTCAGGCGATAGTTGGAACCAGCACGTAAAGAGTCGCCACGCGCCGACGCCATCTTGTCCACGCAACTCTATTTCTCGTTCAGTGACCTTCTTGGACTGAGAGTTTGCAGCTTTTTCTGTTTTGTTTCAGATTTCCTGCAACTACGTTTTTCTGATGTACCGTTAGTCTTCCCTCTTCCGTCAAAGCAAAAACCCTAGAGCAGGACTCGGGGGTTAGGCGGGGGGGTGGGGGGGGTTGGTGGCAGATTAGACGCTAGTGGGATTGGCCAGCAACCATAAAGGAAGGCCAGGACCACTAGTCCTATGTTGCTCCACATGTTTGGCGGGCAGGTGAGGCCATTTAAAGGACATTGATACCATCTGCAGGAAATTTCCCGGTGTGCATAAGGGGAAGACCAGGAGCTGTAAGTAACCCAGTGGCCAATCTGTTATTAATCTGAGACTTGGCATCAGATGACAGGGGCTTCATGTTAGTTTTCCTAAATGAAAAATGAACCATAATTGCGGTTTAAAATCCCCCCAAAAACACTTGAAACTAATTGCTGAAACACTGCTTGTTAAAGGATACCAGCAAACACAAAACAGGTTCTCTTTTAGTTCACACAGTCACGTCCCCAGAGAGGAGTTGTACAGATCGAGGACGAGGTATTAATGTTCCTCACTAAAGCTCGGCTTTGGGGAATCCTTTGCCGGCCACACGCCTGCCAACAGGCATCGTGGAGCTTCTTATCTTACACAAGCGAGCCAGGAATCTCACTCAGCAGAGAAAAGTGCTGAAATGAGATGGACAATCCTCTAGCCTGCTGAGAGGGAGATTGAGAGAGGGAGGGGGAGTGAGAGGGAAAGATAGAGATGGGGAGATAGAGCAAGAGAGAGAGAGAGAGAGGGGGGGGGGGAGAGCAAGAGAGAGAGAGAGAGAGGGGGGGAGAGCAAGAGAGAGAGAGAGAGAGAGAGGGGGGGAGAGCAAGAGAGAGAGAGGGAGGGAGAGGGAAGGAAAGAGAGATGGGGAGATAGAGCGAGAGAGAGATAAAGAGAGGGAGGGATTGAGATAGAGACACACACACATACACACACACACATACACACACACACACACACATATATATATATATATATATATATATATATATAAAGAGAGAGAGAGAAAGAGAGAGAGATAGAGAAAGAGAGAGAGAGATAATTTCTTACAAAGTTACTTAAATAATTCCGACCCTTACTGCTCGCAGCAAGGATGCAAATCTTCATTAAATTTACAGAAGAAAATCTTTCTATGCCATTATAATAACAAATAAAACCTTAAATAAACCAGCGGCCATTTCTCATGCCAACTTCAGGTAATTTGGCACGGAATAATTGAACATGACAAAATCTAATTTGTAGAGATTGAACAGCTGAGTTTGGAAAGCCGAGCTGATGTTTTGGAAAAACTGTGCCGTCATTTCATCCGTAGTTCTGGTGGACTTGGCGTAGGTGGGGAACTTGACCAACTTGTCCACTCCGGCCAAGCGCAGGATATAGTTTGCGTCCTCCTGCAGGCTCTCGTATTTGCCGATCAGGTCGTAGTGGATGTGGCAGGGGTGGCACAGGGAGGAGACGGTCTCCCAGTGTTCGTTGAAGGGCTCCTCCCTCTGCGTGTGGGGGTTGACGAGGTAGCCCACAAACTCCTCGAACTTCACGTCGCCGCCGCCGCGCAGGGCCTCCCGGGTGGCGTTCTTCCGCTGCCGCCGCACGATCTTGGTGCCGTAGCGCTTGTGGAAGGAGGTGTTGTACCTGCGGGTGAACTTGTTCCTGTAGGCCGACACCAGCCGCTCGAAGGGTTCGCGCACGAACATGAACTTCAGGTAGCTTTTTAAGCGGTGGTTGATCTCTGAGATGCTGTACTGGTTGAGGGTTTTCAGGTTGGACGGCACGTGGGCCTCGTTGGCTGGAATCTCCATGGGATCCCCGTACCGGCCCTGCCCAGTCAGCACCATCATCACCCTCTTCCAGTTCGTGCAGGCCACCTTGGGCACGTAGCAGTAGATCAGCTCGTGGTCCTCGTCCACCACCAGGTGCCTCAGATCGTTGGGGGTCAGCACTCGCCGCTTTCGACTCCTGGCGCTGTTCGCCCGACACATCTGCGCCACCTGGTTCCTCCGTATCTGATGCGCCACTTCCGTGCTGGAGAATTCATACTGAAATTACAACAACAAAAAAACACACGTTAAAACAATTGGCCAGAAAGACGTGGTCTGCATTTAGATTAGATTAGATTAGATTAGATTAGATTCGCTTATTGTCATTCAGATCTTTCGGTCTGAACAAAATTTTGTTTCCCTGCAGTCATACATATAATATAAAATGACAAAAACACACAATCAACACAAATTTAACATCCACCACAGTGAGTTCACCAAACACTTCCTCACTGTGGTGGAAGGCAAAATCTTAAAGTCTCTGTCTCTTCCCTCTTTGTTCTCCCTATTGACTTACTACAAGTATAAGGTACAACAGTAATTTAAAAAATAAATCTGGTAACGGGGATGAAATATATGAAGTTGGTATATCCCTTTTTGCGTGGTTTTTTATAATAGAGCAATTGTTACTCTTTCTTTTTTTCTTTTCTAGGGTCTATTTCTTAACTTTCTTCTCTAACTCTTTTTCTAATGGGCTTTTTTTTCCCCCAACACTTTCTCGCACTATCACGATTCTTTCCCGCTTTCCTTACTTCCTTTATTTAAAAAAAAAAACACAGGTTAAAAGAATTGGCCAGGCGTGCGAAGAAAGAACACGGCTGGCTCCGTGAAGGACAATGGAGGTGAGGTCCGTGCAAGTGCGTCAAGAGGGGCTTTGTTGTCATATGCATTGAAACGGAACAAGGGGCGCACGGTGGCACAGCGGTAGAGTTACTGCCTTTCCTCGCCAGAAACCTGGGCTCGATCCTGACTACATTCTCCCTGTGACCATGTGGGTTTTCTCCAGGTGCTCCGGTTTCCTCCCACACTCCAAAGACGTGCAGGTGTGTAGATGAATTGGCTTCTGTGAATTGTAAAGTGCCCCTGGTGTGTAGGATAGTGCTAGTGTAGGGGGTCTTTGCCGGAAGGGCCCGTTTTCACGCTGTGTTTCTAAAGTCTAAAGAATGGTCTCGACCCAAAACGTCACAGATCCATTTTACTCCTGAGATGTCGCCTGACCTGCTGAGTTACTCCAGCATTTTGTGTCCTTTTACACCTTCCACATCACGGCATGTTTAGCTTAGTTTTGTTTTTTAGTTTAGAGATACAGTGCAGTAACATAGAAACATAGAAACATAGAAAATAGGTGCAGGAGTAGGCCATTCGGCCCTTCGAGCCTGCACCGCCATTCAATATGATCATGGCTGATCATCCAACTCGGTATCCTGTACCTGCCTTCTCTCCAGACCCCCTGATCCCTTTAGCCACAAGGGCCACATCTAACTCCCTCTTAAATATAGCCAATGAACTGGCCTCAACTACCTTCTGCGGGAGAGAATTCCAGAGATTCACCACTCTCTGTGTGAAAAAAGTTTTCCTCATCTCGGTCCTAAAAGATTTCCCCCTTATCCTTAAACTGTGACCCCTTGTTCTGGACTTCCCCAACATCAGGAACAATCTTCCTGCATCTAGCCTGTCCAACCCCTTAAGAACGAGTCGGCAACGACCAGCGATCACCCCGTACACCAGCACTATCCTACACACTACGGACAATTTGTCATTTTTACCAAAGCCAATTAACCTACAAACCTTGTACGTCTTTGGAGTGGGGAACGAAACCGGAGCACCCGGGGAAAACCCACGTGGTCACGGGGAGAATGTGCAAACTCCATACAGACAGCACCTGTGGTCAGGATCGAACCTGGGTGTGGGGTGCTGTGAGGCAGTGACTCTACCGCTGCCCCACCATGCCACCAATGTCACTGAGGACTTAATGAAGTGCTTCTCCCGTGCACGCCTTTTCAGCCACCGATTCTTGTCCTCGTTAGTATTGATTAGCATTAAATCCAGACCACGTTGTTCCACCCCTACCAGAAACACAGTTGAGCAGTCTGGCCTATTCCAACTCTGAGCTTTTTGGATATTAAAGGAAGCAAGCTTAGTTTAGAGATACAGCGTGGAAACAGGCCCTTCTATCCTACACACCAGGGACAATTTACAGAAGCCAATTAACCTACAAACCTGAAATTGGGTCAAAAGGTAGTCACAAGGAATTACAAATGCTGGGATCATGAAACTGGGTACTGATTGTGAATGATCAGCCATGATCACATTGGCTCGAAGGGCCGAATGGCCTACTCCTGCACCTATTGTCTATTTTCAAAGCCAAAAGTGCTGGAGGAACTCAACGGGTCTGGCAGGATGTGTGGAGGGAATGGACGGATGACAATTTGAGTTGGGCCTTGCTCACACTGATGAAGGATCCTTCTTCGCCTTGAAGAATCCTTCATCAAATTGAAGAAAGGTCCCGACCTTAAACGTCACCTGTCCATTCCCTCCGCAGGTGCAGCCTGACCCAATGAGTTCCTCCAGCAATTTGTGTCTTGATTAGAGGTAAATTCAGGACCGTGGTCTGGAGGCAAAAGATCACCAAACAATGTCATGGAATGGCACAAAATGACCTACTGGCTGCTTAATATGAATATGGAAATATGGTCCCAATTCAACAGCTCACGAGAGCTGGAAAGGGTGCAGGTAAGATTTACGAGGATGTTGCCAAGACTCCAGGGCCTGAGCTATAGGGAAAGGTTGAGCTGGCTAGAATGTTATTCCTTGGAGCGTAGGAGGATGAGGGAAGATCTTATAGAGGTGTACAAAATCATGAGAGGAATAGATCAGGTAAAAGGAAAGAATCTTTTGCCCAGAGTAGGGCAATCTAGAACTGGAGGTTTACGGTGAGAGGGAAAGATTTAATAGGAACCTGAGGGGTAATATTTTTACACAAAGGGTGATGGGTGTATGGAACGAGCTGCCGGAGGAAGTAGTTGAGGCAGGTATTATCAAAACATTTAAAAGACAATTGGCCAGGTAAATGGATTTAGATCTAAGGACAGGTTTAGAGGGATATGGGCCAACGTTGGACTAGTGTAGATGGGACATGTTGGTCGGTGTGGGTAAGCTGGGCCGAGAGCCTGTTTCCGCTCTGTGTGACTATGAGAAACAAGAGGTGTTGATAGGACAGTGTACAAGCCTGCAGCTTGTTCTCACGTCAAGAAACATTGGTGCAGGAGTAGGCCATTCGGCCCTTCGAGCCAGCACCACCATTCAATATGATCATGGCTCATCATCCACAATCAGTACCCCCCGTTCCTGCCTTTTCCCCATATCCCTTGAATCCGTTAGCCCTAAGAGCTAAACCTAACTCTCTCTTCAAAACATCCAGTGAATTGGCCTCCACTGCCTTCTGTGGCAGAGAATTCCACAGATTCACAACTCTCTGAGTGAAAAAGTTTTTCCTCATCTCAGTCCTAAATGGCCTACCTTCATTCTTAAGTGTGGGATTTAAACTAACACCCTATGACTTACGAGGTGTTTGTGATACTCAGAGATCTGGAACTCATTGCGAGAAAAGGTATAGAAGCAGAAACATTAATCACATTTTAAAACTAAAGGGCCTGTCCCACATTCACGACCTAATTCACAACCTTTTTTACTCGTGGACATTTTTCATCATGTTGAAAAAACGCCCCGACCTACTTGATGCCACGAGTACCTACGACTAGCATCACGACCTACCTACGACCTCGTGACGACCATGCTGCAAATATGAGTCAAGGGCAAACTCGGCAGAGGTCGTGAATTAGGTTGTGAAAGTGGGACAGGCCCTGAACTGGATATTAGTTGCAGGAGCTGGAAGATGAGTAGTTTTCTTTCATTCTTTTCTTTTGATTGATTAAAAGATACAGCGTGGAAACAGGCCCTTCGGCCCATGTAGTCCATCGATCACCCGTTCACACTAGTTTTACCACGTTCACATCCACTCCTTACACACTAGGCACAGTTTAGCAAGGCCAATTAACCTACAAACCCGCACATCTTAGGGACGTGGCAGGAAACCGGAGCACCCGGAGCAAACCCACGGGGTCACAGGAAAGAGTGGTAGCACTTTGCACCTGCTCAGAGACAATAGCCTGAGTGGTTTCCTCATATGTTAGAAGTTCTCTACGATTCAATAAGTCACAGCCAAGCTGTCATCAGGCAACTGAACCAACCTATCACCAACTAGAGCCTGATCTGACCTACCATCTACCTCATTGGAGACCCTCAGTTTATCTTAACTAGTCTTTATCTTGCACTACACGTTACTTCCTTTATCCTGTATCTGTACACTGTGGATGGCTCGATTGTAATCATGTATAGTCTTTCCGCTGACTGGCTAGCACGCGTCAAGCTTTTAACTGTACCTCGCTACAGGTGACAATAAACTAAACTAAACTGATGTAACTTGATGTAACTCCAGAAAGAAACTGACTGAGTGGCGCAGTGGTAGAGTTGCTGCTTCACAGCATCAGAGATCCGGGTTCCATCCTGACTACGGATGCTGTCTGTATAGAGTTTATACGTTCTCCCCGTGACCTGCGTGGCTTTTCTCCGGGTGCTCCACTTTCCTCCCACACTTCAAAGACGTACAGGTTTGTAGGTTAATTGGCTTTGGTTAAATTGTAAATTGCCCCTAGTGTGTGCAGGATAGATTTAGTGTGCGGGGATCGCTGGTCGGCGCGGACCTGGTGGGCCGAAGGACCTGTTTCTGCGCTGTATCTCGAAACTAAACAAAATCCGCATGGCATCAAATAAAGCAGGCAACAAAAGAAGCTTTTCCCTGTACCTCGGTTCACGTGCCAATAATAAACCGAACCACAGATCTGCTCACGATCTATACCGACGTTGTTTTAATTAATTGCCAACCCCCTGTCAAACCATTCATTAATTAGTAAAAGTCTGCAGAGTCACACACAGCAGGCAGGGTCCCGTGTTTCCTCTCGAGAGTGTACACATGACTCTCTCTCTGCACCTGATCAATCCGCTGAGTAGTGGCCAGTCCTCCCTATCTACACTCCCGTTGAGAATACCGCTGCTACTGTCTGAGTCGGCGGTTTGCAGTGTAAAGTCAGCATGAACCAATTTCCTTTCATGTTTTACATGGTCTCGCACGGAACTCATTAGAAGGTCCAGCTAAATGATTGTGGTCTAAAAGACAGCACTGCATCATACTAATAAACTCCAGACGTGACATGCTGTACTGATAAGGTAGGCAGTCTCTGGGACAGCAAACAAAACTCATTACTTTAACTCCCTGCTGCTTCCTTCCAAACAATCCTCCCACCTATATAATTGGATTTTTAAAAAAAATCATTAAACAAATAAGGTAGACTGGAGACACAAGAGACTGCAGACAAAACTTCAAACTGGTATTGATGGATTGAAAGATAGGGCATGGAAACGGGCCCTTAGGCCCACACCGAGCATTGATCAGCTGTTCACACTAGTTCATAAGTTCATAGGTTATAGGAGCAGATTTAGGCCATTCTGCCCATCAAGGCTACTCCGCTATTCAATCATGGCTGATCTATCTTTCCCTCTCAACCCCATTCTCCTGCCTTCTCCCCACAACCCCTGACACCCGTAGCAATCAAGAGTTCTTTGTTATTCCACCTTCACACCCACTCCTTACACACTAGGGGCAATTTACAGAGGCCAATTAATCTACAAGACCACATGTTTGAGTTGAGAGATACAGCATGGAAACAGGCCCTTCGGCCCACTGAGTCTAGGCAGACCATCGATCACCTGTTCACAGTAGTTCTATGTTATTGCCACTTTCTTATCGACTTCCCCCAAATTACAGAGGCCAATTAACCTACAAATCCACTCGTCTTTGGGATGTGGGAGGAAACCGGAGCACCCGGAGAAAACCCATGCGGTCACGGGGAGAACGTGCAAACTCCACACACACGCAAGGTCAGGATTGAACCCGGCTCTCCAGCGCCGTGAGGCAGCGGCTCTACCTGCTGCGCCACTGTGCGCCACCTTGTCTTTGGGACGTGGGAAGAAACTGGGAGAATAGGAGGGCGGCATAATCCAAAGGTAAGTTTAAGGCTAACATAATGGTAGGTTAATTGGCTTCTGTAATTTGCCCCGATAGTGTAGAATGGAACTAGGGTAATCGTTGGTCAGCACGGACTCGGAGGGCCGAAGGGCCTGTTTCCACCCTGTACCTCTACCCTAAAACTCAGAGGTGAGAATGTTTCCCAATAAATCAAAGGCTTAAAACATTAATAAACCTTCATAACATTTATTTTTTGCAAGGTTGCAATATAATGGAGCCCTCTGACAGATTTTGACTTTGGAGCCGCAGGCATCATCTGGGAGATTCCAGTAAATAAACCTTCGGCGATAAAAAACAGACATGATTCTGAAGCACGCCTCGCGTCCTTGGTGGGCTGAAGGGCCTGTTTCCACGCTGAATCATTAAACTAAACTAAAGGAGTCCACCAGTAGTGACTTAAAATGTCTCCTCTAATATAATTCTCAATGTTTCGTCGCTTCTGTGTGTAATTATGTTGTAGGGTGGCACAGTGGCTCAGCGGTAGAGTTGCTGCCTCACAGCGCCAGAGATCGGGTTCGATCCTGACTACTGGTGCTGTCTGTATGGAGTCTGTACGTTCTCCCCGTGACCGCGTGGGTTTTCCCCGGGTACTCCAGTTGCTTTCCACACTCCAAGGACGTGCAGCAGGTTTGTAGGTTAATTGGGCTCTGTAAATTGTCCCTAGAGTGTAGGATAGAACTACTGTGAGTGGGAGATCAATTATCGGCGCGGACTCGGTGGGCCGAGGGGCCAGTTTCCATGCTGTATCTTTAAACTGAACTAAACAGTTTTAGATGGATATGGGCCAAATGCAGGCAGGTGGGACTAGATGGGTCGGTATGGGCAATTTGGGCCGAAGGGCCTGCTTCCACGATCTATGACTCAAAATCTCTAAGCTAAACTAAACTAAATTCTGCCTACAGTATAAATAAATCCGAAAATTTGTGATTTAACCATCTCGGTCTGAAGGTAAAGGATTTTTGCATCTTTTGAGTGAGATCAGTAGGTGGTGGTTAATATTCCAGATGACCTCTGACATGTTGTACAGAGTAACCAGTCAGTAATTGTTGACTTAGGGTATTCTTTCCTGTCTATGGCAGGTATGAGGGCATACATTTCATTCCATAGGATGTTCGGTCTACTTATAAAAATATGCATTATTGGCACATCATATGCTCAAACAGAGGTGTTGGATGGGAGCCTAAAATCCATTAAATAGGAACCATTGAATTCAAATAACCAGCCGAGTCATATGTCGCTATTAGATTTATTTTTTTTCTACAATTTAAAGCTCCAGATATTAAAGGCCAACTCAACAATAAAGAATACCCTTTAAATAACTTGAGGAGTTTGCTTAAAATGTGCTGTCAGTTCATTGAGTTATACAGCGTGGAAACAGGCCCTTCGGCCCAACTTGCCCACACCGGCCAACAGGCCCCATCTGCACTGGTCTCACCTGCCCACGTTTGGCCCATATCCCTTCAAACCTTTCCTATCTACGTACCTGTCCAAATGTCTTTTAAATGTTGTTATAGCACCTGCCTCAACTACCTCCTTCGACAGCTCGTTCCATACATCCACCACCCTCTGTGTGAAAATGTTGCCCCTCAGGTTCCAATTAAAACTTTCCCCATTCACCTTATACCAATGTCCTCTGGTTCTTGATTCCTCTACGGGTAAAAGACTCTATGTTTTCCCTATCTATTTTTCCTCATGATTTTATACACCTCCATAACATCACCCCTCATCCTCCTGCGACCCAACCTCTCCCTATAGCTCAAGCCCTCAAGTCCTGGCAACACCCTCGTAACTCTTCTCTGCATCCTTTCCAGTTTAACAATATCACTGTTGTCTCCTGCCTGTCCCAGAAGATTAATGTTGCTGCTTACAACTGTACAATCCTAAATATCTCCCTTTGAACAACTAAGCAGCTGGTTCTTAGATTGAATGGTGTTCAGTACAATAGAGAATAAATAAAGGGTGGTGAATCTGAGGAATTCTTTGCCACAGAAGGCTGTGGAGGCCAAATCAGTGGATATATTTAAGGCAGAGATAGATAGATTCTTCATTGGTACGGGTGGGGAGAAGGCAGAAGAATGGGGTTGGGAAGGAAAGATAGATCAGACATGATTGAATGGCGGAGTAGACTTGATGGGCCGAGTGGCCTAACTCTGCTCATATCACTTATGATAACAGTGCAACACAGGAACAGGCCCTTCGGCCCACAATGTCCGTACAGAACATGAACCTTACACCATCCCATCTCTGCAAACTCCATTAGCACCTCTCATCCCTGGAATTCCCCACTGCTTACCCCGTGACCAACCAGATTTCAATCACCCCGAAGAGAGACACGAAATGCTAGAGTAATTCTTCGCCTGAAGAAGGGTCCCAACCCGAAACATTCTCCAGAGATGGTGCCTGGCCCGCTGAGTTACTCCAGCATTTTGTGTCTTTCTTCAGTATAAACCAGCATCTGCAGTTTCTTCCTACCCTTTGACCCCCGACCTTGGAGGTCATGCCTCAAGCTGCACCAGGTCCCTCACGTCTTAGATTCACTCCTTAAGTCTCACCACCACCACCACAGCTCTTTTGACTATTTATCCGAATACTGCGTTCTGGTGTTACATGTTAGAGCATACAACAGTACAGCACAGGAACAGGCCCTTCAGCCCACATTGTCCGTGGGCATAATGCCAAGTTAAACTGATCTCCTCTGCCTGCTGGAGTAAGTCAGCGGGCCAGGCACACAGCTCTGGAGAGAAGGAATGGGTGACATTTTGGGTCGAGACCCTTCTTCAGACCTTCTTTTCAATCCCCGCATATCCATGGGCCTATCTAAAAGCATCTTAAACGCCGCTGTTGTACCTGCCTCCACCATCACCCCGAGCAGCATGTTCCAGGCACCCACTAGTCTCTGTGGAAAACAACTTGCCCCGCACATCTCTTTAAATTTGGACTTCTCACAGGCAAGAAATCACGCCTGTTCTGGATCAAGACCAAGGTTGCAAAATCACCTATTTATTTTTAAAGACACAACAATGCTATTTATCACACTTATTTTTAAGTTAACTTTAAACAGTCTGGAAAAACTTAAGCCTACACTGCCAACTCGGGGGTTATAGCATTGGCTTTCAAAAATTATTATTTGGTAAAAGTGGTTTGTGAATAATATCCTCTGGATTTTCTTAAGGAGGAACAGTTAGTAACACCCCCAGCGCAGAGATGGTAGATTGGGTTCGCAAATCAAAATGGAGGCGAATACTTTACCCCAGCCTATATTTGCCATGGATTGTCACAAAATGCTGGAGTTAAACTCAGCGCATCAGGCAGCATCTCTGAGAACGTGGATAGGTGAGGTTTCAGGTGGGGGATCCTTCTTCAGACTGACTGTAAAGGTGGCGGAATTGGAAGCCAGAAAAGACCAGGATAAATCAACGCTGGCAACAGATTCCCTGAGAGGCTGCTTGTTGGTTAGGGACAGTGTGATCCCAAGTGGATGCACCTATGTGAACAGTGGAACTGGTTAGATAACGTAGGAAGAGAGGGGGAGCAAGTGTATGTGGGGGGGAGGGGGGGGGGGGGAGCAAGTGAGGGGAGATTGGAGGGGTGTGTATGTAAAAGTCACCTATAATTAGATAATTTAACATTCATACCGCTGGATTGTAAGCTACCCAAACAAAACGTCAGGTGCCTATCTTTGCCACGTTTAGTCAAAACTTACGTAACACACATTACTGACCGGCAGTGATCAGCAACACTGCAATTGACATTTCTCTTTCACTTCTTTTCTTCTAGTTTATTTTAGTTTAGAGGTACACCATGAGAACAGGCCCTTCATCCCACTGAACCCATGCCAACCATCAATCACCCGTTCACACGAGTTCCATTTTATCCTACTTTCTCATCCACTTCCTACACACTAGCGACAATTTACAGAAGCCAATTAATCTGCAAACCAGCATGTCTAAGTTTAGTTACCCACCTCCAGATTTAGGGACAGTTTCTTCCCGGCTGTTATCAGGCAACTGAACCATCCTATCACCAACTAGAGAGTGGTCCTGACCGCCCATCTACCTCATTGGAGATCCTTGGTCTATCTTTAGTCGGACTTTACCTTGCACTAAACATTATTCCCTTTATCCGGTGTTTGTACATTGTAGACGGCTTGATTGTAATCATGTTTGGGCTTTTTGCTGACTGGATAGCACGCAACAAAAAAGTTTTCACTGTATCTCAGCACACATGATAATGAATGAAACTATCAAACTATCATAGGTGATGTTTCGGGCCACAACCCTTCAGATCAGTCTGAAGAAGGGACATGATCCAAAAACGTCACCTATCCAAGTTCTCCAGAGATGCTGCCTGAGCCGCAGTGTTACTCCAGCACTTTGTGTCCTTTTGCGACTAAAGTCCAGTTTGCCCAGGGGTAGGAAGTGGGAAATCCTAGAGTTGTGCGGTGCTGCTGAAGTCTAGGGAGATGGGAGAGCTCGAATTCAAGGCTGAGAATTTTCTCATTACAGCTTCAACCACCACCAGCAGATTGAGTGATTGATTCAAATGGATCTGTTGCGTCCCTTAAAACAGAGTCTCTGCGTTTTCACACTTCTGCACCTCTAGTCTGATGTATAGATGTATGAAAACGCATATATCCAGATTCAGGGACAATTTCGTCCTAGCTGCTATCAAGCAACTGAACTGACAAACCAACAACTAGAGAGTGGTCCTGACCTATCAACTACTTCACTGGAGACCCTTGGACTATCTGTAATCGGACTTTACTGAACTTTATCTAAACGTTATTCCCTTTACCCTGTATTGTCCACTGCAGACGGTCCGATTGTCATCATGTATTGTCTTTCCACTGACTGGTTAGCACTCAACAAAAAGCTTTTCACTGTACCCTGGTACTCGTGACAACAAACTAAACTAAAGATCTGCTCATGATCTGTATTGACGTTTTTCAATTAATTGATGACTGCCTGTCAAACCATTCAACTTTTCACTGTACCCCATTACACGCGACAATAATAATCCCTTGGAGTGCAGGAGGATGAGGGGTGATCTTATAGAGGTGTACAAAATCATGAGAGGAAGAGATTGGGTAGATGCACAGTTTCTATTGCCCAGGGTAGGGGAATCGAGAACCGGGGGACGTACTGTAAGTTTAAGGTGAAGAGGGAAAGATTTAATAGGAATCTGAGGGATAACCTTTTCACATGAAGGGTGGTGGGTGTATGGAACAAGCTGCCAGAGGAGGTATGTGTTCAAGAAGGAACTGCAGATGCTGGAAGATCGAAGGTACACAAAAACTGCCTGAGGAGGTAGTTGAGGCAGGAGCTATCGCAACGTTTAAGAAGCAATTAAACAGGTACGTGGATGGGACAGGTTTAGAGGGATATGGACCAAACGCAGGCAGGTGGGACTAGTGTAGATGGCACATGTTGGTCTGTGTGGGCAAGTTGGGCCGAAGGGCCCGTTTCCATACTGCATGACTCTATGAATCTAATAAACTAAATTAAACTAAACTAATGTGGTGTAACTTGAATTTGAACCATTCTGCAGAAGGAAAATGCACTCTATAACTGCACGGCAACAAATAAATCCATTTGTGGCTGGACTATTGGTGACAGGTGATTTAGCAGCTGTTAGTGATTCCATCTAACTTGTCTCCAGCACTGTGCTGTCAGGGGAAAAGGCCAGGACGGTTTCATTATAGGCAGTAACTGGCTTCCTTACACTCCCGTTTGTGTGTGGTCTCAAATACTGAGGGGAATTTTGCCGTGTCACCTTCAACGTGCTTCTGTTGGTCCCCGAAAGAGCCAAGACTGGGTTTGTTTCCTGAACTAATCCTGGACTCGCTGCCGACAATGATGCATCGCAAGGTTGTCTCAGAAAGGCAAGGCAGTAATGTATGATCTGACCACGGATATCTCTTGTGAAGCCCATCCCGCGGCAAGGTTGGCCGGTGGGTGATTTACAGCTGCACCGTGCGAGTGGGGAAAACCCTTTGGCAAGCTGATCTCTGCCTCAGAAGCGTCCCCACTGCCTTGCTGGGCTGTGGCGGGTACGGAGTTGGCCTTGTGCCCACAGAAACTGCCCCCATGAAGCAGTCACTCACTGCCAACAGCGCAGAGTCCCAGAACACATCAGGAACCAGGGTAGTCCAATTTCCGGCCTCTGACCACAAGATGAAGGATTAACGAGGGGGCAGGAAGCTGCAGGAAGCTGTGATTTTCTTACATTCACTGGGCTGCCTGTTTTCCCTGTAACCCAGGGGGCAGGGACTCGCGATAAATCTCCACGCACTGTCACCATCTCCCACGGTTTGTGCTGGAGCGCTAACGTGGGGGGAGGCAGAGTCAAATACTATCAGACCTCCATCACACCATTGCAAATTGGTCAGTGTCTAGACCTTGGCTGGATGGGAACGCCACGGCACATGGGCCCAGCATCTCATTACCATAGAAGTGGGGTACCCCCCCCCCCCCCGCCAGGCTGTGACCTACATGGGGGAAGACACCCAGCCAGCCCCTGCTCGTCCCCCAAAGACCCGGCCATCGGGTACGGCTCATGCCACCTAGAACGCAGACTAGAGTGCAGCACGGTGGCGCAGTGGTAGAGTTGCTGCCTTACAGCATTAGAGACCTGGGTTCGATCCTGACCAGGGGTGCTGTCTGTACGGAGTTTGTACGTTCTTCCCGTGACCTGCGTGGGTTTTCTCCGGGTGCTCCACTTTCCTCCCACACTCCAAAGCTGTGCCAGTTTGCAGGTTCATTTGGCTTTGGTAACAAATATTGTAAATTGTCCTGCTAGCGTAAGGGGTGATCTGGTCGGGGCAGGCTCGGTGGACCGAAGGGCCTGTTTCCGCGCTGTATCTCCAAACTACGGGAGGGAATTCTAACCAGAGACCGGGGGGGGTGGAGCCGGCGGCGATGACAGATGCGATGGGCGAGGGGCAAAGCCGGTAGGAAAGGAGAGGGACCGGGGTCTGGCCTACCGCACCCTCGAGGTCGGCCACGGGAGGCTCCCCGGGGGCACACAGGTGGACAGGTGGAGAGGAAGGTGGGTCCGCTGGCGATGGCTGTAGGCTTTGCAGCAGCCTGGGGCTCGTTTATATCAAGCACCGCTCATAACAATTAGAGTGCGAATTGGACTTTGAAAACGGTGCCAACCCCTGGCACCTTTTGCCTGCGGGCTCAGTGGACTATTTCTGTACACTTTGCTAGTTGGGGATTGGGCTGAAGTGTGGTGATACTTTACTGGACTCAGAAAATAATTTTAATTGTATGTTTGAGGAATTTGAGGAAGGACATTCTTGCTATTGAAGGAGTGCAGCGTAGGTTTACAAGGTTAATTCCCGGGACGGCGGGACTGTGATATGCTGAGAGAATGGAGCAGCTGGGCTTGTACACTCCGGAGTTTAGAAGGATGAGAGGGAATCTCATTGAAACATATAAGATTGTTAAGGGTTTGGACACGCTAGAGGCAGGAAACATGTTCCCGATGTTGGGGGAGTCCAGAACCAGGGGCCACAGTTTAAGAATAAGGAATAAGCCATTTAGAACGGAGACGAGGAAACACCTTTTCTCACAGAGAGTGGTGAGTCTGTGGAATTCTCTGCCTCAGAGGGCGGTGGAGGCAGGTTCTCCGGATGCTTTCAAGAGAGAGCTAGATAGGGCTCTTAAAAATAGCGGAGTCAGGGGATATGGGGAGAAGGCAGGAACGGGGTACAGATTGGGGATGATCAGCCATGATCACATTGGATGGCGGTGGTGGCTCGAAGGGCCGAATGGCCTAGTCCTGCACCTATTGTCTATTGTTTGTACGAGGCTATAAAAGCACCATTGAACCATTGGTTCTCCAGTCTAGTTCAGAGATACAACATGGAAACAGGCCCTTCACCTCAAATCTATGCTGACTCTCAATCACCCCTACACTAGTTCCATCCTACACACCAGGGACAATTTAGAGAAGCCAACCTGCATGTATTTGGAATGTGGGAGGAAACCGGAGAAAACCCACGTCGTCAGGGAGAGCGTGCAAACTCTATACAGACAGCACCCGTAGTCAGGATCGAACCCGGGTCTCTGGCGCTGTGAGGCAGCGACTCTATCCGCTACACCACTGTGCCGCCCCAACATATTGCTCTGTTAAAGGTATGTTGTTGTCCTCATCAATCACTTAACTCTACACTCTCTTATTACCGACTTGCTGCTGCTGGAATTACTCTAGACTTCCTCTCTAAAGACCCCTGGTTAAATATTTCCTCAGGCTCTCTTCTGCCAGGAGGGCAATTCTATATAGGTTAATTGGCTTCTGTAAATTGTCCCTAGTGTGTGGGATAGTGCTGGTGTACGGGGTGATCGTTGGTCAATGTGGACCTGGTGAGCCGAAGGGCCCGTTTCCACGCTGTATCTCTCAAGTAAACTAAACTTTAGACTTTAGAGGTACAGCGCGGAAACAGGTCCTTCGGCCCACCAGGTCTGCGGCAACCAGCGATCACCTCAGGCACACGCACTACCCTACACACTAGGGACAATTTACAATTTTACCAAAGCCAATTACTCTACAAACCTGCACGTCTTTGGTGTGTGGAAAGAAACCGGAGCACCCGGAGAAAATCCACGCGGTCACAGGGAGACCATACGAACTCTGTACAGATAGCACCTGTAATCAGGATTGAACCCGGGTCACTGGCGCTGTAAGGCAGCGACTCTACCGCTGCGCCACCGTGTGAACTTCGTAAGGAAATCCCACAGATGAGGGCCTTCAGAGATCAGTGTGCTGCAGACTGATCTTATGTGAGGTAACGCACGAGGCCAAAGTGGGAGAAACCCTTGATTTACTGGGAGTTCCAGGCCTTAACTAGTGGAGAAGCATCAGAACAGGACAATGACTAGTTTAGCTTCAACATGCTGTGGGCCAGAGGACGGTACAGGTCATGGATCGTGGAGGTATCGATGTTGCCTTGATGCATGCTTGAAAGCGGGACAAGGTGTGAAACAAGACCGATAGGAGACATCGTCTACAGCAGGCATCACGGTGGCGCAGCGGTAGAGTTGCGGACTTACAGCGCCAGGGACCCGGATTCGATCCTGTCAGTACGGAGTTCGTATGTACTCTCTGTGACTCTCTACTGTACATGGGTTTTCTCCGGGTGCTCCGGTTTCCCACCACACTCCAAAGACGTGCAGGCTTGTAGGTTAATTGGTTTCGGTAAAAACTGTAAATTGTCCCTAGTGTGTAGGATAGTGTTAGTGTACGGGTGATTGCTGATCGGCACGGATCAGTGGACTGAAGGGCCTGTTTCCGCGCCATATCTCTATACTAAAACTATAAAAACTAAAGCATACCAAGGGTTGGTAGATTCCCCGTCTTCTTAAACATTTATATCCAGCACTAAAGACAAAATGGAAAATCAGTTTCATTGAACTACGACTAATGTTTTGGATTCAACCATTGTCGAATGTGTCCTTACCTCCTTCAAGTGTTGAATTAAATATTTTGTAACAAAACCAGGTAGACTAAATAGCACACATGTTTATCTGTTGTTAGTTCCATTGTGTTTAGCTGAATGTAACAGTGGTTTAACAAGGTCAACACATGTAGAAAGAGCCTTGATCATTCAGATTGAATTGATTGAAAGATACAGCATGGAAACAGGCCCTTTGGCCCATCGAGTCTTCACCGACCATCGATAGGGCGGCACAGTGGCGCTGCGGTAGTTTCTGCCACACAGCGCCAGTGGTCCAACCTCGATCCTGACTATGGATGCTGTCTGTGCGGAGTTTGCACGTTCTCCCTGTGGGTTTTCTCCGGGCGCTCCTGGTCCCCTCTCACATTCCAAAGATGTGCAGGTTTGTATGCTAACTGGCCCGCTGCAGATGGCCCGGAGTGTGTAGGGTATGGATGAGAAAGTGGGATAACATAGAAGTTTGTGCGAAGGGGAGATCGATGGTTGGAGAGAATTCAGTAGGCCGAAGGACCCGTTTCCACGCTGTATGTCTAAAATAAAACTAACTTCAGAGGTGAGAGTGGTAACCATTAAATCCATGGCCTAAAACATTCATTTAAAGGCGGCACAGTGGTGCAGTTTCTACGTCTCTCCGTGAGCTGCGTGGGTTTTCTCCAAGATCTTCGGTTTCCTCCCACACACCAAAGACGTGGGTTAATTGGCTTGGTATAAATGTCAATTGTCACCAGTGTGTGTAGGATAGTGTTAATGTGCGGGGATCGTGTGGCCGATGTGGACTCGGTGGGCCGAGAGGGCCTGTTTCAGCGCTCTCTCTAAACTCAAGGAAGCATTACAGGTCCATCAAATCCCACATCACAAGATTAACAAACTGTTTTTACCCCAAGGCCATCACAACTCGGAACTCTGCACTGAACATACAGCCCCCAGAGCCCATATTACACATTATGACTTGACTTGACGCTTTCTTGCCGTTTTTGTTATTCGTTATTCGTTATTATTTATCTGATACGTTGGAGCTCCGCCCGGGCAGTGCTCCTGAAATGTTGTTGTATGTATTTACAATGACAATTAAGTGTATTATTATTATTAACTAAACTAAGATTAATAAACCTTCACAATATTTATTTTTTGCAAGGCTTCAAGATAATGGAGTCAGATTTTGTCTTTGGGGACAGTGAAGCAGGCATTATCGGGGAGATGACTGTAAATAAACCTTCAGCGATAAAAAACAGAGACAATATTCTGAAGAATGTCCTTGTGTCCAGACCATGCTGAGTTTCAAGGCTTCAGTGACCAGGAGTAACCTCTCTGAGGGCAATAACAAAAACACCCAGGGATGCCCTGACCAATAAGCAAAAATAATGACTTTCTAAACAACAAGCCAAACCAGAAATAATTCAAGTACTTTCTTACTTTAATATATCACTATTATAATATAGTTATTTAAATTATATTTAAATTGTTAATTAATTATAAATAAATGCAACAAATCATATAAAATCATTAATCAATTAATTCTTGATTATTTATAACTAATAATATTTAATATAACAATTATATTTAAACAACTGGTTCTTGATTCCCCATACTCTGGGTAAAATGAATTAAGTTTTTCCCAGCGTTGGGGAATCAAGAACCAGAGGTCATGGGTTTAAGGTGAGAGGGAATGATTTAATAGGAACCTGAGGGGCAACATTTTCACACAGTGGATATATGGAACAAACTGCCATAGGTAACTGGAGGCAGTTGAGGCAGGAACTATAAAAACATTTAAAAGACACTTGGTCAGGTACATGGATAGGAAATGTTGACAGGGATATGGGCCAAACGCAGGCAAATGGGACCAGCCTCGATGGGGCATCTTGGTCAGCATGGACGAGTTGGGTCGAAGGGCCTGTTTCCATGCTCTATATGACTCTAAAACTGTGAAAACTGTCACAGGATTTAGTGCGTTAGGGTTATACAGCATGGAAATTGAACCCATCAGGTGCATGTTGACCATCAACTAATCCTGTTTTGTTTTCCCACATTCCCCACATATACTTCCACCTGCATACACACCAGGGCAATTCACCATGGTTAATTCAGCTACAAGATTAACCTTCAGGGAAGGCACAGCGGTAGAGCTGCTACCTAAGAGTGCCAAAAACCTGGGTTCGATCCTGACTATGGGTGCTGCCTGTACAGAGTTTGCTCGTTCTCCCTGTGACCGTGTGGGTTTTCTCCAGTTGCTTTGGTTTCCTCCCACATCCCAATGCCGTGCGAGATTGTAGGTTAATTGGCTTCTGAAGATTATCCCTAATGTGCAGGATTAGAAAGTGGGATAACATAGAACTAGTGTACGGGTGAAAAATGTTCCCGATGTTGGGAGAGTCCAGTTACCACGGCCTTCCACATGAGAGCAGCAATGAATGCAGGCATGGAAATCGCTATCAAAACATGGGGGGGACCGGGGGGACACAATTTCTTGGTGGCCGTGCACGCATGCGCACATTCACACACACAGACGCGAGGCTTCTGAGGCTTCAGCCGTAGGCCCTGTGGATGGTAATTACGGGAACGACGACCCAGGCTTACGGCCAGCGCGGAGAAGCAGCGCTAAATCCAGCTCAACTCTGCCTGTCTCACCGGGTTAACCTACAGCCCTGCCTGGACTGACATGACACCAGTCCGGAGCGGTGGAGCTAGCGCTGCTTCTCCGCGCTTGCTGCAAACCTGGGTTGTCGTTCCTGTAAGTCCAGGCAGGGCTGTAGGTTAACCTGGCGGGACAGGCAGAGTTGAGCTAGATTTAGCGCTGCTTCTCTGCGCTGGCTGTGGGCCTGGGGGCACCGCTCCCGTCTGACTCCCGATGTCTCTGGCCACCCCTGGGCGTGTGGGGGTGGGGGGCACTCAGGTGGGGACGGGGATGGTCCAGTGGTGGTTCGGCAGCGATTGCAGCGCAGGAGACCCGGGATCGATCCTGGCTGCGGATGAGGCACAGGTCTGTGTCCAGGTGCTGCCGAGGGTGTTTTTCCGCTTGTGACCTATGACCTGGGCATGCAATTCAACTCCACTTTATGATCTTTGCTCCACCAGGACGTCTCCCTCCTCCAATCACCGTGCTCTATCCTCAGTCCTTCCCCCTCTGACAGACACCTCCCTCCTCCAATCATCGCGCTGAATCATCATGGTCCCCCCCCCATTGCCTGGTGACCGAAGTCTCTCTTGTCCCATCGGCACCCTTGATCATCAGTCCCACCCCCACTGTCTCGCGGAAAGCAGAGATTTCACCGGGTTTTAAAATCCGGATTACAAAAAATGGGTGGGGTGGGTCGTCCCCCACCCCTCAAAATAGGGGGGGGGGGCTGCCTTTCCAACCCCTGCATGAATGGATTCAGTCAAGCATTACATCCATGCTCTCAGCCTGCCTGTGCAGTCATTTAATTAGGCAGCTTCTCCTGGCTTTATTCTGTTACTGTGAGCAGACCGAGGTGACTGCTAACCCCCAAATCGTTTTCATCATCACTTTCCCCGTGTGCTCTCAGTCCCTTCATTCGTGGAAACTCAGGCTTTATACTTTACTTTGGACTTCAGAGAAACAGCCTGGAGACAGGCCTTTCGGCCCACCGAGCCCACGCCCACCATCGGTCACCTAAACACTAGGCCCCACTCCACACACCAGGGGCAATTTACAGAAGCCAGTCAACCTTCAAACCTGTCTGTCTTTGGAGTGTGTGAGGAAGCCGGAGCACCCGGACACAACCCACACGGAAGTCCCACACCGGAGAACGTACAATACCCCGTAGATGGTTCTTGACTCTAAAACTCTGAAAACTGTCACAGGATTTAGCGCTTTAGAGTTATGCAGCATGGAAAATTGACCTTTGAACCCAGCAAGTCCACGTTGACCATCAGTCATAGTCAGGATCAAACCTGGGTCTCTGGCGCTGTGAGGCAGCAACTCTACCGCTGCACCACCATGCCGCCTTTCAACCTCTACAATCCTTTCTCTTAACCCCTCCATTCCTTCTTCCCATAAAACAATAAGAAATAGGAGAAGAATTAGGTCATTTGGCCCATCGAGCCTGCCCCACCATTTAATCCTGGGATGGCAGGACTTTCATATGAAGAAAGACTGGATAGACTTGGCTTGTACACGCTAGAATTCAGAAGATTGAGGGGGGATCTTATAGAAACTTACAAAATTCTTAAGGGGTTGGACAGGCTAGATGCAGGAAGATTATTCCCGATGTTGGGGAAGTCCAGAACATGGGGTCACAGTTTAAGGATAAGAGGGAAGTCTTTTAGGACCGAGATGAGAAAATCATTTTTTACACAGAGAGTGGCGAATCTGTGGAATTCTCTGCCACAGAAGGTAGTTGAGGCCAGTTCATTGGCTACATTTAAGAGGGAGTTAGATGTGGCCCTTGTGGCTAACGGGATCAGGGGGTATGGAGAGAAGGCAGGGATGGGATACTGAGTTGGATGATCAGCCATGATCATATCGAATGGCGGTGCAGGTTCGAAGGGCCGAATGGCCTACTCCTGCACCTATTTTCTATGTTTGTATGTCTATCTTTCTCTCTCAACCCCCTTCTCCCCATAACCCCTGACACCCTTACTAATTAAGAACCTATCGATCTCCGCTTTCAAATTATCCAATGACTTTCCTTCCACCACTGTCTGTGGCGATGAATTCCACAGATTCATCATCCTCTGCCTCAAGAAATCCCTCCTCAAGAATCTCCTCAGCACTCCAGTCCATCAGAGTGTGGCCTACACTGGTAGCCACAGTATTTATCTGACTGGTAAGTTAGACACAGACTCTTTGATTCACCTCGTAGGTTTGGAGTGCCGTTGACATTCATCATTAACAGCTTCCTTTCCACACGGACGACCACAGTGATTATTAATAGTGCCTTCTACTGATACCGCAGCAGCCTGGCTCCATCCGTACGGTTAGGATTGGCAAGGACTGTCCCGGTGCCGGGAACTTTGTACAGGAAGCTTGGCTCCACAGTTGGCTTGTCATGGACCTGGGATGATACTGACCTTACATGACGCTGGTCTGTGATGTAAATTAATGCCACGTATGAGAAAGGGAATATACAAAATCACCCCAGTCTTCACTCCCCGCATGGCAGGGGATATTAAGCGCACAGTGCTACAGCCACTGCCCCATGCTATGTCATATGTTCATAAGTTCATAAGTCATAGGAGCAGAATTAGGCCATTCAGCCCAACATGTCTACTCATGGCTGATCTCTATCTTTCCCTTAGTTCAGAGATACAGCCCTGCAATAGGCCCTTCGGCCCACCGAGTCTGTGCCGACCCGCGATCCCCGTACACTGGCATTATCTTACACATTAGGGACAATTTACCATCTTTACCGAAGCCAATTAACCTACAAACGTGGGTTTTGTCCGGGTGCTCCGGTTTTCTCCCACACTCCAAAGACGTACAGGTTTGTAGGTTAATTGGTTTCGGTAAGAATTATAAATTGCCCCTTCCGCCCTAACTCGTCATTGCCAACCAAGATGCCAAATTAAACCAGTCCTATTAGCTTGCATTTGGCACATATCTCTCGAAACCTCTCCTGTCCATGTATCCATGTTATGTCTTTTACTATAACAGCATTTAAAAGACACTAGGACAGGGACATGGGTAGGAAAGCTTTAGAGGACAAACACAGGCAAATGGGACTAGGTTAGATGGAGCATGTTGGTCAGCATGGGCAGGATGGGCTGAAGGGCCTGCTTCTGTTTCCTGTGATGCTTCGACTCTGTGTTGTTTTTGTACTTACCTTAACCACTTCCTCTGGCAGCTTGGCTTGCATACCCAGCACCCCAGAGTTACATCTCAGTTGCCCAAATCCACCACTTTTATAAACAGAGGCAGCTCGTAACAATCTGCCTAATGGAGCCAGGGTTTGACATCTCAATATATAGGACATAATGTGATTCACTCTCCATTCCCTCATCTTGAGGCAACATCTTGTTCATAAGTTCTTGGTGCAGAATTAGGCCATTCAGCCCATCAAATCTACTCCTCCATTCTATCATGGCGGATCTCTCGTTCCCACTCAATCCCATTCTCCTGCCTTCTCCCCTGACATCCTTACCAATCAAGAATCAGTTAATCTCCACATTAAAAATATCCATTCGCCTCCACAGTCTTCTGTGTCAATGAATTCCACAGACTCACCACCCTCTGACTAAAGAAATTCCTCCTCATCTCCTTCCTAAAGGTACATTCTTTTATTCTGAGGCTATGGCCTCTGGTCCTAGATTTTCCCATGAGTGGAAACATCCTCTCCACATTCACTGTATCCAGGCCTTTCACTATTGTTATGTCTTTTGTAGTTAAGCACAACATATTATCTTGAAAATCATAAGTACCAGTGCTAACGTCACATTAGCCGACACACCAACCACTTTGAAGTCATTTCCTCACCAAAGTATCACGCCGAATCTCCAGATAAGAAGCAGATACATGTGGTTGCATATTTTCGTATGAACCTCCTCTCACCTCACCACGTCCCACTCTGTTATTTCCCATCCCTCCTTCGAGAGTTCAGCTACCCTTCGCTTTAATATATCTTAGTTTAGCTTATCATAGTCACGTATTATATGTACTGTGAAAAGCTTTTTGTTCCGTGCTAACCAGTCGGCGGAAAGACTATACATGATTACAATCAATTTGACAACAGTGTACAGATACAGGATAAAGGGAATAACATTTAGTGCAAGCTAAGAGTCTGAAGAAGGGTCTCGACCTGAAACGTTACCTATTCCTTTTCTCCAGCGATGCTGCCTGACCCGCTGAGTTACTCCAGCATTTTGTGGGACCCTTTTTCAGCTATGATGGGACTGGATCCAAACGTCACCTATCCATGTTCTACGGGGATGCTGCCTGACCCAATAAGTTACTCCACCACTTTGTGTCCCTTCTGGCCAAAAACAAACTCAATGGGGCGAATGGCTGAATTTTGTGTCTATGTCTTAAGTTCTTATGACATTGCAAAGTTTTAAGCCAATAGAGTCTTTGTTGCCTTCTCTGGTGATCTGGTTAAAGAGGGGCACAGATCTGATTGTGTGGGTGGAGAGAACGAGGGGGGTAAATCAGCCACTGCAGGATTTGAACTCTTATCACGCGGTCTGGGCCTGATGGAGTCACCAGTCAACTGTGTCACCGTTAGACTTTACTTTAGAGATAGTCTAAAATGGAAACAGGCCTTTCAGCCCACCTAGCCTGTGCCGATAAGCGATCACCCCATACACTAGCACCATCCTACACTCTTAGTGACAGTTTACAATTTTTACTGAAGCCAATTAACCTACAAACCTGTACGTCTTGGGAGTGTGGGAGGAAAACCCACGCGGTCACAGGGAGAAGGTAAAAACTCCGTACAGACAGTACCCGTAGCAAGGTTCGAACAGGAGTCTCTGGCGCTGTAAGGCAGCAACTCTACTGCTGCGCCACTGTGCCGCCCCTTTCTACTAACAAAACCTCAGACGTAGTTATAGAGTCATAATGCGTGTAAACAAGCCCTTCGCCCTAACTTGCCGGCACCAGCCAACATGTCTCATCTACACTAGTTCCACCTGCCCATATCCTTCTAAAGCTATCTTATCCATGTATCTGTCTAATTGTTTCCTAAAGTCCCTGTCTCAACTACTTCCTCTGGCAGCTCGTTCCATACACCCACCACCCTTTGCGTGAAAGAGGTTTTAATTTAATTCTATTTTTAGTGAGCAAGTTTTTGTGTAGCAGGGAACACCTACAGAATGATGCCTCGACTCAAAACATGCTACTGATATCCCCCCCTCCCCGAGTTAGCGCACGCAACACTTGCCCTGCTCATTATAGTCACGTTAACAAGTCACGGTACAATGAGGTGCCAATGGGGCAGAACTCTCAGCTGCCTGTGTAAGCAAAGCGCTGAAAGTGCTCTTGGTTCAAGTCCGCGCACGGACACTTGCCATCTCGGTGGCTGTGACACCCCTCTGTTTAATGGTCCCCTTTAACCACCTTCTGTGTTTACAGAAGACGCCAGCTCATCGCGCTGGCCACGAGCAGTGAAACAACCTCTTATCTCAAGCATTTATTTAGTCCTTGGCGCCAGAGGAGCGCTGGCAACGTTACACCAACCTTTGGCCATGACCTAGGCAGACACAGCGGGCTGCTATGTAAATTTTAACCTCTACCCAGGCCCTAACATGCAAGCACAGAGGCTTCTTGTGAATTGATTCACAGTTCGGCTGGGGATCAAGCACCTCATTGTGTGCACTGGCTCCTCGCAACCCAATCCTGGCCAGATCCAGGCACCTCCCTCTGACATTGGGAGTGTGGGTACACTCCCCGAGGTGTTGCTACCTTGACAACGACCCCGTGACCCGTCAAAGGCCGGGGGTCGAGGTTCTCCACCAAAACCTAGCCAGCTGGTACCAGTCATAGAATGAAAATGGAGATGATTATCCACTCGGGTGAGAGTTCCCTCTGTACATTGCCCCCCGTCTCATTTAGTCTAGAGATACAGCGCAGGAACAGGCCCTTCGGCCCATCGAGTCGGAGCCGGCCAGCGATCACCCTGCACAATAACACTGTCTGACGCACACCAGGAACAATTTACAATTTTACCAAAGCAAATTAACCTCCAAACCTGTACGCCATTTGAGTGTGGGATGAAACCGGAGCACCTGAAGAAAGACCACGCAGTCGCGGGGAATGTATGAACTCCGTACAGACAGCACCCGTGGTCAGGATCGAACCCGGGTCTCTAGCGCTGTAAGGCAGCAACTCTACCGCTGCGCCACCAGGCCACCCCCAGTGTGTAGGGAATGGATGATAGAGTGGGAAAACCTAGAAATAGTGAACAGGTGATTAATAGTTGGTCAATCACCCGATAGAGGGCGGCCCTGACCTCCCATCTCCCTCATTGGAGACCTTTGAACTATCTTTAATCAGACTTCAATGTTATATCTTTATATATCTTTATATGTCTTATATAGGTTTACAAGAATGATCCCAGGAATGAGTGGGTTAACATATGATGAAAGTTTGACGCCACTGGGCCTACACTTGCTGCAGTTTAGAAAGATGAGGAGGGACATCATGGAAAATTACCGAATAGTGAAAGGCCTGGATAGAGTGGATGTGGGGAGGATGTTTCCACCAGTGGGAGAGTCCAGGACTAGAGGTCATAGCCTCAGAATTAAATGCCGTTCCTTTAGGAAGGAGATGAGGAGAAATTTCTTTAGTCACAGGGAGGTGAATCTGTGGAATTTGCGGCAGAAGGCTGTGGAAGACATGTTAGTGGATATTTTTAAGGCAGAGGTAGATTGTTGATTAGTGCGGGTGTCAGGGATTATGGGGAGAAGGCAGGAGAATGGGGTTAGGAGGGAGAGATAGATCAGCCATGATTGAATGGAGTAGACTTGATGGGCTGAGTGGCCGTATTGTGCTCCTATCACTTATGGCCTTATGATACTAAATGTTGTACCCTTTATCCTTTATCTGTGCTCTGTGGATGGCTTGATTCTATTCATGTGTAGTCTTTTCCTTGACTGGATAGCATATTCACTCAAATGTCTGTTCTTATGCATTTGGAAAAGCTCCCTGCTATATATCTACTGTAGGCTGTGTGTCTGTGGTGTGTTCGACGTCTGTAGTGTGCTGTGTATCTGTGATCTGTATAGCTAGACATTATGCGGCTGCCTTGCACTGTTTAACTACCAGGCTGTTGGAAGCTTCGAGGAAGCCTCACAGATGAATAGAACATAGAACGGTACAGCACAAGAAGAGGCCCTTCGGCCCTCAATGCCTGCGCCGAAGATGGGGGGGTGGGGGGGGGGGGGGGGGGAGGGGGCAGCTTAATTTTCAGATGGGTGGGAAAAGGCTAGAGAAGAAGTGGAGACAAAGGGGTGCCAGATAGGGAGAGAAGAGAAGGGAAATGGAAATGGAAAGCCAGAGGGATGAATATAGGTTTGAAGGGAATGGTGGGAAGGGGAAAGGGGGAGGGAACAGAACAGTGGGAGAAAGGGTACCCATCAAGGTGGGGTACAGGAAAGAGGGGGGGGGGGGAGGGCACGAGGGTTGTTACCTAAAATGGGAAAATTCAACGTTGTACCGTTCATAAGTTAATTCAAGTCATTAAAAAAAAATGTCTGGTTCAACAATATGCTTCATAATGTACTTCTGAGAAGAAAATTCATAGTCATACAGTATGGAAACAGGCCCTTTGGCCCAACGTACCCATGCTGACCTATCTATAGTAGTCCCACCTAAATGCATTTGGCCCATATCCCTTTATACCTTTGCTATCCATGTACCTGTCCAAATGACTTTTAAATGTTGTTATAGTACCTACCTCAACTACCTCCTCTGGCAGCTTGTTACATATACCCACCACATACTGTGTGAAAAAGTTGCCCCTCAAGTTCCTATTGCCTTTCACATCTCACCTTAAACCTAAGTCGTCTGGTTCTTGATTCTGTTGTGTACACTTGATTTACTTTGTCTTGTTACGTTCACCCATGCAGTTTTGCCTGTTTTTGACCAAAAGAACAGAAGCTTTTCTCTTGCCTGTCAGGACTCTGGTCGACCCAGTCTATGCCCTACTAATGGACATTGGTGTCCCATTGCAACTTGCTTGGCCAACATCTCCCCTCAGCTAGTGTCAAAAAGCATGACGTGAACCGTATCAAAATAGGCAGAGTGTTCCCATCAAACAAGCCCAGACAAGAACGGGCCGAGTTCTACAATTCAGATCTGGGGGTAAACTATGCACCTGTTTCCTGGATCCATTGAAAACACAGGCAGCAGAGAAGGTGACTACACAAAAACACTGAGACTGTGAAGGTTCATCGGTTCTCCAACAACCCTGCTCTTTATCACAGCCCTGGAAACGTGTCTTGGGTATGGTGTCATAGAACCATACAGCGTGGAAACAGGCCCTTCGGCCCAACTCGTCCATGCTGACCGACCAAGACGTCCATTTGCCTGCTTTTGACCCATGTCCCGCTAAACCTTTTCTATCCATGTCTCACTGGGTTCACACCAGCTATCAAGCACCCGTTTACACTAATCCTGCACTAATCCCATTTTATGCTGCCCACATTCCCATTAACTTCAATCAATTAATAACTGGATTCAGCACATATGCCATTATTTTAACACCAGGTGGGATTCGGATTAATCTTGGATTAAATTAAAGAATTATAGCAGGGGTATGTTGAGTGATGCAATCAGGACAGCCATGGAAGATGAATATTCCTGATTTATAGATTAATTGGCTGAGGGACCTTTTTCAGAAACAGAACCCTTAACGAATCCAAGGGCTGGGCTGTATTTTAAACAGTGGCTTATGTTTACTCTGCACCAACACCCACAGCCCCCGATTCTCTTAACATCTAAAAATCTATCAGTCAGTCTATGCCTGGAGCGTACTCAGTGACTGAATTACCACAGCACTCTTGGGTAAAGTAGTCTGAAGATTTTGCTGCCTTTCTAGATATATTTTCAGCGGAATTCCTTCAGGCTGAGGGTGCTGAATCTGTGGAAGTCGTTGCCACAGACGGCTGTGGAGGCCAAGTCAATGGATACATTTAAGGTGGAGATTGACCGATTCTTGATTAATAAGGGTGTCAGGGGTTATGGGAAGAAGGCAGGAGAATGGGGTTGAGAGGGAATGATAGATAAACCATGATTGAATGGCGGAGAAGACCTGATGGGCCGAATGACCTAATTCTGCTCCTAGACCCAATGAACTTATGAAAATGCTGGTATAAGTAAAGGTAATTATTGTAAAAGTAAAGTAAAGGAATTATTGAACCCTTCTTTCTAGACACCCCAGCCAGGGTAATCACCGTACCTGCATCGACTCTGTCAGGATTTTGCACACGTCAATGAAATCAACTCTCACTCTTTTAAACACAACTGCGTACAGGCTGATATGTCTCACCATTCCTCCTCTCATTTTCAGGGCCACGGATAGGCAGAGGTTGACAGGTTCATATTCCACCCCAACAAGGCAAACCCAAGCCTGGCCTTGCAGTAGACCTTTAGAGACACAGCGTGAAAACAGACCCTATGGCCCACCGAGTCCACACTGACCAGCAATCACCCCGTACGCCAGCATTATCCTACACACTAGGGAACCTGGGTTCGATCCTGACTACGGGTGCTGTCTGTATGGAGTCTGTACGTATTCCCTGTGACCGAGTGGGTTTTCAGCGGTTTCATCCCACACTCCACAGACGGACAGGTTTGCAGGTTTATTGGCTTCTGTTAATTGTCCCTTGTGTGTAGGTTAGTGCTAGTGCACGGTGCAGACTCGGTGGGCCGAAGGGCCTGTTTCTACGCTGTATCTTTAAAGTCTAAAGATTGTTTTTGGAATCATATGGTGCAACACAATTGTAAAAAATAACTGTTTCAGGACCGGACGAGGGTTGGTCAAGATTATAAACAATGATCTCCTTATTTTTTTTGTTTTATTCTCTTTTTTCTATTTTCTTTTTCTCAACTTTCTTCACTCATCCGTCTTTTTTCTTTTTCTTCACACACTATATATCTCACGTCTTTCTACCCTTTACTATCTCATCTCTTTTTCTTATTCTAATCTTTCTTTAATATTTAAAAAAAAAGAAGCTGTACATAAAATGTATTATGAAAATATATATTAGGCACTTTGGTACCATATGATTGTACTTACTTCTAATAAAATTAAATTAAAAAAAAAAAAAAAAAAAAGTCTATAGATTGTGGCTCATACCAGGGGTATTTATTGATATTGGTTTTCTTATTGTCGTGTGTACCGAGATACGGTGAAAAACTTTTTTTTCCTAAAGTCTAAAAACAGACAGCATGGAAACAGGCCCTTCGGCCCACCGAGTCCGTGCCTACTATCGACCACCCTCTCACACTAATCCTACATGAATCTCCGTATATCTAATTCTCCCCGCATTCTGGTCTTGCCAACACCACCAAATCCAGGAACGAATATAAACACATCGCCTCCTTGCACACCGTATAAATCCAGCTTCTCACAATGTGTACTTAAAAAGGCGAGCCGGGGGGAAAAGGAAGGAGCAACAGTTTCTGGAGCTGATTTATGTTGAAGTGTTTGATAGCCGGGTTTCGTGTTGGAGGTGTGCTGTGATCGGTGTTGAATTAACTGTGGCACAGACACTGAAACAACATGGGGGGAAACAGAAGGTTTGGGAAGGAGGGTCATTATACAGTCTTTATGCTTTGAGTTGCAGTCACCTGAAACACACAAGGACACATTGATTCCACCCACTGCCAGGCAACTCCACATCTCTAGAGATGGCCCCTGTACGAATTATCGAAACACAGTGCGTTAGTTTTGTTTTAAACTATTCCTTCCACTGAATTGCCCCCTTTTTTTTTTAAAGGGAAACCAGTCCCTGGACATTGAATCCCAGGAGAATCCCCCTCCTCACGTCCACAGTTACCAACCCGCCCCACGTACTTAAAGGTACAGGCCCCGGCGAGATTACTCAAGCCACTGGCTGATATATAGCTTACAAGTTCAGCATAGTTTGGTTCAGTTTAGAGATACGGTGTGGAAACAGCCTACCGAGTCAGCACCGACCAGCGATCACCCCGTACACTAGCACTATCCTACACACACTAGGGACATTTTACAATTTTTACCAAAGCCAATTAACCTACAAATCTGTACGTCTTTGGAGTGTGGGAGGAAACTGGAGCATCCGGTGAAAACCCATGCAGGTCACAGGGAAAACGTACAAACTCCGTACAGTCAGCACCCATAGTCAGGATGGAACCGGGGTCTCTGGCGCAGTGAGGCGGCAACTCTACCGCTGCGCCACCGTGCTGCCCATTAAACTCGAAGAACAAACTCAGCATAGGTACACCTTCTCAAATAAGACACAAATGTCAAGCTGGAACGAATGCAGTGAAGATTTATGTTGCCCAGGCTTGAGGGCTTATGCTAAAGGGAGAGATTGGGCAGGCTAGGACTTTATTCCTTGGACTGCAGGAGGATGAGGAGTGATCTTATAGTTGTGAGTAAGCAGGGATAAACAGCAGTGTGCATCACATCCCGACTATGTACCTATTCACCAAGGCCGGCACAGTGGCGCAACTAGACTTGTTGCTTCACGGCACCAGAGACCCGGGTTCAATACTGACTATGGGTGCTGTCTGTACAGAGTTTGTACGTTCTCCCTGTGACCCCGTGGGTTTTCTCCAGGTGCCTCCCGCATTCCAAAGACGTGCAGGTTTGCAGGTTAATTGGCTTCTATAAATTGTTCCTAGTGTGTAGGATATGACTAGTGTACGCGGAGATCGTGGGTCGGCGTGGACTTGGTGGGCCGAAGGGCCTGTTTCCATGCTGTATCTGGAAAAGAAAAAGTCTCCATTCAATTTCTGGGACCACCTCTTAAGAGGTTGAAGTCTGTGCTTAACCCAAGACTGCAGCCACGATGTCCTGAATGGTTCTGGCACTAACACGCTCTGTTGATACAACCATTTATTGACCCGAGATCCCCCACCAGTTCCCAGCATGGCTGGCAGCTGATGGAGCCGAACTCTGAGCTGCTGGGGCTTGTTGCTGTTTTAAGAACACTTCAAGAGTGATGTTTCTGAAGAAGGGTCTCGACCCGAAAAGTCACCCATTCCTTCGATCCAGAGATGCTGCCTGTCCCGCTGAGTTACTCCAACATTTTGTGTCTATCTCAAGAGTGTGTCAGCAGAGGATGGAAGATCACCCTGATAGAATGTCGGTCTATGTTCTCCACGGTTGGAGGTCCAGCAACGTCCTGTGGCAGCACTGCCTCGAGCCGTTGGAGAAGCGGGCATGGGGATCACAATTCCAATCACACCATCACAGGCCTGGATAGAGTGGACGTGGAGAGGATGTTTCCACTGGTGGGAGAGTCTAGGACCAGAGCCTCAGTATAAAAGGACATACCTTTAGAAAGGAGATGAGGTGGAATTTCTTTAGTCTGATGGTGATGAATCTGTGGATTTCGTTGCCACAGACAGCTGTGGAGGCCAAGTCAATGGATATTTTTAAGGTGGAGATTGATCGATTCTTGATTAGTACTGGTGTCAGGGGTTATGAGGAGAAGGCAGGAGAATGAGGTTGAGAGGAAAAGATAGATGAGCCATGATTGAATGGTGGAGTAGACTTGATGGGCTGAATGGCCTAATTCTGCTCCTTATCACATGAACATGATTCAAAGTCAAAGTTTCAATTTCTGGAGATGCCAAATCCTGCATCTCAAAATCAAAAATAGGCAGAAAAGTGAACTTTTAAAGATTTCTACCAAAGATAGACACAAAATGCTGGAGTAATTCAGAGGGTCAGGCAGCATCTCTGGGGAACATGAATAGGTGACCTTTTGGGTCAGGACCCTTCTTCAGACTCAAATTTAATTTAATCAAGTTTAATTTAATTAACTAACATGGAAACCATTAACATTGTGGAAGGAGAAGTGACTATGGATGTTGCTATTTAAAAAGGGGTGGCACAGTGGCGCAATGGTAGGGATGCTGCCCGTCAGCACCAGAGACCTGGGTTCGATCCTGACTATGGGTGCTGTCTTTACGGGGTTTGCACGTTCTCCCTGTGAGCATGTGGGTTTTCTCCGGGTGCTCCAGTTTCCTACATCATCCCAAAGACGTACAGGTTTGTAATTTAGTTGGCTTCTGTAGAATTGTCCCTAGTGTGTAGGATAGAACTAGTGCACGGGGCGATCGCTGGTCGCTGCGAAATCGCTGGGCCGAAGCCATATCTCCAAAGTCTAACGTCATAGCGTCATACAGCGTGGAAACAGATCCTTCGGCCCAACCTGCCGACACTGACCAACATATCCCATCTACACTAGCCCCATCTATGTGCGTTTGGCTATTTCCATCTAAACCTATCCTATCCATGTTTCCATGTCCGCTGCAATAGTACCTGCCTCTGCTACCTCCTCTCGCTCCAAACACCCACCACCCTTTGTGTAAAAAAGTTACCTGTCGGGTTCCTATTAAAACTTCCTTTCAAAGCAGATTATGTCTTCTGTACCACTCTATCCACTCGTGTTGCTACTTTCAGGGTGTTTTTGCAATTGGGAAATCCTGCAGAGGATGTAGGAGTCGCTATATGAATGCAAATCTTTTGTCCAATTTGATATCTTAGGGTGAGTTGGCCATTACAACCACCTTCTAGTCAACAGTGGCAGTCAGGGAGAAGGTGAGTGCAAGGCAGAGGCACCAAGTAACAGCCACAGTGTGCATTTAATCCATTCTGGTATGTCAGGACTCCTTCAACAGCTCACAGTGTGTTCCCTGTCAGCGGGCTGGAACAGATCACGCATTGTGCACACAGAAAATATCCCAATTAATGTGCGAGTACAGGTTGTGACACACTGAAAATAAGGATTTATTGTTGAAAGAGATATCTGTGCGGCTGGTGCTGGTTGCTAACTGTGACGGACCTTTGCGATTGAAACGATTCGTAAATCCTGACTGCGTTACGCTGCACAGTGGCGCAGCGGTAGATTTGCTGCCTCACAGCGCCAGAGACCCGAGTCCGATCCCGACTACGGGTGCCGTGTGCACGGAGTTTGAACATTCTCCCCTTGGCCGCGTGGGTTTTCTCCGGTTTCCTCCCAAGCCCCAAATACGTGCAGGTTTGTAGGTTAATTGCCCTCTGTAAACTGTCCCCCCAGTGTGTAGGGAGTGGATGGGAGAGTGGGATAATATAAAATAAGCGTCAGCGACTAATCGACGGTTGGTGTGGACTCGGTGGGCCGAAGGGCCTGTTTCTATGCTGTATTTTTAGTTAAGGGATTTAGTTTAGAGATAAGGTGTTGAAACTGGCCTGTCTGTCCACTGAGTCCATGCCAACCAGCGATCACCAATTCACACTAGTTCTATCCTACACACTAGGGACACTTCACAAAAGCCTACAAATCTTTGGAATGTGGGAGGAAACCAGAGCACCTGGACGAAATCCACGCGGTCCCAGGGAGAACGGACAAACTCCGCACAGACAGCACCCGTAGTCAGGATTGAACCCTGATCTCTGGTGCCATAAGGCAGCAACTCTATCACTGTGCCGCCCTGCTTTTACTGACACCTGACTAATAATACTCTTGTCAGCAACCTGATGTACAACCTTTGGTATTTTTAGCTTGCAGAAACAAAAATAAACTTATTGGTATTGAAAAGATCTTTATTTAAAATCCTGCTGGAAAAATATCTTAGCTATTGCGGGTGTGGAGCCCGAATGCCCGAAGAAAGACTGGAAAGACTGGATAGACTTGGCTTGTACTCGCTAGAATTTAGAAGACTGAGGGGGGATCTTATAGAAACTTACAAAATTCTTAAGGGGTTGGACAGGCTAGATGCAGGAAGATTGTTCCCGATGTTGGGGAAGTCCAGAACAAGGGGTCACAGTTTAAGGATAAGGGGGAAATCTTTTAGGACCGAGATGAGAAAAACATTTTTCACACAGAGAGTGGTGAATCTCTGGAACTCTCTGCCACAGAAGGTAGTTGAGGCCAGTTCATTGGCTATATTTAAGAGGGAGTTAGATGTGGCCCTTGTGGCTAAAGGGATCAGGGGGTATGGAGAGAAGGCAGGTACAGGATACTGAGTTGGATGATCAGCCATGATCATATTGAATGGCGGTGCAGGCTCAAAGGGCCGAATGACCTACTCCTGCACCTATTTTCTATGTTTCTATGCCTTCTCCAACAGTCTTTATAACACAAATGTTTATTACACAAGGGTTTCTATTAACACAACTATCACATTACAGCGGAACTATCTGCATCATAGATAACGAAAGTGGATAAAGTAAAGACACAGGTGGTAGAATTGTTGCCTTACAGCGCCAGAGACCCAAGCTTGATCCTCACTACGGGTGCTGTCTGCATGGAGTTTGTACGTTCTCCATGTGACTGGGTGGGTTTTCTCCTTGGTCATCTGTTGCCGACCCTGCTTTGTTCTGGCCTTTTCTTACCACCAGTCCCCTCCCCTCTACTTTCAGTCTGAAGAAGGGTCCCGACCCAAAACATCACACATCCTTTTTCCCCACAGATGCTGCCTGACCCCCTGAGTTACTCCACCACTCTATCTAAACAAAACAAACTTTGCCTGCATTGTATCTGAACAGTGATTGAGGCACCAGTCCATATCCAGGATCAAATACAACAGAGTCAAGTCTGTCCAAGCATCAGGCTATCTCGTCACAGTCCCCCAGGATGTCACTAATCCCATCAGAAACAGACGTTATTGAGAAGTTCATCATATTAAACTGTGCAGTATTCACATCTTGTCACATTGGCTTCCACTCAGAAACCACAATAACATTCGCAGGGAGAGCAAACACTGCAAGCTCTGTATCTGATTAGTCAACTTAAAGACGCAGACCACTAATGAATGAATATTTTTTTCACCAGCAAAAAACAGCAGAAACTCAGGCTGCCCAATAAAATCAGCCATATTTGGATTAATTCACAGAAGTCCTGCTTTCTCACTTTGGTTTCCAGTGTGAAATAACGTCAGGAATTTCTAGTAGGAGCTTTACATTGGACCTGAACCATAAGATCATTAGACATGGCCCATCGATTCTGCTCCGCCATTCGATCATGGCTGATCTATCTTTCCCTCTCAACCCCATTCTCCTGCCTTCTCCCCGTTACCTTTTACATCCTTACCAATCAAAAAACATGTCAATCATCACATTATAAACACCTAGCCGGTGAGGCAGCATCTATGGAGCGAAGGAATAGGTGACGTTTCTGGTCTGAAGAAGAGTCTCGACCTGAAACGTCACGACCTGAAACGTCACCTATTCCTTTGCTCCATTGTTGTTGCCTCACCCGCTGAGTTTCTCCAGCATTTTTGTCTACCTTCGATTTTTCCAGCATCTGCAGTTCTTTCTTAAACATTAAAAATACCCAATCACTTGGCCTCCACCGCCGTCTGTGGCACTGAATTCCACAGATTCACCACCCTCTGGCTAAAGAAATTCCTCTGCATCTCCATTCTAAAGGTACGCCCTTTCATTCTGAGGCTGTGTCCTCTGGTCTTAGACTTTTTCACTAGTGGAAACATCCTCTCCACATCCACTCTATCAAGGCCTTTCACTGTTCGGTAGGTTTCAATGAGATCCACCCTCATTTTTCTAAACTCCAGCGAATGCAGGCCCGCAGATGTCAAATGCATTTTAACCTGCTGTTTCTAACGAGTCCCATAAATGAGTAGTCACAAGGAACAGCAGATGCTGGTTTACACAAAAATACATCACAGTGGCGCAGCGGTAGAGTTGCTACCTTGCAGCACTAGAGACCCGGGTTCGATCCTGACTACGGGTGCTGTCTGTACGGAGTTTCTCACTTCGGCCTGTGGCCGCGTGGGTTTTCTCCGGATGCTCTGGTTTCCTCCCACAATCCAAAGACTTGCAGGTGTGTAGGTTAATTGGCTTCGGTTAAAATTGTAAATTGTCCCTAGTGTGTGGGACAGTGCTAGTGTACGGGGGTCAGCATGGACTCGGTGGGCCAAAGGGCCTGTATCCGCGATGTATCTTCAAAGACTAAAGACTAAAGCTGTCGACCGGAACTATGTATGAATGTGGTGTAGCCCGACTGTCCAGTCTGAGGCCCAGATTTCTCCTCCCCCCCCACCCCTCCCCCACCCCCACCCCCCTCCATTATAAGCTTCAAGCCGGAAAGAAGTATGAAGTGTTGGGGTGAATTGTTTCAGAAGGCTGAGGGGGAGAGGCAGGAGAGAGCAGACACTCCAGCCTTCTGACAGTGAAGAAAATAAATGGCATTAACCGTGTTTCCAAAGCTTTGTCCGAATCTAAATCAGGAAGTAGTTATGAAATACGATGGGGTGGGAGGTGATTAAGTGTCTTGAGAAGTCCAATTAAGGGTGCAGTGCGATTCTGATGAGCTCAGTGCAGATGCTGGTCGCTGTGTTAGTCAGGCCGTGTACAAAGGTGGAACTATTCCGTGGCTGAAAAGACTAAACAAGCCTTCGATATTATCAAATTAAGAACATGAGTCTGGAAATTCAACCTTATGATACCTCAAACTGTTTTATTCAGCATTAAACAATGTTAAGGAAGGAACTGCAGATGCTGGTTTACATCGAAGATACACAAAAAAACGCTGGAGTAACTCGGCAGGTCAGGCAGCATCTCTGGTGAAAAGGAAAGGTGACGTTTAGGGTCGATTGGGTCAACGGTGCCGGCTTTGATTTGTCCTGTAACTTTTCATACCTCTAGTTTCCCCACCTCCCCCAATCCTCAGTCTGAAGGAGGGTCTCGACCCGGAACGTCACCTATCCCTTTTCTCCAGAGAGACGGCCTGTGATTATGTGAGTCCAAGTGGGTCAATGTTGGTAGTTAGCATCACATCAAGCTTCTGTATCTATAACTTGACTGGATCGCATGCAAACAAAAGCTTTTCACTGTTATCTTGGTACACGTGACAATAATAAACTAAACTAAACGTCATTTCAAACTTCAAAATCACTTTCTTTCCATTGTGAAATGTAGTCAGAACATCATTTGTTCACACTGCCATCCATCTGTAGGCTTAGGTTTAGGTTAAGGGTCCTTATAGTCCGAGATACCGAGGTACAGAGGAATGGAGACCTGGTTTGTGACGCCTCAGACACTTGCTCTTCTTCAGTCAGCACCCTGAAAGGAACTCCATATTAACCTCACATCCTCTCCAGCTTGTGAATCTTTATTGAAGCCATACGTACGCACATCATTGAGATTGTAGTTCAAACCCATAGCCATCTTACTATCAGTTTACCAGATTACAGTGGCGCAGCGCTAGAGTTTCTGCCCCACTGAGGTTTTTCGATAGGAGCGTGGATTTGCAGGGAATGCAGGGATAGGGGACACGTGTAGGCTGAGGAGATTGGTTGCCTTGGCAGCAAGCTCGGCACAATGTGGGCCGAAGGGCCTGTTCCTATACTGTACCTGCTCTGAATTCTGTGACATAGTGGCTACATACGAAAATAGCAGGCCAATCGGGCCCTCAAGCCTGTCCTGCCATTCAACGTGTTAATGGCTGATCTACTGTGGAGCTCATCTCCTCTTCAAAGCCCTCAATTTCCTGATCTTGCAAAAAAAAATCATCTCCTTCTTTCCCCTTGTGCTTCGTTTTTTTTTATCTGTTAGCTGTGACATTATGTTCTGCACTCTGTTTCATTTGTCTTTTTGTGCTACCCGTTGTACTGGTGAAAGATTTGATTGTGTGTGGTGCGATCTGACTGGATAGCACGCAACACAAAGCTTTTCCCTGTATCTCGGTACACACGACAATAACAACAATGATGTGGAGAGGATGTTTCCACTGGTGGGAGAGTCTAGGACTAGGGGGCAATGCCTCAGAATGAAAGGACGTACCTTTGGAAGGGAGATGAGGAAGGGGGATGAATTTCTATAGCCACAGGGAGGTGAATCTGTGGAATTCATTGCCACAGAAGACTGTGGACTCTTGAGTATTTTTAAGGTGGAGACTGACAGTCTCTTGATTAGTACGGATGTCAGGGGTTATGGGGAGAAGGCAGGAAAATGGGGTTGAGTGGGAAAGATAGATCAGCCATGAATGAATGGTGGGAGTAGACTCGATGGGTTGAGTGGCCTAATTCTGCTCCAATGGTATATATTACTGCATGGATAAGATTTGAACTCACTTCTTCTGATCTAAGGAAGCTAGTTGTATAATTTAACCACAGTGCTACCACACCCGTAGACTTCATTCTGACTCATTCTATCTTTATCTTGTGCGATTTTGTGCAACAGGTAATCATGACCAGGGTCCCATTTTTACATGGCGCTTCCATTAGTTTGAGGGAGAAATTCTGCTCCTATGACTTATGGAAATTATGAAAATTGCCACTAAATACCACTGTGGTGATGCAGCCTCCATAGTCTCTGGGATAGATGTAGTTCCCTGTGCACCTCGGTCTTCAATCGCCACCCCTTAGTCTTGTAGTGGCCAACCAAGTCAGATCAAGACTCACTGCACTGTACAATGTGGAACCTGCCCCACCAGAGAACGTCAGCCACAACTTTCTGTGAGTGGAACTAATAAATTATCAACATGAGGAAGGAAGGAAGGAAGGAAGTCAACCATTGAAAGTGATCACAGGCATCTTCTGCCAAGAGCATTTTGTTTCACTTAAGAGGTCAGGGTTGTCTCACTCACAGAGCAATTTAGAGCTCACCTGACAGGCAAGAACTATTTTTCTGGCCTATCTTAGCCATAATATTTCAATTAGCGCATAATCGCTGCTCTGTTCCTCAGTATTCACTACTCGTCCCAGGGCACAAATCTTTATAAAGTTTTGGAAAAAAAAAAAATCAGACTTCCACTGCAGCATTGGAAATTGCGTTCACACCCAGAGCAATCAAAGTCCCTCCGAGCCAGAGAACTCAGTTGTGTGCAAGGATGGAACTGCAGACGCTGGTTTACACCGAAGATAGACACAATGCGCTGGAGTAACTCAGCGGGACAGGCATAATCCTATGGATAGAAGGAATTGGGTGACGTTTCGGGTCGAGACCCTTCATCAGATTGAGTGTCAGGGGAGAGGGAAACGAGTGCTTATAGTTGATTATTGCCACGTGTACTGAGGTACAGTGAAAAGCTTTTTTGTTGCGTGCTATCCAGTCAGCGGTAAGACTATATATACATGATTACAACCAAGCCGTCCACAGTGCACAGATACCAGGATAAAGGGAATAATGTTTAGTGCAGTTAAGTCCGATTATAGATAGTCTGAAGATCTCCAATGAGGTAGATGGGAAGTCAGGACCACTTTCCAGTCGGTGGTAGGACGGTTCAGTTGCCTGATAACAACTGTGAAGAAACATTTCCCTGAATCTGGAGGTATGCGTTTTCACACTTCTGTTCCTTTTACAGAAGAGGGGAATAGATGGAGTGACTGGGGTGAGACATGTCCTTGATGATGCTGGTGGCCTTGCGGAGGCAGCGTGAAGTGTAGATGGAGTCAATGGAAGGGAGGTTGGTAAGGTAGGATCAGCTCAGGTAAAGTCAGAGGGAGCGTTGAATGCATGCTATTCTAATTGGCATAGTGGTTAGTGTCCCCACCTGTCACGTGGGAGACTGGGGTTCAATTCCCGGACGGGGAGTTATAAATTATTGGGGCAGCACGGTGGGCAATGTTAGAGTTGCTGCCTTACAGCGCCAGAGACCTAGGCTCGATGCTGACTATGGGTGTTGTACTCTTACCCCCCCCCCCCCCCCCCCCACTCCCAGTCATCCTACTATTTCCACTGTTCTTATCCCTATATCCCTTCGTTATCACATCTTCCCCAGCCAACAACGGACCATTGTGGGCTCCACCCTTCCTTGGTCATCTGTTGCCGGCCCTGAATTGCTTTAGTCTTTTCCAATCTCCCGTTCACTCCCCCCTTTACTTTCAGTCTGAAGAAGGGTTCCGACCCGAGATGTCACCCATCCTTTGTCTCCAGAGATGCTGCCTGACCCGTTGAGTTACTCCAGCACTTTGTGTCTGTCTATGGTATAAACCAGCATCTGCAGTTCCATCCTACACTCCAAAGTGCAGCTGGTGTTTCCAAATGCCACGCTGTATTTAAGGCTCTTTTTGTAACAGCCACTTTGATTCATTTTTAGCTCCTAAAATTAGATAGGGAGGGAGCAGCGGGTGGCGGCACAGCGGTGATTACTAATTTTCTTACTGCCCAGAGCTATTCTAATCTCCAAATGCACAACCACGCATCTCAACGTTGCTCCACACACACACACACACACAGTCTAGACACCTGCCCCCTTCCCTCTGCTCAGCAAGACCACAGTGAACGTTAGACTTTAGAGATACAGCGTGGAAACAGGCCCATCGGCCCACCGAGTCCGTGCTGACCAGCGATTGCACTAGCACTATCCTCCTACACACTAGAGACAATTTACAATTTACAGAAAGCCTGTACGTCTTTGGGGTGTGGGAGGAAACCGGAGCACCCAGAAGGAACCTACGTGGTCACCGGGAGAACGTACAAACTCCGTATCGACAGCACCCGTAGTCAGGATGGAACCGGGGCCTCTGGCCCAGTGAGGCAGCAACTCTACCGCTGCGCCACCGTGCTGCCCATTAAACTCAAAGAACAAACTCAGCATATGTACACCCTCTCAAATAAGACACAAATGTCAAGCTGGAACAAATGCAGTGAAGTTTTATGTTGCCAAGATATGGGGGCTTAAGCTATAGAGAGAGATTGGGCAGGCTAGGCAGGCAGGCCTGGAGTGCAGGAGGGTGAGGAGTGATCTTAGAGTGGTGTATAAGATCATGAGAGGAATAGATCGGGTAGATCCACAGAGTATTTTACCCAGGGTAGGTGAATCAAGAACCAGAGGACATAGGTTTACGGTGAGAGGGGAAAGATTTAGCAAGAACCAACCTTTTCACACAGAGGTTGATGGGTGTATGGAATGAGCTGCCAGAGGAGGTAGCTGAGGCAAGTACTATGGCATCTAAAATACATTTGGACGGGTACATGGATGGGAAAGGTTTAGAGGGATATGGGCCCAACGTGGGCAGGTTGGGCTAGTGTAGATGGGGCATCTGGGTCGGCGTGGACAAGTTGGGCCGAAGGGCCTATTTCTGTGCTCTATGACAACAGAAACACCAATGTAAATCACAGCCGGTTAGTTCTTTATTTGAATAGCACAGCCCAACATTTTACAATTCATACTCTGCAGACAGCTTGAAACTGTAATTTGGAGTATTGTGTGCAGTTCTGCTCACCCCATTGCAGGGAGGATGTGGAGGCTTTGAAGAGGATGCAGAGGTGGTTTACCTGGTCGCTGTCAGGATTAGTGGGTATTAGCTACAAGGTGTACTAATCATAGAGTTACAGAGGTGTAATAGAGGTGTACATAGTCATGAGAGGAATAGATTGGGTAAATGCACAGTATTTTACCCAGAGTAGGGGAAATCGAGAAGCAGAAGACATAGGTTTAAGGGAAGCGGTGAAAAGATTTAATTGCAACCTGAGGGGTAACTTATTTGCACAAAGGATGGTGGGCGTATGGAACGCGCTGACGGAGGATGTAGTCGAGGCAGGGACTATTGCAACATTTAAGAAACAGATATATGGATAGGAGTGCATACTGTCGTTGTGTCCTTGGGCAAGACACTTCACCCACCTTTGCCTGTGTGTGAATGTGTGTGAGTGATTGGTGGTGGTCGGAGGGGCCGTAGGCGCAGATTGGCAGCCACGCTTCCGTCAGTCTGCCCCAGGGCAGCTGTGGCTACAGAAGTAGCTTACCACCACCGAGTGTGACTGAGGAGTGAATGAATAATGCGATGTAAAGCGCCTTGAGTATTAGAAAGGCGCTTTATAAATCCCATCCATTATTATTATTATTAGGACAGGTGTATAGGGATATGGGCCAAACGCAGGCAGGTGGGACTAGTGTAGATGGGGCATGTTGGTCAACGCAGGCAAGTTGGGCCGAGGGGCCTTGTTCCACGTTGTATGACTCTATGACTCATTCTGCACTAGAACCTTTTTGCAACTATGCACCTTATTTAATATCATTATCTGCAATTCCAAAAACTGAAAGCATTTCATTTTGCTTTAAATTATGGCAGTTCCATGTATGGACAATGCTAAGTCAGAAATTTTATGAGACATTTTATGAGTTCCTTTTTAGAACTCAAATCACATGGTGAATGAGGAAACATTTTTAAAAATGCCCAGGAACAAAGGAAGTCACCAGGAGTACCTACACCAGACGTTCTGCCTTGTAGCTATGACACCACAGCTGCTGAACGGTGATTAAATCAAGTTTTAGTTTGGATCTGAAGCAGATGAAATTGTTCCGATATCTGCGACAAATTAATTAATGTTGAAGCAAGGAACTGCAGCTGCTGGTTTACAACAAAAAAAGACAAAAAGTGCTGGAATAACTTTGCTGGTCAGGCAGCATTTCTGGAGACGATGGATAGGTGACGTTTCTGGTTGGGACCCTTCTTCAGAGTGACTGTTGTGGGGTAGGGGAGAAGACAGCTGGTTGAGAGGAGGGGCAGGACAAAGCTTGGCACGTGGTGGGTGGATAGAGGCAAATTGGATTTTTGATATGTAGATGGCTGAACAAAGGCGAGTGATGAAAAGATAGAATGTGGATACAAGGTTCGAAGAAGGGCCCCGACCCGAAACATCACCTACCCTTGTTCTCCGGAGATGCTGCCTGATCTGCTGAATTACTCCTGCACTATGACTTGTTGTGAAAAGATAGGTGTGAGACAAAAGGATGGAAGATTTGCAAGTTGTGAAGCTAGAGGAAAGGTGAATGGGGGGGGGAGGAAATAGGTATGAGTCCCGGCGGGGCACAGGAGAGAGGGGGGAGGTATGACAGAGATGGGGGAGGTTAGTTAGCAAAAATTGAAGAATTAATCTGTTCCTTTGCCCCAGTTCGTAAAAAAACATTAACTCTCTTTGTTAAAAATTATGGCTATCAAAGTCAGGGTTTCAATCGTGTGATTGCTAAAATGGAAAATAAATCCGTACCAAATATGTCTTCAACTCAAGAGGTGAAACATTCAGTAATGGTTCACTTCAGACTTCCACCCAATGCAACCCTCACAGAAACCAACCTCCGTTCCAATGATTCCATCCACTCTTCACGCTGCCTCCGTAAGGCCAGCAGCATAATCAAGGACCAGTCTCACCCCGGTCACTCCCTCTTCTCCTCCCCACTCCCATCAGGAAAGAGGTACAGAAGTGTGAAAACACACACCTCCAGATTCAGATACAGTTTCTTCTCAGCTGTTATCAGGCAACGGAACCATCCTATCACCAACTCGAGAGCGGTCCTGACCAATTTGGAGAGACTCAGACTAATTTTAATCGAACGTTACTGGACTATAGTTTAGTTTAGTTTATTGCCATGTGTACCGAGGTACAGGAAAAGCTTTTGTTGTGTGCTAACAAGTCAGTGGAAAGACTATACATGATTACAATCAAGCTGTCCACAATGTGTATATATTCTTGATAAAGGGAATAATGTTTAATGTAAGATAAACGTTATTCTGTTTATCCTGTATCTGTATACCGTGGGCGGGTTGGTTGTACTCATGTATTGTCTTTCCGCTGACTGGATAGCACGCAACTATAAGTTTTTCACTGTACCTCGGTACACGTGACAATAATAAACTGAACCATGCTCAGAAACATGTCTCCAAAATCCTCTAATGACCAGTTGCTGAACTAATCAAATGTTTTATTTCATCCTCCTGTTTCTAAAGCAGGGCAGCATGGTGGACCAGCGGTAGAGTTGCTGCCTTACAGCGCCAGAGACCCAGGTTCGATCCTGACTACGGGTGCTGTCTGTACGGAGTTTGTACGTTCTCCCCGTGACCGAGTGGGGTTTTCTCCGGGTGCTCCGGTCTCCACCCACACTCCAAAGACGTGCGGCTTTGGTAAAATTGCTAATTGTGTGCAGGATAGTGATAGCGTACGAGGTGTTCGCTGGTCAGCACGGACTCGGTGGGCCGAATGGCCTGTTTCTGTACTGTATCTCTAAAGCCTAAAGAGATCTGGCTTGAATTACTGCCTGAGAAACCCAGCGATAATGTGGTGCCACAATACATTACTGTTCCCGGTGCAGAGTCAGGGCTCACGCTGTGAACACTGCTAGGCTGAAAGGCTGCAGAGCCAGCCAGAACATCACACACACGGCCACAAATGTTTGCAATAAGGAAACGCAGACAGATGCTGACAGTTCCTCCAGTGGCATAGAGAGACTTTGAGACTATGATTGGCTTTTACATCGTCGGCTGGTGTAGATGGTGTTTATAGTTTTCTCCTTTCTCTGGGGCCATGTAACACAGTAAAACCAGGTGTAACACGGTAATGTCAGGCAGAAAACGTGTTGTGTGCGGTGAGGATAGAAATGACAGGCATTTGGGGCCAATTCAGGACTTCAGGAAGTGAAGCGGTACACATAAGACTTCAGGAAGCGCAGTGCTACACATACGCCGAAGTAAAAATGGTTGCAAGCTTCGAGTTCTTAGGAGTAAATATCACCAGCAACTTGTCCTGAACCAGCCACATCAAATCAACGACCAAGAAAGCACGCCAACGTCTCTACTCCCTCAGAAGGGTTAGGAAGTCCGGCACGTCCCCACCTACAGATGCGCCGTAGAAAGCATTTTATCGGGATGCATCATCGCAGAAGGGTTTGGGAACAGCTCCATCGAACACCTCAAGAAATTGCAGAGAGTTGCAAACGCAGCCCAGACCGTCACGCAAACCAACCGCGTGATCCATTGACTCCAACTACACCTCACGCTGCCCCGACAAGGCCACCACTTAATCAGGGACCAGTCTCACCCTGGTCACTCCCACTTCCATCGGGCAAGAGGAACAGAATTGCGAAAACGCACACCTCCAGATTCAGGGACAGTTTCTTCCCAGCTGTTATCAGGCAACTGAACCATCCTACCACCAACTAGACAGCGGTTCTGACCTACCATCAAACTCATTGGAGACCCGAGGATAAAATTTAATCGGACATTATCTTTGACTAAACATTGTACCCTTTGTCCTGCACCTGTACACACTGTGGACCGCTCGATTGTAATCATGTACACTCCTTTCGCTGACTGGATAGCACGCAACAAAAAAGCTTTTCACTGTACCTCGGGACACAAGACAATAATAAACAGAACCAAAAATTATTCAGAGGAACTCCATTTCTTTTCAATTAATCCAAAATTTTGGATGTAGGCTGATTATTTACAAACAGCAGCACTGGTACAATTTGTTGGGCTACTCCAGAGGACATCGAAGAGTCAACCACATGGGGTGAAGCTGAGGTGACATGTAGGCCGGAGCCAGTCAAGATGACAGCTTCCCTCCTCTGAGGAACATTAGTGAACCGGGTATTTTTTTTTGACATAACAAAAAAAAGTTTAATGGGAACTTATGTTGCAGTAGTTTCATTATGAAGATGGGGACGAGTGTAGATGGGGCACATTGTTCGATATGGGCAAGTTGGGCCGAAGGGCCTGTTTCCACACTGTACACGGGGCACAGTGGCACAGCAGTAGAGTTGCTGCCTTACAGTGTCAGAGACCTGGGTTCGATCCTGACTATGGGTGCTCTCCGCACGGAGTTTGTACTTTTTCTCCGTGACCTCCGTGACCGTGTGGAGCTCCGGTCTCCTCCCACATTCCAAAGACGAGCAGGTTTGTAGGTTAATTGGCTTTGGTAAAAATTGTAAATTGTCCCTCGTGTGGAGGGTAGCGCCAGTGTACGGGGTGATCGTTGGTCAGCGCGGACGATGGGCCAAAGGGCCTGTTACCGCGCAGTGTCTCTAAAAATGATGCTGCTGCCGGGCACTGCTGAGTTGCGCCTGCACTTTGAGGCTATCGTTGTATCGTTGTGGTCTACACAGCTACCTCAGGAACAGACAGCTGCATTCAATTGGAAATGTTACCTGGAATGTACGTTTAATTGAAAACCTGTGCTGCACAGGTTTTTTGTACTTCAGTTTGGTTGAGAGATAGAGCACAGAAACAGGCCCTTCAGCCCACCTAGTTCGCACCGACCAACGATCCCCGCACACTGACACTATCCTGCACACTCTAGCTACAATTCACAATTTTACCGAAGCCAATTAACCCACAAACCTGTATGTCTTTGGAGTGTGGGAGGAAACCCGGATCTCCCGGAGAAAACCCACACGGTCACAGGGAGAACATACAAACTCCGTACAGACAGTGCCCATGGTCAGGACCGAACTCGGGTCCCTGACGCTGTGAGGCAGCAACTCTACCACTCTGCCGCCCTAGAATACCGCCCTTTTATAGCCACAAACTGGAGGAAAGCTACAAAGAAGTAAAAGCAGATGTTTCATTTTGAATGGGATTAAAGAGGGCAGAGGCTCGGTCAGAATGCACCTCATTTTCATGCTAGCAGCACGTTGGAATTTTCCTGCAGGAAGTTGCAGATACACTAATCTTCTTCTGCATTCAATGCCACGAAGCTTTCGAGATGCCATTTCTGGGCAGATTCCAATACCACTGTTAGTTTCTTTGCTGAAGGAAGGAGGGCTGCGGACGAACTCAAAGATCGCTCATTCACTTGCTTCCCGCAAGAAGCCACACCCAGTGCTGGCGGCACTCCAACTAACAGGGAGCACAGAGAGGCACTTTATGTTGCTGGCCATGGACGGCAGGACAAGGACTCGATGGATCCTGTGGCGTGGTTCCCTCAGCAGCATGCCCAGTTTGTCCGGCAAAATCCCTCATCGCCAGAACTCACCAGCAATCACCAAGACCTCCAGTTCATTTTCGCCTCCCCCCCGCCCCCCCCCTCTAGAATTTGGAGATGTAGCGCAGAAACAGACCCTTCGGCCCGCCGAGCCCCCACAAACCAGCGATTAGACAATAGACAATAGGTGCAGGAGTAGGCCATTCGGCCCTTCGAGCCAGCACCGCCATTCAATGTGATCATGGCTGATCATCCCCAACCAGTACCTCGTTCATGCCTTCTTCCCATATTCCCTGAATCCGCTATTTTTCAGAGCCCTTATCTAGCTCTCTCTTGAAAGCATCCAGAGAACCTGCCTCCACTGCCCTCTGAGGCAGAGAATTCCACAGACTCCCCACAGATTACCCCGTACACTAGCATTATCCTACACACGACGGACAATGTACAATTTTACAGAAGCCAATTAACCTACAAACCTGCACGTCTTTCGGATGTGGGAGGAAACTGGAGCACCCGGGGAAAACCCATGGGGTCTCAGGGAGAACGTACAAACTCCGCACAGTCAGCACCCGTAATCAGGATTGAACCTGGGTCTCTGGCGCTGTAAGGCGGTGACTCTGTGCTGCCCATCGTGTGGCTTTCAACAATGGGCAGGTTGTGCAGGGACTGGAGGCCCAGCATGGGCTTGCCTGGCGACCAGATACCCTGGAGGCAACAGGGCACAGGGGGCAGGGATGGTGCCCGGATAACGGTGTCCAGCTCTGAGCGGGGAGATTCTAATGTATAATGTTCCAAAATCTTGGCGAGGTGATTTGTTTTCTCAGCAAACATGGCAGGTTAATGTGCACGTGGCTTATGCTCGACTAAATTGTGCCCTTGTTACATTGGGCTGACGGGAAAGCTAACCAGAGGGCACGTTACAGGGGATATGGTCCCACCGCCCAAACCTAGCATCTGCTCGAGCCTCCGCCAAACAAAACATCCACCTCTAATAATCCCATTTTTGCAACTCAAAGCCCGGCTTTAATCTTCCTAGTGACCCATGGAAAAGGGGAGGAAGCAGCGGAGATGGCATTTTCCACTCCACACCGTGGACGCTGCTCTTAGGAAGTGGTGTTTGAGTAACCCACGGGGCCAAGGCAAAGAGGAAGAAGATAGGCAGAGAGAGGAAGAGAGAGAGAGAGAGAGAGAGAGAGAGGAGAAAAAAGACACAAGGAGAGAGGGAGAGAATCGCAGGGCGGGTGAAGGGGAAGCCGAGAGGCAGGGAGGGAGAGAAAGGGATGGAGAGAGAGGAGTTAAGGAGAGGGAGAGAGGGAGTGGGAGAGAGTACAAGGCTTATCCATGGACGTTGCCCCGACTGTGTAGGTGAGGGCTAGAATCTGGATGGAGTTGATGGGAATGTGGGGAGGATAAACTGGGATCAGTATCCACTGGACTCAGTGGGTCAAAAGGCCTGTTTCTATGCTGAATTACCCCATGTCCATCTCGTAATGTAGAAACAAGGAACTGCTTTACAACAAGGCACACAAAATGCCGAAGGAACGCAGCGGGTCAGGCAGCATCTCTGGAGAACATGGATATGTGACGTTTCGGGTTTGGACCCTTCTGCAGTCCCAACCAGAACGTCATCTATCCACGTTCTCCAGAGGTGCTGCCTGACCCGCCGCGTTACTCCAGCATTTAGTGCCTCATGAGGTCTATCTCATGAACAGACAAAACTCCACTAAGGGTGTCACGGTGGCGGAGTGGTGGAGTTTAGTTTAGTTTAGAGATACAGCGCGGAAACAGGCTGTTTCGGCCCACTGGGTCCGCGCCGACCAGCGATCCCCACACATTAACACTATCCTATACCCACTAATGATAATAATAATAATGGATGGGATTTATATAGCACCTTTCTAATACTCAAGGCGCTTTACATCGCATTATTCATTCACTCCTCAGTCACACCCGGTGGTGGTAAGCTACTTCTGTAGCCACAGCTGCCCTGGGCCAGACTGACGGAAGCGTGGCTCCCATTCTGCGCCTACGGCCCCTCCGACCACCACCAATCACTCACACACATTCACACACAGGCAAAGGTGGGTGAAGTGTCTTGCCCAAGGACACAATGACAGTATGCACTCCAAGCGGGATTCGAACCGGCTACCTTCCGGTTGCCAGCCGAACACTTAGCCCATTGTGCCATCTGTCGTCCCACTAGGGACTACTTTTACATTTACCAAGCCAATTAACATACCTGTACGTCTTTGGAGTGTGGGAGGAAACCGAAGATCTCGGAGAAAACCCAAGCAGGTCACGGGGAGAACGTACAAACTCCGTACAGACAGCACCCGTGGTCAGGATCGCACCCGGGTCTCCGGCGCTGCATTCGCTGTAAGGCAGCAACTCTACCGCTGCGCCACCGTGCTGCCTGCTGTCTTACAGTGCCAGAGACCCGGGTTCGATCCTGACTACGGGTGCTGTCTGTACAGAGTTTGTACGTTCTCCCCGTGACTGCGTGGGTTTTCTCCGAGTGCTCCGGATTCCTCTCACATGCCAAAGACGTACAGGTTTGTAGGTTAATTGGCATCGGCTAACAAAAATTGTTCCCAGTGTGTGGGATAATGCTAGTCTACGGGGTCTGTGGGGCAAAGGGCCTGTTTCTGCACTGCATCTCTGAAGTCTAAAATCTAAATTGGAAAAGTTACTCCAGCATTTTGTGTCGATCTTTAAACCAGCAACAGCAGTTCCTTTTCATTACAAATAACCCTCACTCTTTCACCAGCTTCTTCACTTTGTGTATTTATAGAAAAAGGGGGAGGTGAAACTTTACCTGATATACTTGGCAGACAGACGTGGTGTTGAATGCTTACAGGTACGGTATTCAGCTCTGAATCAGAGCTTGTGTGCACTCTGATTCAGTACGCAATGGTTCGGGTTGAAATGCACCAAATGAGGACTCGAGCTAAATTACTGAACCAGCAATCTAATAACTCTTAATCACAGATCGGCTGACACAGATTCAAATCCCATGACTTCAGCTGAGGGAATTTAAATTTGGTTAGTTAAATAAAATTTGTATCGGAGACCATGCAGTTGCTGGATTGCCAGAGTAAAGATTCACACCACCCTGGAAAATGTTCTCATTTCATTCCTGCCATCGGGAAGAAGGCATAGGAGCCTGAAAATTGTAACGACCAAGTTCAGGGGCAGCTTCTTCCCAAAATCCATCAGGCTATTAAACACTCAAACCTCATCGACTGCAGTAATTCAAGAACTATCTACTTTCCAAGGTGAATTTTGAAATTAGTCCATTGTCACTGAGATATCTAGTACGGAAAAGGGCCCTTCGGCCCATCATGTCGGTTCCGACATTCAAGCATCCACTTTTGCACCCTTATCCATGAGCAGTGTTTTCCCTGTAGACTAGAGGGTGCCAATAAGCTGACCATTCCTTGCCCTTCATGCTGCCTCGGCAAGGCCACCAACATATTCAAGGACCAGTCTCACCAAGGTCACTCCCTCTTCTCCCCTCTCCTATCAGGCAAGAGGTACAGAAGTGTGTAAACGCACACCTCCAGATTCAGGGACAGTTTCTTCCCAACTGTTATCAGGCAACTGAACCACCCTATCAATAACTAGGTCCTGACCTCTCATCTACCTCACTGAAGACCTTTGTACTATCTTCAATGGTATATCTTTGCACTAACCACTGTAACCTATATCCTGTATCTGTACACTGTGGACAGCTTGATTGTGTATCTTTGACTGGATAGCTCACAAACACCTCGGTCCACGTGAAAATAATAATCTTAACTAAAAAATTAAACTATGGTGGATTGCGGTCCTAAAAGCTGCTTAAGCTGTTTAATGGCCTGCCTGCCTAATTTAAGTAAATGTTTTATATTTTTAAACTTTTAGTAATCTTTTTATGAAATAAAAATTCAAAAAATCTGAAGACCAAGTTTTTAACTTTGGTAAAGTAGGTACACGGTAATGGCAGATACCGCCTTTAAAAACACACTACCCACGGGTAAAAACCCGCAAAGCAGCTAAAAAAGGTGATTATTTAATGAAATATCCACATTCTTCCCAAATCCCACTTCCCAATTCAGTGGCTCCACAAGTGATGGTCACATTGTCAAATGCCACGGTCACAAACACTGAAATTCCCTTCCAAAAACCTTCCCATTTCTCCACTCGCATTTCCTTCTTCACATTTACCTCTTTTATCTTTGGTTTATCTATGGTTGGGACGGATATGGGCCAAATGCAGGCAAACAAGATTAACCCAGACAGACAGCATGGACAACTTGGGCCGAAGGGCCCGTTTCTACGCTGTATCTCTTTATGCCTCTCTATGACTCAGCGGCTGATGCGTATATGGATCGAGCTGCCAGAGGAGGCAGTTGAGGCAGGTACCATAACAACATTTAAAAGACACTTGAGCACGTATCTGGATAGGAAAGGTTTATTGGACTAATTGGACTAGCTTAGATGGGGCATCGTGATTGGCATGGGCAGGTTGGGCTGATTTCCATGCTGAATGACTTGCTGAATCAGGCTTTTGGTCACCTGTCCCAATAACAGCAAATATTACCCGACACTAGAGTTTTGATTTGATAACAATCACATGAAGACACTTGCACCACTCTCTGTTGATGATCTACTTTACAAAAGGGAATTGTATCCATGACTGTTCCAGTCCAACACAGTAACGCAGTGGTCGAGTTACTGCCTTACAGCGCCAGAGACCCCGAGTACGGGTGCTGTCTGTACGGAGTTTGAACGTTCTCCCTATAACCACGCGGGTTTTCTCCGGGTGCTCCGGTTTCCTCCCACATTCCAAGGGCATGCAGGTTTGTAGATTAATTGCCTTCTGTAAATTGTCCGGAGTGTGTAGAATAGAACTAGTGTACGGGTGATCGCTGGTCGGTGTGGACTCAAAGGGCCGAAGGGCCTAATTCCATGCTGTATCTCGAAACTAAACATTGCCTGAGCTGGTAATGCAGAAATATTTGGAGCATTTTAGCTTAATTGGAAGGGAAGAAATTGGGATCGTTAAATCATATGTAATCCCTTTCATCCTTTGAGGAGGAGAAAAGCAGCCAGGTTTTTACAAGAACTGAAAGCGGTTGTTAGTTAGCCCCGTTATTAACAGCATAAAGCAGTAACAAAGTGGCCCAAAATTCACTAAACGGGGTTTCCTGCGCCTTGCCCTTCCCCCGACTACAGCTGGGATAAAGAATACCCCATCTCTGGAGTATTTTCACAGCTGTAGCCCTTTTGTGTGTGAAAGGACAAGAAATTCATACAAACCTAACAATGCAATTACAAAGTGGAGGAATGGAAGACTGCAGGTCATCCGGGTGGCACAGTGGCGCAGTGCCAGAGTTGCTGCCTCACAGCGGCAGAGACCCAGGTTCAATCCTTCCTGACAATATTTAACAAATACCAAAGCCAATATCAAAATGGACAATTGATGTCATAGAGACATACAGCGTGAAAACAGGCTCTTCGGCCCATCTTGCCCACACTGGCCAACATGTCCCATCTACACTAGTCCCACCTGCCTGCGTTTGGCCCGTTAAACCTCTCCTATCCATGCACCTGTCTAAATGTTTCTTAAACGTTGTGGTAGTACGTGCCTCAGCTACCTCCTCTGGCAGCTCGTTCCATACACCCACCACCCTTTGTGTGAAAAGATTACCCTTCAGGTTTCTATTTCTACCAAACCTTAAATGTGTCCTCTGGTTCACGATTCCCCTATTCTGGGCAAGTGTCTATCTGATCTATTTCTCTCAGGAATTTGTACACCCCGATAAGATCACCCCTCACCATCCTGCACTCGGAGGAATAGAGTCAGTGTTTGTCATTAGAGAACAGGAGGGGAAGCTGCTTCCAGCGGCAAGGAAGCTGGTGACTAGGCCGGGCAAATGTAAAATAATTAGCAAAAGAAGCCCGGGGGGTGATGAATTTATCATGATCCAGAACTGCTGGTCCAAGCAGATTCAATAATAAGCGGAAAAGGAGAATCAAACAAATTGTCGGAAAGGAAGAATCTTCAGGGCTGCGGGGAAAGTGTAGAGGGGGGGACTGACTGGAGTGTCTGTTCATGGGGATAGCACAGAGAGCTGGGCAGAGTAGCCAACCATTCATTAAATAGCCTGAATTACAGTAAATATATTGAAATAGCAGTCATTAAATATGCTGAAATTTAGTAACATCCTCGCTAGTGTAGTGGTTAGTGACCCTGCCTGTCACGTGGGAGACCAGGGTTCAATTCCCAGATGGTGAGTTGTCGATTATGGGGGGGGCATGGTGGAACGCCGGTAGAGTCCCGAGTTCAATCCTGACCATGGGTGCTGTCTGAACTGAGTTTGTACGTTCTCCCTGTGACCACGTCGATTTTCTCAGAGTGCTCCGGTTTCCTCCCACACTCCAAAGACGTACAGGTTTGTAGGTTAATTGGGCTTCGGTAAAATTGTAAAATGATCCCTAGTGTGTAGGATAGTGCTAGTGTACGGGGTGGTCGATGGTCGGTGGGCCAAAGGTCATCTCAAAAGTCTAAAATCTCCACAGTCTTAAAAAGTCTAAGGACTACCCTGGTGGGATCCTTGACTTTGGATCAATGATCCTGAACTCTGGCTCCTAGGATAGTTAGATGAGGGTGGAAATGGCAAAGATTGGAGCTCACAGCTTTAAGGTGAAAGAGGAAATGTTTAAAGGGGATGTGAGGGACAAGTTTACTTACACAGAGGCTGGTGGGTGCCTGGAACTTGCAGCCAGGGGTAGTGGTGGAGGCAGATATGATAGGGGTGTTGAAGAGACTTTTACATTGGCACATAGGGCAGCACAGTGGTGCAGCGGTAGAGTTGCTGCCTCACAGCGCCAGAGACCCCGGGTTCGATCTGGACTACGACTGCTGTCTGTACAGAGTTTGCACATTTTCCCCAGGACCATGTGGGTTTTCTCCGGGTGCTCCAGTTTCCACCCACATTCCAAAGACGTGCAGGTATGTAGGTTAATTGGCTTTTGTAAATTATCCCAGGAGCGTAGTACTAGAACTAGTGTTTGGGTGATCGCTGGCCAGCCTGGACTCGGTGGGCCGAAGGGCCAGTTTCCACACTGTATCCCTAAACTAAACTAAACATGGATATACAGGGAATGGAGGGACGTGGATCATGTGCGGGCAGAGGAGATTAGTTTAATTTGGCATCTTGTTCGGCACGGACATTGTGGGCTGAAGGGCCTGTTCCTGTGCTGCACTGTTCTACGTTCCATGTTAAAACCACTTTACCTTGTCAGAAAACAGAAGAAAAAACGATTTTGTGATCTTGGCCCTTCCCTTTCCAATACTCAGGAAAGTGTCAGAACATGGTTAGACTTTAATTGCACACAGCCGTTATGGGTTGCCAACTTTCTCACTCCCAAATAAGGGACCAAAAAGTCAAAGTAAGGGACAAATTCCCGACGGCAATTCGCTGACCGACTAGGCCGTGGCTGGGTGAATGATGAGTTGGCCCGGGTGCTGGACTGCACACAAAGCCCAGCCGGCGGGCCAGCTGAGGAGCTTCGGCCCGGCACCTCATCCAACTCATGAACCGATGATCGGCCATGAGAAGGAGCAGTGGGGGTGTTGGCGGTAAGCGAAGGTCCGAAGGTCGGACAGCTGGCCGGGCTGCCGACCGACGGGGCCACGGGCGAGGTGCTGCTGCTGCACTCCATGGGCCGCACTACGTCGGGACGGGTGAGGCGGGGCCGGGCGCGGCGCTCCGACCCGACAGTCCCCTCGACCCGAGTAGTAGCAGTCACATACAGGACAAGGCCGGTCCCGTATGGGACAAAGCAATTTAGCCCAATATACGGGATGTCCGGCTAATACGGGACAGTTGGCAACACTAACTGCCGTGCATGTCTGTGCCAGAGGGTCTTGTTGAAATTCTCTCCCCTGGTTGGATTTGCCCACTGCGAAACATTTACTCTGCCAAAATCTTTCATTGCATTAAAACTGCCTTTAATTATACTTCTCTATTACTGCCCTGCAGCACTTTGTTTCTCTGCTTCCAGCATCCACCGTTTCTTGTAATAATCTAGATAAAAGTCGACATCGGGATATGTGCCTTTTGGGAGCGAGGATTCATAGCTAGGTCTTGGATTAATTAAATCTGCAATTGCTAATTACTGGTTCGAGCTGCCTTCACAGAAGCTAGCTTAAACAACGTTAATTACAGTCATTACAGCACTGAACCTTCATTAGTCTGTTTTATGCCAACACCTCCACTTTAAACGCTGCATCCTGATGATATCAGGGTGAGACGGATTCCCTCATAATCATAGCAAGGCACATTTACACAGCACCTTTAGCTGAGAGATACAGCATGGAAACAGGATCTACGGTCGGGCGACTAGCGATGAACACATGCACAAATACTATCCTACACACTAGGAACAATTTACTTGTTTTTTCCCCCAAGCCAATGAACCTACAGACTTTGTCTGTCTTAGGAAGGTGGGAGGAAACTGGAGAACCCGGAGAAAACCCACGCAGTCACAGGGAGAACGTACAAACTCCACACAGACAGCACCCGTGGTCAGGATTGAACCCGGGTGGCTGGCGCTATAAGGCAGCAACTCTACCGCTGCCCCACTGTGCCGCCCCATTCACGTTAGTTTAGAGACACAGCATGGAAACAAACACTTTGGACCACCAAGTCCACGACGACCCATTCATTTTAGACCTATGTTATCCCACTTCCTACACAGTAGGGGCGGGCGATGCACAGAGGCCAATTAACCTATAAACCCCACACGTCTTTGGGATGTGGGAGGAAACCGGAGCACCCGGAGGAAGCCCCCGTGGTCACAGGGAGAACGTACATACGGCGCACAGAGAGCACCCGAGGTCAGGATTGAACCTGGGTCTCTGGCGCTGTGAGGCAGCAACTCTACCAGCTGTGCCACCCACATTGCAGTCTCCTCCTCACTGAAGGAGAGCAAAATATCATACATCAGGAGACACCAAGATTTCAATTTACCACAATTTAACTTCCCAGGTGCACTAAATTGTGGTCATTTTGAAGGTGGGATGACTCTTTAATAGTTAAAACAGCAGCCAACGTTAGATAGAGCGGATCTGATATTATGGTGATTATTGACAGACACCATAAACAATGATTATTTTTACAATTAAAATTTTTCAAAGCAAGCTTAAATTCCTTATATGTATATATGTGAAGCATGAAAGAGAAAATATGAAGAGTTGCAAAGACAGTAGGGCAGATGGAGAAGTCCATTACTGTTTGAACACAAAGTATGTGCTATCCCACCAGGATAAGCGCTCAACCAAGAAAGCCAAGCCGGAAGCCAAAGTAGTATCTAAACTACCTAAACACACATGCTGCAGGACACCAACCAACCCCACAGAGTCACAAATGGAGTCATACAGTGTGGAACTTGCCTCAACATGTCCCATCTACACTAGTCGCTTCTGCCCATATCCCTCTAAACCTATCCAGTCCATGTACCTGGACAAATGCTTATTAAACATTGCAGTAGTACCTGCCTCAGGTACCTCCTCTGGCAGCTCGTTCCGTACACCCACCATCCTTTGTGAGAAAATGTTTCCCCTCGGGTTCCTATTAAATCTTTCCCCCCCCCCCCCTTTCAGGCAAAACCAAGAGGGAACGTGCAAACTCCACACAGACAGCAGCAGAGGTCAGCATCAAACCCAGGTCACTGGAGCGGCAAGGCAGCCGCACTACCTGCAGCGCCACTCTGCCGCCCACTTGGCCAGAGGGAAGCAGTATATATGTAGTCCGAGCACGAAGAGAGGTCTATGTGTGGGAGAGGTTTCTGCTAAACCACAGAAGGATAAGCAAGGCCTGTTCTAACAGAGGTTACAGGGTTTGTTAATTTAGGAACGAGCGCGTTATGAAACTCCCAATTTTAAAATCAGTCAGCGGGGAGTTTATTTACACACCAACAGCACAGCACAGACGGGGCTTATTCATCTCCTCACCTCTTGAGAAACACATAAACAAAGCCTAACAGCGAGCAAGAGGGTAGAGTGTGAAAAGTGTCTCCAGTTCGCAGTAAAGCTAAAAACGCATGTCGGTAAAATGTCCACTCTCTGTGCCTGAAGTGCTTGTGGTCTGAAGGGAACTCAATAAAGAGCGGGGTTAACTGATGAAACACAACTTTTAATGGGTCTCCACCACCGTTAAGAAGTAGTTTAGCTTAGTTTAGTTTAGAGATACAGTGTGGAAACAGGCCCTTCACCCAGCGAGTCCGCCCCCCCCCCCCCCCCCCACCATCGATCACCCGTTCACACTAGTTCAATCCCGCACACTAGGGACAATGGGACAATTTACAGAAGCCAATTAACCTACAAAACCCACATGTCTTTGGAGTGTGCAAGGGAACCGGAGTACCCGGAGAAAACCCCCAGTTCAGGAAGGAACTGCAGATGCAGGTTTATACCGAAGATAGGCACAAAGTGCTGGAGTCACTCAGCGGGTCAGGCAGCATCCCTGGAGAAAAAGGATGGGCAGCAGTTGATGAGGCAGCAACTCTACCGCTGCACCACCGTGCCGCTCATGAACACGTTGAACACATGAGCAGAGAGACAGATGGGCAAGGGAGCAGTTTCTGGGAGGCGATCGGGCCAAGATAGAGGGCAGAGATTGACCAGCAGAGTCTAAAAGGGGGGAAGCCACGTTTCGGCCCACAGTGGTGAGTTTACAAAAGCCCCTCCCCAGTTCACTCTCTGAAGGGGGCAATGAGCTTCCAGAACTGCCAGAGAACAAGGCTCATTGCTCCCTGATAGACACAGAGTGCTGCAGTAACTCAGCTGGTCAGGCAGCATCCCTGGAGAAAAAGGATGGGCGACCTTTCAGGTTGGAACCCTACTTTCAGTCGGAAAGTTGATCTGACATAGATCAAGTGTGAATGGGCAATTGGTGGTCGGCATGATCTTGCTGGGCCGAAGGGCTCGTTTCTTGCTGTATCGCTAAACTAAACCAAACTAAATTGACAAATCAAATTTGTGCATGATGACATGTACCAGATAATGTTGACACAAGGAACCCCAGATACAGATTTATGTTTAAAAAACAGCTACAAAGGGCAACACAGTGGCACAGCAGTAGAGTTGCTGCCTTACAGTAAATTGCCTTGCTGTAAATTGTGAAGGGTAGGACTAGTGTACAGGTGATCGCTGTTCAGCATGGACTCAATGGGCTGAAGGGCCTGTTTCCATGTTGTATCATCAAACTACACAAATTGAGAGAAAAACCTGGAATATTAAAATGTCTGATAGTACCAGGTGAATTTGACAGCTACATTGCCTTGTTCTTTTACCATGAAAACCAAAGGTTGCTGCATTTGACTAAAGTTTTATATTAATTCGCAAGAAATCAGAGAATTGCAGACATGGCCAAGACCATCACGCAAACCAACCTCCCTTCCATTGACTCCATCTACACTTCATGCTGTCTCGGCAAGGCCACAAGCATTATCAAGTATCAGTCTCACCCGGGTCACTCCCTCTTCACCCCTCTCCGAACAGGCAAGAGATACAGAGGTTTGAAAAGGTACACCTCCAGTTTCAGGGACAGTTTCTTCCCAGCTGTTATCAGGCAACTGAACCATCCTATCACCAATTAGAGAGCGATTCGGACCTACCATCTACCTCATTGTAGACCCTCGGAGTATCTTTAATCGGACTTTACTGGATAGCACGCAACAAAAAGCTTTTCACAGTATCTCGCTACACGTGACAGTAATAAACTAAACTGAAGTAAACACTTCCAGAGAGTGGTGGAGTCTAATTTAACATCATTCATCATTCTCTAATGAAGTGTTGCATTACTTCAGTACTGCATGGGTATCCTGGATTTTTGTCCCATAGTGCTACCGCAATTCTCCAATTAAAGATGAGAATGATATCCACAACATAAAGACTTACGGAGGGGAAGATACGCATAGTTTAATTTATTTTCACATGTACCGTGGTACAGTGAAAAGCTTTTTGTTGCGTGCCAACCAGTCAGCAGAAAGATAATACATGATTACAATCGAAGTGTCCACAGTGTACAGATACATGATAAAGGGAATAACATTTAGTGCAAGATAAAGTCCAGTAAAGTCCGAGGGTCTCCAATGAGGTAGATGAAAGGTCAGGACTGCTCTCTAGTTGGTGATAGGATGGTTCAGTTGCCTGATAACAGCTGGGAAGAAACTGTCCCTGAATCTGGAGGTGTGCGTTTTCACACTTCTGTACCTCTTGCCTGATGGGAGATGGGAAGAAGAGGCAGTGGCGGACTGGCCAGGGTGTCAGCTTGCCCGATGGCAAGTGGGCCCCTGATGAAGTGGGCCCCCGATATCAAGTCCCCACAGCCATCAGGCTATTAAACCTGGCTCGGACAAAACTCTGAACATTAATAACCCATTATCTGTTATTTGCACTTTATCAGTTTATTTTATTTGTTTTGTAGTCAATGCCTACTATGTTCTGTTGTGCTGAAGCAAAGCAAGAATTTCTTTGTCCTATCAGGGGCACATGACAATAAACTCACTTGAACTTGAACTTGAAGTGGGCCCCCTATATCAAGTGATGAATTGGGCCCCCTTTGTCTCCTGGCAACCAATATTTTTAGACCCAGTCCGCTACTGAGAAGAGGGAGTGGCCGGGGTGAGACTGGGCCTCGATTAAGCCGGTGGCCTTGCCGAGGAAGGTGCAGAGATGTGAATGGGATGGTTGCCCTCACTTGTTAAATATTAATTACACAGCAGCCTGAGCGATTTAACAATCCAACACACAGCACGCAATCTGGCCCTCAGAAATGTCCCAGGCTCATCCAACCATAGAGTCTGGACTAACCAGCTATCCACTGCATACCGGCCCAGTGGAAATAATTCCACTTGCAGCTGGTATAAAATAGATAACATATTATAATTGAAGGAGCAGGAAATTAAAGTCTTACTTTACTTTCAGTGACCTTTCAACTTGTTGCAAGACCCCAGGCATTATTTCTAAAGCGGTGAGGACTGGCAGCCCAGCGACACGATTCTGAGCCTGAATGTCTGGTCAATATTCTGGTTCGTCTCATTTCATGGCCAAATGCAAAGCGTTGCCAACAGTGAGACCCCGGTCCATTTCAGACACTCACTCTTGACTAAGGTCCGACGAGGGGGCCCGACCCGAAACGTCAACCATCCTACTCTCTCCAGAGATGCTGCCTGAGCTGCTGATATAAACCAGCACCTCTTTGTATCTTTGGTTGTTCCTACTCTTGACTCGCTACAGTTTGACAAAGAACCTCCAGCAATGGTGAACGATCCTTTCACTTGAAAAAAACTTGAAAAACGTGGGGAAAAAAAAGCCCTTTTGGCTTCCTCGTCTGTGCTGCTAGATTTTATTTGTCCTCGCTCCTGTAAAGTGCTTTGTGCCATTTATGTTTCTAGCTGAGTGTTGCCTGTTTCCATTCCACGCCAGGCCCCAGTCACTCGTTTGTGTTACACTCACTTGGCTCTCAATGAACAAATCAAACCAGTCGGTAGCCTCAACATTCCCTATCTCTGTGATTTCTTCCATACACGCAACAGCTGACTGTTTTGAATGGAATTCACATATAACAACGTTTATCTGTTTAAATACAAGCATGTCCACGAGCAGTTTCCATCACCATTAAAAAGTAGTCTAGTCTAGTCTAGTCTCGTCTAGTCAGGAACTGCAGAAGCTGGTTTATACCCATCTGCATTGTTTCCGGAGATACAGCATGGAAAAGGCCCTTCGGCCCACCGAGTCCATGCCGACCATCGATCACCCGCTCACACTACTTCCATATTGTGGAAGGCAATTAACCTACAACCTCAGGTACACAAAAAAGCTGGAGAAACTCAGCGGGTGCAGCAGCATCTATGGAGCGAAGGAAATAGGCCTATCTCCTTCGCTCCATTGATGCTGCTGCACCCGCTGAGTTTCTCCAGCTTTTTTGTGTACCTTCGATTTTCCAGCATCTGCAGTTCCTTCTTAAACACAACCTACAACCCCACACGTCTTTAGAGGGTGGGAGGAAACTGGAGCACCCGGAGAAAACCCACGTGGTCAAAGAGAGAACGTACAAACTCTGTACAGACAGCACCGATAGTCAGGATCGAACCCGGTTCTCTGGTGCTGTGAGGCAGAAGCTTTACTGCTGTGCCACCGTGCCGGCCCTGCTACCCGACCTGCTGAGTTATTCTATCACTCTGTGTCTATTTTTGTAAGCCACCATCTGCAGTTACTTGTTTCGACATTGTATTGTTAAATTTGGTTGTCGGGAGATAGGCCGTATTTACCAATGGCAGCCTGTGCCAACTATATCTGCTCCATTTGATAACGCTGCTATATAAATACAAGTTGCAGAAACAAGGGCCTGCAGATAAACACAAAGTGCTGGTGTAATTCAGCAGGTCAGGCAGCATTTCTGGAGAACATGGGTAGGTGATGTTTTGGGCCAGAGCCCTTCTTCAACATCATCTATCCATGTTCTCCAGAGATGCTGCCTGACCCGCTGAGTTACTCCAGCACTTTATGTCTATCTTCTATATCTACTGTTCTTTCCTACGCAAGGAACTGCACATGCTGGTTAATACACAAAGGGGCACAAAGTGCTGGAGTAACTCGGTGGGTCAGGCAGCGTCTCTGGAGAACATGGATCGGTGATGCTGTAGAAGGGTCCCGACCCAAAACGTCACCTATCCAAGTTCTCCAGAGATGCTGCCTGACCTGCTGAAGTACTCCAGCACGTTAATGTCCTGCTGTTAGATATGGTTTGTGTAGGAATAGAAAATAGGTGCAGGAGTAGGCCATTCAGGGCCCTTCGAGCCTGCACCAAAAATATACTCAATACTCCCCGTCGGGGAATTGAACCCTGGTCTCCCGCGTGACAGGCAGGGAAACTAACCACTATACTAACGAGGAAACTACACTGCAGATGAACTGCAGATGCTGGATTAAACAGAATATAGACACAAAATGCTGGATAACTCAGTGGGTCAGACAGCACCTCCGGAGAAAAGGAAAAGGCGACATTTCGTGTCGAGACCCTTCTTCAGTCTGAGAGTCAGGGGAAAGGGAATTGAGAACGAGAGATATAGATGGGGATATAGAGAGACATAGAACGAATGAAAGAACGAAATGCAAAAAAGAGCAATGATCACGGAAACACTCCATTCTTTACTGTGGGACAGGTGAACACGAACTATACAGACAATGAAACTCACCAGGACGACAGTGAAACTAGTACAATGATTAGAGTGGGGGAGGGATGGAGAGAGAGGGGATGCAAGAGTTACTTGAAGTTAGAGAAATCAATATTCATACCGCTGGGCTGTAAGCTGCCCAAGCAAAATATGAGGTGCCGTTCCTCCAATTTGCTTGTTCGGAAGATAGGCAGTATTTACCAATGGCAGCCTGTGCCAACAATATCAGGTCCATTACGATAAAGACTGCAGTATAAACACAAGTTGTGTAGCCAGGGGCATTACGATAATACAAATTGTTGTTTTGATCACACAGGCCTCGTTCTTTCTGTCAGACTGCCATATCGACACAATGGAACCAAACTTCCAAATCAGCAACACAAGGCTGCGGCTTTACATCAGCAATCCACACTGACAAGCAGTTCAGAGGGGGGCGAATGCTGATTATCTGGGGTGATGAAGGTCAGCTGCAATGAAGAAAGTGCTGGATGACTGCAAAACAGGGGTGTGATGCTGAGGATTTATAAGGTGCTGGTCAGACTGCACTTACAGAGTATTGTGAGCAGTTTTGGGCCCCATAATCTGAGAAAAGAAGTGCTGGCATTGGAGAGGGTCCAGAGGAAGTTTACTACAATGATCCCAGGAAGAATTGAGTTAACATATGATGAGCGTTTGACGGCACTGGGCCTGTACTGGCTGGAGTTTAGAAGAATGAGCGCGGACCTCATTGAAAATTACCGAGTAGTGAAACACCTGGATAGAATGGATGTGGAGAGGATGTTTCCACTAGTGGGAGAGTCTTTGACCAGAGGGCACAGCCTCAGAAGATGTGCCTTCAGAAAGGAGATTCATTTATTTAATCAGAGGATGGTGAATCTGTGGAATTCATTGCCACGGAAGGCCGTGGAGGCCAAGTCAAAGGCCGTTTTTAAGGCGGACATTGACAGATTCTTGATTAGTACGGGTGTCAGTGGTTATGGGGGGGAAGACAAGAGAATGGTGTTGTGAGGGAAAAATAGATCAGCCATAATTGAATGGCGGAAGAGACTTGATGGGCCGAATGGCCTTATCCTGCTCCAATCACTTATGAAGATGAATTTCTGAACGTGTGCACTGCCCATGTTCAGTGGATCTGACAATGAGTGGAAGCTGTTTGATTCAATTAAATGCCTACTCACACAATAGCCACATTGCCAGGCATGTTAGTGGGTTGAAGAATACTATCCCAGTGCGGGCCATGTGTGGGAAGCGAGCCCGGACCCTGGCAGCCTTGCTGGATTAAGTTATGTGCAAGAAAAGTGGGCATTAAATTGATGAGAAATGAGGTACACATTTCCCAGAGTGAACACGGTAAACACATGATGGTTTTTGAAAGAATAAGTAAGGTCGGCTGCAGGAGGTGCCCCCGGGGCACAAAGGTGGGCGGGCGAGGAGAGAGACGTTGTGTCCAAGGAAGGCGACGGCTGGAGGCCACAGAGCAGCCTGGGGCTCGCCTAGATCGAGCTCAGCACATAAAGTCCAGTCCATGGACAGGACTTTGAAAATGGCGCCAAAACATGGGGCCTCTTGCATGCAGGCTCAGTAGACTGTTTCTGCACACTTGCTAATCCAGGATGTGCTTAGGCATGTGAATATTGTACTGCATGTAAGAATATTTGCACAAGCATTTGACACACGACAATAAAAGTACCATTGAACCATTGTCCAATTAGTAATTGGGAACACAAAGTTACGATAATTGCTAAAGGGATCAGTGGGGAGAGAGAGAGAAAGAGAAGCCATTTTCTTGCAACAAATAGTTCTGATGTGTAACACGCTTCACGACAGAAAAGAGGAAGCAGATATAACAGTAACTTTAAAAAGAGCTTTGAGCCTATAAACAAACATAGGGGTGGAGCAGGGCAAGGATGGAAGCGAAGGGAAAGCTTGTTCAAGGCCCCAACATCCTCATTCTGTGCTGCACAATCCATCAGCATCAAACCATGAGCAGAAAGACTTGTACACTGAAGTGGAGTTGAAAAATGTAGTCAGTGTTTGGGAAGAACCCAGTAGCGCAGCGGTAGAGTTGCTGCCTCACAGCGCCAAAGACCCAGATTGGATTCTGATTGTGGGTGCTGTCTGTACGGAGTTTGTACGTTCTCCCCGTGACTGCGTGGGTTTTCTCTGTGTTTCCGGTTTCCTCCCACATTCCGAGGACGTGCAGGTTTGGAGGTTAATTGGCTTCGGTAAAAATTGTGGAAATTGTCTGTCGTGTGTAGGATAGTGCTAGTGTACGGGGGGGGGGGGGGAGAGATCGCTATTCGGCCCGGATTTGGTGGGACGAAGGGCCTGTTTCTATGCTGCACCACTAAACTAAACCAAACCAAACTAAACTAAACTGAACTGAATCAAAACACAAAGATCAGAGAGAAAGACCTGTATTTATAAGGAACCTTTCATATCTCCTACAGTGCTGCCTAGCGCACCCTATAACCAAAGAATTATTCGTGATCTACAATAATGTGCCGAATGTCGTTAATAACAGGAGGGTTAGGAAGGAACTGCAAATGCTGGTTTATACACAAGATAGGCACAAAATGGTGGAGCAACTCAGCAGGGATCTGATCGGGTGATACTGAGGCAGGGAGCATATTGACAGGATGATCTGCATCTGCCTTTGTGTGCAAAGTAACAAGCAGTAACAAGATGGCAGCTTGCAACTCAGTCCTGTCAATACACTGAACGAGACCCGTTGTCAGCTCACTGCACGACCTCACACAAGACCATGTGTGAGCTGATAAAGACCAGCGGAAGCGATAAGAGCTATTCAGGAAGTTCTGCCTTTTTATGACACACAACGAGTGCCAGGAACGGCCACAGTTTGCAACCGCCTCTCTTTACTTTCAGATCAAGTGCAGCATCGGCAAAGTTACCAGGATTCGTCGGTAACTGGGCCCTGTCGCTTTGATTCCAGGGATGTTAATGATCCAAATAACCTGGGCCTCAAGTCTTTCACGCTCTCTCAGTGCGTGTGACATTAACAAACTTAACTGGCCTTCAACTTGACTCTTGCGAGGATGTTGCCAGGACTCGAGGCCCGAGCTATAGGGAGAGTTGAGCAAACAACAACTCTATTCCCTGGAGCACAGGAGGGTGAGGGGTGATCGTATAGAGGTGGATAAAATCATGAGAGAGGTAGACGAGCAGAGTCTCTTTCCTGGAGTAGAGGGATCGAGAACCAGAGGGCACAGGTTTAAGATGAGAGGGGGAGAACAATTTAATATGATTCTGAGGGGTAATTTTTTCACACAAAGGTTGGAGGGTGTATGGAACGAGCTGCCGGAGGTGGTAGTTGAGGCAGGGACTATTGCAACGTTTAAGAAACAATTAGACAGGTACTTGGATAGGACAGGTTTCGAGATATGGGCCAAATGCAGGCAGGTGGAACTAATGTATATGGGACCTGTTGGTCAGCGTGGACATCACCGAAGGGCCTGTTTCCACGCTATAATGACTCTATAAGCCAACATTTACCTCCACAGCTCACGTCGTCAAAAAGTGTAAAAGTGCGGTTCATTTGTCCATACAGTTAAGTTTAGAGATACAGCATGGAAACAGGCCCTTCAGCCCACTCTGTCCAGCGATCACCCATTAACACGAGTTCTATCCTATACTCTAGGGACAAATTTACAGAAGCCAATTAACCTACAAACCCACGTCTTTGGACTGTGGGATATGGATCAGGTGCAGGAAGATAAGAGTTGGATTTAAAACTTAGAGCATAGGTCAGTCCAGTGCAGCGAATGAATGCATAAATGTATCCCTCTTCTTCCTTTAGTAACAAGAAAATTTAGTACAGCATAGGCGTCATGTTTGACACAGGCATTGTCGACCAAATTATCTCCTCTTGTGGTGTTCTATGTAAAATCACATTCAGAATGCTACACTCCGAGAAATAAAGTACTGGCCTACCCGACCTTTCCCTATAACTCAGTCCGTCAAGTCTTGGCAACATCCTTGTAAATCTTTTCTGTCTGGTTTCTAGCTCAATGGCACCTTTTCTATAGCAGGGTGACCGAAATAGAATACAATATTCCAAGTCGAAGACATAGTACAGGTTCATCACCGATTATCCGGCACCCTTGGTTCCAAAGCCTTTCTGGATTATCCGTTTTGCTGGACCAACATAGGTCATGGCCTCCGAGAGGAGTCCAACGGTACTGGAACGGTCCGCTAAGCGCCGAGGGGCCGAGATAGCGGCCCGCAAAGGCGGCCTCAGAAGTCGGCAATGGGAATGGATCCATTGGCCTCGGCTGGGTTGTAGTGTCAGAGCCACGGCCGCAGGGGGCAAATTCGACCACCTCACCCGGTCTAGGCGCCATATTTTCGATGGGAATTTCAGGGGGGGGCGGGGGTTTAAATGCACAGATCTTCTTTTGCCCGGATTTACGGAGGTGCCTGACCACCAGTTGCTGGAAAATTGATGGTGGGCCTGTAGTTATTTTTGCAATAACTATACACCCTACAATCTGGCACATAACGAACGATCAGGACACCAACATTGAATGATGCAAATAGACTTTACAAAACACCGCATGAAAGCCAACAAGAACAAAACATGTGATGGTCATTTCAGGGAATAAGATCTTAATGCAAATTGCAAAACTCCTTCCAGGTGGACGTATGACGGTCTAGTCATTTTCCACATTAAAACACCCCACCATCACCAGATCTTTGCTTGATCCCAGGAAGCAGAACGATACTGTCTGAGTTTCTGTGTCCTCTGATACTTCACCACCCTCACTCAGAGCTGGTAAAGTGAATGGGTGGCAAATGGAGGTTTGTGAGGCTGCATCAGTATGTGATGAATGCGGCTCTAGAGGTACAGACCTGGGTCGGATTGTAGAGTTCCTGCAGGGGGCTCCGTGATCCTTTCCTACAGCAGATGTCCATCCCAAACGGCGCCCGGCGCATCACTGGAAAACACAAGCCAACACATCTACATTCAATACGGGCGGTCCGTTAGTAATTAATCTTTGACGTCAACAATCTCCCCCAGTCAAAAGATGGTGGTTGCTCGGCCCAGTCCAGAGTTTGCACAAAATGCTGGATTAAAGCAGTGGGGTCAGGCAGCAACTCCAGAGAGAATTGGGAGAGGTGACGTTTTGGTTTGGGACCCCTCTTCAGTCCTGACCCGAAACGTCACCAATACCCTTTCTCTCCAGAGGTGCTGCCTGGCCCGCTGAGTTACTCCAGCATTTTGTGTCTATCTTTGGTATAAACCAGCAACTGCAGTTCTTGGTTTCTACCAATCCAAAGTTTAGTTTAGTTTACAGTGTTAGATAGATACGGTATAGATAGTTTTGTTAGATACAGTGTGGAAACAGGCCCTTCGTCCCATCAAGTCCGCTCCGACCAGTGATCACCCATACACTAGTACTATCCTACACATTGGGGACAATTTACAGAGGCCAATTAACCTACAAACCTGCACGTCTTTGGAAAGTGGGAGGAAACCGGAGCATCCGGAGAAAACCCACGCGGCCATGGGGAGAACTACAAACTCCGTACAGACAGCACCCCTAGTCGGGATCGAACTGGGGTCTCTGGCGGTGTGAAGCAGCAACTCTACCGCTGTGTTGTCTCCCCAGAGAACTCAGTATCAACCCTAGGCCAATCCCCCTTTCCAGTATTAAGGAGTGCCGCACACTGGGTCCCAGATACACCGTCAGGAAGTACGAAAGGTCTCACGGTGCCATTTTGAAGAGCAAGTCAACAATGCTTGTCATACAGTGAAATTCTCACTTGCTGCAGCTTCTCAGGCAGCAAATAGATTAAACAATTCATTATCTGAAGAATTCAGATTTGTAGGCTTCTGAAATGAGCAGATTGCATATCTAAACCAAACAAACAATAATAGTGCAAATACAAAATCAATGTCCCCAAGTTAATATAGTTCAGAGCTTATTTGGAGGTTGTAGTGTTTAATAGCCTGATTAAATTGTTCAATGGTGCAATGGTTCTTTATTGCCACGTGTGCACAGGACAGTGAACTACTTTTGCACAACCCACAAATGCACAGTCGCCATATTTTGCCGCTGTTTTCAAAGAAGAAGAAAAAAGTAAAAGTCCAAAGTTCAAAAGTCTAAAGTCCGGGGTGCAAATGTTGAACGTACTGGAGCGCCCCTGATCGTGGCAAGCCCCAGGTTGCTAGAGGCCCATGACCCGACATTGCTCTTCTCACCCAACCACCTCTGTGTCCCAGGGGGTGCCTCTTGCAACTGGCCTTGAAGGCGCTGGAGGCAATACCCTCTCCCACCGGCCCACTCCTGGTGTCTGTCATCATCAGCGGCTCCCTCCTCCTCCTCCACTCTCCGGGGCCGACTTTCCCCCTGCAGGCTGCGGCCCACCGGGCCCTTCGTGCCAGCGGCCAACCAGCCTGTCGCCACACGTGGGGCCGCGGGCGGGCGGTCCACCGGGTCTACGCTCTCAGCGGCCGCTGGCGGCTTCCCATCTGTGCCACCATAGCCCTCGCCTCGTAGGGAAGAAGCTGCTCCCGAACCTGGACGTTAGAGTTTTCAGGCTCCTATACCTTCTTCCCGGTGGCAGGTGTGAAATGATTGTGTGGCCAGGGTGGTGTGGGTCTCTGATGATGCTGGCTGCCTTTTTACATCCTCTTCACACCCGCCCAGTAACAACCCCTCAGGGACTTGGCGTCATTCACTAGTAAGCTGATTAAATGCAAGGATTAATCAGATTGCCCTGAAGCATGCCAATGTTATTGATTATGTTGGAGTAATATTAACCCTTAACCTTTGCACATTAGGCAAGGAAGATTAACTCGAACCCAAGTACCACCCTGTTGTTAAACAAGGGCAGATGTTAAAGCCACAGTTTGCTGTGTCTCGTTAGTAATCCTAATCACAAGTCTGGCCAGTGTGTGCTGACATTGAATCGATTGATATCAAGGGCAGGGCAGACACTTGACTCTGATAATATATCTCGGCCGTCATTAAAGATTATTTGGGTGGTACAGCAATTCTATGTGACCAGAGTAATGCTATTCTCCAGAGATCCAGCCATGTTATCGATGGGATGAATAGAAAACTCCACTGTTGTAAATGCCATCAGATCTCACTCCGGAGATTCGGAAAAATTGAAAAAAGGGGAAAGATTGACACTTCAATGCAGTAGTTTAGTTATAGTTTCGAAATGCAGCATGGAAACAGGCCCTTCGGCCCACCTAGTCCATGCCGACTGGCGATCACTCGCTAACCAACACTAGAAGGATGAGGGGATGGAAACCTCATTGAAACTTACCGATTAGTGAAAGACCTGGATAGAGTGGATGTGGAGAGGATGTTTCCACTAGTGGGAGAGTCTAGGACCAGAGGGCAGAGCCTCAGAATAAAAGGACGTACCTTTAGAAAGGAGATGGGGAGAAATTTCTTTAATCAGAGGGTGGTGAATCTGTGGAATTCATTGCCACGGACAGCTGTGGAGGCCACGTCAAAGGATATTTCAAAGGCGGAGATTGACATTCAGGATTAGTATGGGTTTTAGGGGTTACAGGGAAAAGGCAAGAGAATGGGGTTGAGGGGGTAAGATAGGTCAACCAGACTTGAATGGCAGAGTAGACTCGATGTGCCGAAGGGCCTAATTCTGCTCCTATAACATGAACTAGTTTAGTTTAGAGATACAGCGAGGAAAACAGGCCCTTTGGCCCGACGAGTCCACGCCGACCAGAATTCCCCTTACACTAGCACTATCCTACTCACTAGGGACAAATTACAGTTTTACCAAAGCCAATTAACCTACAAACCTGCACGTCTTTGGAGTGTGGGAGGAAACCGGAGCACCCGGAGAAAACCCACACGGTCACGATGAGAACGTACAAACTCCATACAGACAGCACCCGTAGTCAGGATCGAACCTGGCTCTCTGGTTCTGTGAGGCAGTAACTCTACCGCTACGCCACCCTGCTGCCCCTGTAGCACTGAGGGAGTGCTGCACTGCTGCAGGTCATGTTTTCCATTGAGGTTAAAATGAGGTCCTGTCTCGTCTCATTTGTACAACAAAAAATAGAACATATGAAAGCAGAGTCAGCATTAGATTGTAAGCTGGTAGTGTTTTTGCCTCACAGCGCCAGAGTCCCAGGTTCAATCCTGACCTCGGGGTACTGCCTGCGTGGAGTTTGTCCGTTCTCCCCCTGACCTCGTGGGTTTCCTCCGGGTGCTCCGGTTTCCTCCCACACTCCAAAGCCATGCGGGTTTCTAGGTTAATTGGCTTCTTTCAATTGTCCCCAGCGTGTGGGATGGAACTAGTGTAGGGGCGATCGCTGGTCGACAATTGGCAACATTTGTCCAAGTCAAGATGATGTGTGATTTGTTGAGGAATTTGGGAGAGGTGGGGGGGGGGGGGGGGGGGGGGGGGTGGAGGGGAGAGGTGCAGGTGGCCCTTTGAACCTGTTATCCTTGCCCTTTCTAGGCAGGAAAGGTTAGCGCTGTGACGTGCTGTCAGCAGAGTATTATTGAGCTGCAGTGGAGCACATTGTAGATGGCATTCGCCATCCAGACTTTGCATTCAGCTTCTAGACTGGGGGAGGGGGAGATGATGGCCACCCTTGTTCTCTAGCATATCTACACCAGATATAACACAGGCGGGTGATGTTCCCGAGACTACAAAGAAAGCAAAGAAATTGCACGACCATGAACTGCCTTTGTGAATCTAGACTTTTTTCTTTTTTGTCTCCAAATATGAAATTGTGGTTGTAAAAAAAGCCCCGAGCGATCTATTGAAGGTTGTTGTTTGAAATAAAAATCAAAAGAAGCTTCATAAAAGGTACTCAAAATTACGAGAGCTTTTTAAAGTGCAAATATGTAAAAACAGTAATTCTATTTACAGCTGGTTCAACAAGCAGTAAAAATAAATTTAGACGGCAGAAGTTTTTTTTTATCCCAAAGTGAATCATTGCAATTTGAATGAGAAACAGTGGAAAGATATTCAGTAGAAAGAGACTTGAATATGTAATTGGGTGATAAATTCTTGCAGGGCTTTAGAGTCATATACAGTGTAGAAACAGGTCCTTCAGCCCAACTTACCCACACCGACCAACGTGTCCCATCTACACTAGTCCCACCTGCCTACGTTTGGCCCATATCCCTCTAAACATTTACTATCCATGCACCTGTCTAACTGTTTCTTAAATGTTGCAATAGTCCCTGCCTCAACTACCTCCTCAACTCTGGCAGCTTGTTCCATACACCCACCACCCTTTGTGTGAAAAAGTTATGCCTCAGATTCCTATTTAATCTTTCCCCCTTCACCTTAAACTTATGTCCTCTGGTTCTCGATTTCTGTATTCTGAGCAACAGACTCTGTGCGTCTACCTGATCTATTCCAGGCTTTGGGGAGGAAAAAGCCAGGTTGCAAGAACAACTAGAGCGGCATTTCAGAGTAAGCACAGCCTTCACAGCGCCAGAGACCTGGGTTTGATCCTGACTGCGGGTGCAGTCTGTATGGAGTTCGTATGTTCTCCCCGTGACCTAATTGGTTTCGGGAAAATTGTAAATTGTCCCCGTGAGTCGGATGGTGTTAGTGTACGAGGATCGCTGATCAGCGCGGATACAGTCGGACGAAGGGCTTGTTTCTGCTCTAAATACTGGCAAGATGGGCCGAATGGCCTGCATCTGTTGTATTAGTGATTCTGGTGCAATGATGCTGCTAAGATTTTCTACAATGAGGATGTTAGTATTTCAATTTAAAATTAGGCGGGACTATATTTTAGTTTAGAAGTACAGCGTGGAAACAGGCCCCTCAGCCCACCAAGTCCATGCCGACCAGTGATCACCCATCCACCAGTTCTATCCTACACTCGAGTGCCAATTTTCAGAAGCCAATTAACCTACAAACCTGCACAGCGATCCAATTTGTTATCCCAGCTACAAAGACAGATGTGTACAGCAATTCGTTCTTCCCCCGCACAATTAAAGCATGGAATAATCTCCACCCAACTATAGTTACCCAACCAGATGCAACTACATTTAAAGTAGCTCTTTCTTCCCAATAACCCTTTTCTGGCTTAAGCCCTCCCTTCACCACCTCCAGATTAAATTCCATTTGGAATATTTTGGAGGACCAAGAAACCAAGAACCAAGAGTGTGGGATGAAACCGGAGCACACACAGAGAAAACCCACGTGGTCACGGGGAGAACGTACAAAATCCGTACAGGCAGTACCCGTGGTCAGGATTTAACCGGGGTCTCTGGCGCTATGAGGCAGCAACTCTACCGCTGCAGCACTGTGTCTTGTTGTTTGCTGTCTTGCGGACAGTGGAAGAAGATGGATCCAGGGGACTATTATTCTGCCGGCTTGTTGTTTGATCCTGTTGACCCGACTTTACAGTCGCCAGGCTAAACATTTGTCCCAATTTAGCAGTCGATGGTAAAGGGACTGTCCTCTCCACTGACCCCACAGAGCAGCTTTTCCCAAAGGCCAAGCAACGTGTGGGACACAGAGGAACCCTCTGCAGTCTGTCCATGTCTACAGGAGAACCTCAGCGTTCAGGGGAGGTGAAGGCATGGACGCTAAGAGTTCCCAACGGTACCAAATCGAGAAGTAACCTGGCTCAATTTACAATTTAAATTGCAAACATTTTACAGAAAATGAAAAAAAAAACCGCAATGACCGATTACGGTGAAAGCTGAAATATCAAACATTTTTATAAAAATCTTTTCAAATAAAATCAATTTCTATCTTGGCAATGAACTAGGGTGAACACTTCTAAGTTATTTTGCAGAGGTGGAGAGGTGTTTCCACAATAGGGTGGCAAGGTGGCGCAGCGGTAGAGCTGCTGTCTTGCAGCACCGACCGGGGACCCAAATTCAATCCTGACTATGGGTGCTGTCAGTGTGGAGTTTGTACGTTCTCCCTGTGACCGCGTGGGTTTTCTCCGGGTGCTCTGGATTCCTCCCACATCCCAAAGACGTGCAGGTTTGAAGGTCAATGGTCCAATGTGAATTGCCCCCAGGATAGAACAGGTGTACTGGTGATCGATGGTCGGTGCGGGCTTGGTGGGCCGAATGGCCCGTTTCCATGCTGTATCTCTATACTAAACAAAACTAAAAATGTGTCATTACATATATCTGTCTAAACATCTTTTAAAAGTCATAAGCACCCGACACTGGAAGTTACTGCCAATCGACACCTTTCCAAATGTTTCAATGAAGCCACGTGGAGCTGGACTAGTCTTGAAAGAGGAACTAAGGTATGAGGCCAATCAGCCATGACCACATAGAATAGGGGGGGGGGGGGGGGGGGGTCAGGCCTAAAGGGCCGAATCACCTTCGCATGCTCCTATTTTCTAATGTAGGGACAGAAAGCGAGAGAGAGAGCGAGAGAGGGAACGAGAGAGGGAGCGAGAGAGATAGAGCGAGAGAGATAGAGCGAGAGAGAAAGAGCGAGAGAGAAAGAGTGAGAGAATGTATTCAAGAGAGAGTTAGATATAGCGACTAGGGCTAACTGAATCAAGGGATATGGGGATAAAGCAGGAACAGGGTACTGATTCTGGATGATCATATTGATGGCGGGCCGAATGGCCTACTCCTGCACCTACTTTCGATGTTACTATGAGAAGGAAATTCCAGAGGTAAGCCGGTCAATTCAGAACCAGACAACGCAGCACTAAAGGATGGGGAGTGAATGAGCAGTGGGATCAGGGGAAACACACGTCTGCTGGGTGTGAGCAGACATAAGCAAATTACCGTGAAAATAGACACAAAAATTCCACTGCTGGGCATGAATGTTGAGCATTCACTAGAGGCCAGGTAGCCAGCAGCCAATTCCAGCAATTTTTTAAGAACAGATTGATTGAATTGACATATTCCAAGTTAATTAAACCAATTATTGCATTGTGCCAATCCTACCAGAATTAAAATGATGCTGTCACTTAAGATCCTGTGCATTGCTGTAAACTCACTTCACTGGCAGCGCTACTACAGCAGAATTTGGCTCCAGGGATGTATCAGGAGGTTGTTCAGTTATAGTTAGACATTGAGGTATGTAGAGTTCAGTTTATAGATCCAGCGTGGAAACAACCCACCATCGTACACCAGCCCACAATAGTTCTATGTTGTCCCACTTTCACATCTAGGGGCAATTTACAGAGGCCAAATAATCCACAAACCTGCACATCTTTGTGATGTGGGAGGAAACCGGAGAAACCGACGGAAACCCACGTGGTTACAGGGAGAACGTGCAATCTCCACACAGACAGCAGCCGAGATCAAGGTCGAAGCCGGGACTCTGGCGCTGTGAGGCAGCAGCTCTACCCGCTGTGCCACCGCGCTGGCCACAATTATGACTGGTGAATAGAACCAGTTAGGTGAATAGAACTGAGTTAGAAGGGGAAATAGATAAGCCTATGAACTCCAGTTCTTAATTCTCCTACTCTGGGTAAAAGCCCCTGTGCATTTACCCTAGCTATTTCTCTCATGAACATAAACACCTCCGTAAGATCACCCCTCACCCTCCTGCACTCAAAATATAAAGCCGGCTCAACCTCTCACGTTCTGTAAGAAAAATATCTCAGCTTGTCGCGATACCAATTGTGAGATTAATATTGGTCACTATTGCATAGAGAGTTCCCTCATTATTGATGCCATGGGACTTTTAACATCAACCCAATGGGCCTTGGATTAAATCTCTTCCTAAAGAATCTCTCTTTAAGAAGAGATTCCTAACCATCTCGGGCACCTCCTTGGCACGGCACTGAAATGACAGTCTAAATGTACCATCCATGTTCTCCACAGATGCTGCCTGACCCACTGAGTTACTCCAGCACTTTGTGTGTCTTCCTTTGCCTTGTTAAACAGGATTCATTCATTTGTAGTTAGTTACATTCACTGGAGCTTGATGGGAAGTAAGGAGTTGCACAGATGGCACGACAGAGGGTGGCATGATGGCACAGCGATGGAGTTACTGCCTTACAGCGGCGGAGACCCGGGTTCGATCCCGACTACGGGTGCTGTCTGTAGGGAGTTTGTACGTTCTCCCCGTGACACGGGTGGGTTTTCTCCAGGTGCTCCGGTTTCCTCCCACACTCCAAAGACGTACAGGTTTGTAGGTCCATTGGCTTAAGTAAAATTGTAAATAGCCCCTAGCGTGTGTGCTAGTTTGTGCTAGTATACGGGGTGATCGCTGGTTGGCGTGGACTTGGTGGGCCGAAGGGCCTGTTTCAGAGCTGTATCTCTAAAGACTAAAGTAAACTAAGCTTAATTCGGCAAACTTGCTGGTGTGCATAATCTTTAATTACATCAGACTATTCCTAGATCATCATGAACATGAACCGTGGGAAATCAGAATAGGCAAGAATCAGCAAGGTCAAATCCCATGCATGACAATTTTAATTGTTATTGATCTGTACTCAATTTTTATCAGTACCTCTGAGCACCAAATGATTATCTGCAGAAGTGCTACAGAGAAAAAATAATAGACAATAGACAATAGACAATAGGTGCAGGAGTAGGGCATCCGGCCCTTCGAGCCAGCACCGCCATTCAATGTGATCATGGCTGATCATCCCCAATCAGTACCCCGTTCCTGCTATCTCCCCATATCCCCTGACTCCGCTATTTTTAAGAGCCCTATCTAGCTCTCTCTTGAAAGCATCCAGCGAACCTGCCTCCACCGCCCTCTGAGGCAGAGAATTCCACAGACTCACCACTCTCTGTGAGAAAAAGTGTTTCCTCATCACCTTTCTAAATGGCTTACTCCTTATTCTTAAACTGTGGCCCCTGGTTTTGGACTCCCCCAACATCGGGAACGATGTCCATATCGGCAACCACACTGTCCATCAGAGCAAAGCCTCTAGGCTCGTTCACAAACGATAGACTAACACACCTTCCTGAAACTCCTGTCCGTCTCTCTCTCTCTCTCCCCCTCTAACGCTAGTTAAAATATGTCCTTTCACCAGTTTAGTTTTGTTTAGATTTTGTTTAATTTATTGTCACGTCTACCGAGGTACAGTGAAAAGCTTTTTTTATTTCTGCTATCCAGTCAGTGGAAAGACTACACATGTTTACAATGAAGCCGTCCACAGTGTACAGATACAGGATGAAGGAAATAACGTTTAGTGCAAGATAAAGTCCAGTATAATCCAATTAAAGATATTCCGAGGGTCTCCAATGAGGAGGATGGGAGGTCAGGACTGTTCTCCATTTGGTGATAGGATGGTTCAGTTGCTTGATAACAGCTGGGAAGAAACTGTCCCTGAATCTGGGGGAGGGCATTCTCACACCTCTTGACTGATGGGAGAGGGGAGTAAGACCCCGGGAGTGACCGGGGTGAGACGGGTCCTTGATTGCGGTGGTGGGCTTGCCGAGGCAGCTTTAAGCAGTCCTAGTGTCAAGAGTCTTAGATGAAAGTACTAGAGTCAAAAGTCTACGATAAAAGTGGTAGAGTCAAGAGTAATGAATCTTGAGCGATGAAACGTGAGAGTCAAGAATGTCAATTAGTCATAAGCATCGGATATTAACAGAAACAAGGACATTCTTACTTGCTGCAGCTTTGCAGGCACAGTAGATGCAACAGCAACAAAAATAAATGGCTGGTTGTTCGAAAAGGCATCAAGGCTTGCAGAGAGCCATCTGGAGGAACTGACGTATTGAAGAGTTTCTGGCTGTTAGCATTTCAGAATGAGTGGCACAGCAGTAAAGTTGCTACCTTAACGCGCCAGAGACCTGGTTTGTGTTGTAAAAGCGTTATGTTGTGAATAGTACTTGCCTCAACTACCTCCTCTGGTAGCTTGCTCCATACACCCACCATCTTCTGCAAAAAAAGCTGCCCCTCAGGTTCCTATTAAATCGTTTCCTCCTCACCATAAACCTATGTCCTCTGGTTCTCGATTCCCCTACTCTGGGCAAAAGGCTCTGTGCATTTACCAGATCTATTCCTCTCATGATTTTGTACAGCTCTGTAAAAGTGATTGTATGCCTCTAAAAGATCTCACAAGCCTCAATTTAATTAACGTACCTTTAATGTAGTGTTTTAAAATGTGTTTTTGCAACCCACATAGTGCAATTCCCACAGCAATTCTTGCACCAATCCTCTTCGGTATTTCGTCAAAAAATTAATTTACGTTATTCAAATCTATCTGTCTTTTGCAATGTACCACGAGATTCAGGAACAGTTTTTTTTTCCTCACTGTTATCAGACAACTGAACGGAAGGGTAAGGGCACGATCTCGATCTCCCAACCTACCTCAATGCGACCCTTTCACTTTTTTTAAATCTGCACTTTCTCTCTAACGCTGTAACACTATATTCCAGTATTTTTCTCTTTTCACTACCTATTGTACTTGTGTATAGCTTAATTGTCCTCATGTAAGGTTTGTCTACATGGCACACAAAGTTTGTCACTGTATCTCAGTATACATGACAATAATAAACCAATACCATTATTACATTTCTAATTAACACAAACTTCTGAGTTTTTGTCCATTTTACCCTGAATGCTATTTCTAAAACACCATTGCCAGTGATGTTAAATTGAATGACCTGTAGGGAGTTAGTGGCGGAATTTAGGAGGAGAGGAACACCCTTGTCCCCTGTCTCCATCAATGGTGTGAATGTGCAGTTTACCAGGGAATACAAATACCTTGGAATGTACCTGGACAGTAAACTGGACTGGTCCAGGAACGCTGAGGCCGTGTACAAGATGGGACAGAGCCGGCTGTACTTTGCCGAAGGCTCCGCTCCTTCAACATCTGCAGTAAGATGCTGCAGATGTTCTACCAATCGGTGGTAGCCAGTTCCATCTTCTTCGCTGCCGTGTGCTGGGGCAGCAGGGCAAAGGCCGCGGACGCCAATAGGATTAACAAACTCATTAAGAAGGCTGGCTCTGTCCTGGGGCGGATGTGGATCCATGGGAGGTGCCCTTGGAGGGGAGGATGCTCCTCAAACTGCGGGGCATCCTGGACAATACAGCTCACCCCCTCCATGACACACTGGTCAACCTGAGGAGCACCTTCAGCAACAGACTGGTTCCCCCAAGATGCAGGACACAACGCCACAGGAGATCCTTCTTCCCTGTGGCTACCAAACTGTACAACTCCTCCCTCTTCTATCGTGGGGTAGACTGTAACTGATTCCCCCCCCCCACCCCCCCACCCCCCCCAAACTTTGCACATCTCCATACCTTTCCACTCGTCACCTTAATTTCATGTTTCATGTATTTTGTGTTTTTATGACTGGTGGCAGATCAATTTCCCTCCTGGGATAAATAAAGTTCTATAGCATCATGTCATTACTAGCAATGTCCTTACACTCTATCCACCCTCAAGAAGCAAGGGTAGCAGGAAAGGGGAAAGCTGCTACCTGTAGGTTTCTTCCAAGATGTGCATCATCCTGACTATCATACATGATCCATATCCCTCCATTCCCTACATATCAACATGCCTATCCATAATGCGCTTAAATGCCACTGTTGAATCTGCCTCCAGCACGTTCCATATGTTCACCACCCTCTGTATAAACAACTTGCCCCGCACATCTCCTTTAAACGTTACCCCTCTCACCTTAAAGCTATTCCTGTTAGTATTTGATATTTCTACCGGGGGGGGACGTTTGCGACTGTCTACCCTATCTATACCTCTCATCATTTTATTCACTTCTATCAATCTCTGGCATTCCCCTCAATCTCTGGCATTCCCCTCAATCTCTGGCATTCCAGAGAAAAACAATCCAGGGCTGTTCAACTCTCCTTGCAGTGAACACACTCCAAACCAGGCGTCATTCTGGTAAACCTCCTGTGCGCCCTTTCCAAAGCTCCCACATCCTTCCTGTAAAGGGGGTGACCAGAACTGCACGCAATATTCCAAATGCAGCCTAACCAAAATCTTATAAAGATGCATCATGAGTTCCTGGCTCCGATGCTCAATTCCCCCACCAATGAAGGCAAGCATACCATATGACTTCTTTTTTTTTAACATTCATAAGGAAACAGGCGTAGGCAATAAATGCTCTACTCGTCAGCAATGTGCTGATCCCAATATGTTTTAAAAATTAAATGCAGAGCCAGGAATAAAAACCTCACCTACCACATTGCCCAGAGTGTGTAGGAAATCCTGAGACTGACACATAAGCAGTGAAGATTACTGTAAAGAAGAAGCGAAACACACATACTGACACCACCAGAAAAAGGCAACACAAGTGTGCTGGCACGACTGAATTCAGCGAATACAAAGCAGTGGCCCGACCGAAATACACAACACCAATGCTGTCGACTACATGGAACATCCAGAACAATCATTATCGAATAACACGAGCAAGACTGGCAGTGCCGAGAAACACAGCACAAAGACCCTCAAATCAAGGATGTGTATCTCTGCAGCCACTCCCTCTTCTCCTCTCTCCCATCAGGCACGAGGTACTGAAGTGTGAAAACGCACACCTCCAGATTCAGGGATGGTTTCTTCCCAGCTGTTATCAGGCAACTGAACCATCCCATCAACAACTAGAGAGCGGTCCCGAGCAACTATCCACCTCATTGGAGACCCTCAGACTGTCTTTGCTCAGACTTTAATGGACTTTATCCTGCACTAAATGGTATTCCCTTTGTCACGTATCTGTACACTGTGGGCGGCTCGATTGTAATCATGCATTGTCTTTCCGCTGTGGGAAGGAACTGCAGATGCTGGTTTACAACGAAAATGGACACAAAATGCTGGAATAACTCAGCGGGACAGACAGTATCTTCTCTCCAGAGATGCTGCCTGGCCCACTGAGTTATCCCAGCATTTTGTGTGCATTGTCTTTCTGATGACTGGTTTGCATGCAACACAAGCTTTTCACTGTACCTCGGTACGTTGGACAATAAACTAAACACAGACCGCACACAGACACTGGCACTATAGAGTACAGGTGATGCATAGAGTACATAGAGCATCACAGAACCTGCCCACGCCGACCAACATCATCTACACCAGTCCCACCTGCATGTAAACCTGTCCTATCCATGTACCTGTCTAATTGCTTCTTAAATGTTGCGATAGTCCCTGCCTCATCTACCTCCTCCGGCAGCTCGGTCCGTATGCCCACCGCACTTCTGGAATAAGAATGGGCCTATAGAGTGGGAGATAGATGATCTCTTTGTAACTCACTGGCCGGAGCAAGATCAACGCCAGGGTGCCTCTTGCAACCTGTCAGCACTGGAAGTCCCTCCCTGGAAAAGCAGATACCCCTCCCCGTCCCCACAATCTGACGGGCACTACACCAGCAGCAGCATTCTCAATGTTTTATTGAAGTGGCCTGTCACTTACATCTGGCTCAGCTCATGGGTGGAAGTTTAAAAATACCACTGAAAAGTTGCAGGCTCAGTCAATCCATTCATTTCAATGCCCATAACACTCAACGCTGAAGACCAGGAGCAAGCACACAGGAACGATGCTTGGCGTGCATCAGTGCGGGCTGTTGCCCTGTTTCCCTGCAAGACATGCCAGGTTTTTGCCAGGTTTTTGCTTCTGTCTTGCCACAGGTGCGGTTTGTGGAAGGTCTCATGTGTTCCATTGGCATGCCCATCTCTTCCTTAACGTCCACCATGACTTCACTGTTTCCATCGCTCCCTGGCACACGGAAACAATGCTTCTGGCGGGGACGAGGGTGAGAGCTCACTGCCCATGGGGTGGGGTGTTTTCATGCAAGCTTGTACCAGCGTCCCGCCACTGAGGGCTGCTGGGGCCCGCTCTGGTTTTACTCCGTTAAAACAAAGGCCAGGGGTGGGAGGAGCCTTTAGATAGATTGGCAGATCTCCCAGCCACCTTATCCAGCTATGCTTCACCATGAGTAGAAAGGAGCTGCAGACGCTGGTTTACACCGAAGATAGACAGAAAATGCTGGAGTTACTCAGCGGGTCAGGCACCATCTCTGGAGAAAAGGAATAGGTGACGTTTTGGGTCGGGTCCCTTCTCAGACTGAGAGTCGGGGGAGAGGGAAACTAGAGGTATGAAAAAGCACAGAACAAATCAGAGCCGGCACCAATGACCCAGTACAGGTGGAGCCCACAATGGTCCATTGTTGATTGGTGAAAGGTTGACAACATAGGGATACGAACGTTGAACTAGCAGGATGGCTAGGGTGGGGGAGGGATAGAGTGAGATAGAATGCAAGTGTTACTTGAAATTAGAGGGAAAAAAATACTATGTGACCTTTCTTTACCAGAATGTCACATGCCTTGCTTTTGGCAAAGCTAGAAGGTGAGAAGGGAGATGTGTGCGGGCGAGTTTTTTGTTTTAAATACAGAGTGGCGGGGGCCTGGAATGTATTGTCAGGGTGGTGGTGAAGGCAGATACGATCGATGCATTTAAGAGGCACATGGAAATGCAGGGAATAGAGGGATATGAATTGTGCAGAGTTTGTACATTCTCCCCGTTACCATGTGAGTTTTCCCCAGGTGCACTGGTTTCCTCCCACACTCCAAAGATATTCAGCTTTGTAGGTTAATTGGCTTTGGTAAGGATATTTGGTAACCTAAATCTACATCTACACCCCAAGCCTACTAACAAATCTACACCTACTTCCTTAGAGGGCTTAGAACATTCAGCATGTCCCCAACAACTTTCACCAACTTCTACAGATGCGCTGTGGAAAGCGTTTTATCGGGATGCACCACAGCAAAGTTTGGGAACAGCTCCATCCAGGACCGTCATAAGGATAAGGGGGAAATCTTTTAGGACCGAGATGAGAAAAACATTTTTCACACAGAGAGTGGTGAATCTCTGGAATTCTCTGCCACAGAAGGTAGTTGAGGCCAGTTCATTGGCTATATTTAAGAGGGAGTTAGATGTGGCCCTTGTGGCTAAAGGGATCAGGGGGTCTGGAGAGAAGGCAGGTACAGGATACCGAGTTGGATGATCAGCCATGATCACATTGAATGGCGGTGCAGGCTCGAAGGGCCGAATGGCCTTCTCCTGCACCTATTTTCTATGTTTCTATGTCAGAAATTGCAGAGAATTGTGGAAGCAGCCCAGACCATCACACAAACTAGCCTCCCTTCCGTTGGCCCCATCTACACTTCATGCTGCCTCGGCAAGGCCACCAGCATCATCAAGCACCAGTCTCAACCCTCTGCACTCCCTCTACTTCCATGTCCGATCATGCAAATGACACAGAAGTGAGAAAACGCACACCTCCAGATTCAGAGGCAGCTGTTGTCAGACAACTGAACCATCCTACCAACAACTAGAAAGAGGTCCTGAGCCACTATCTACCTCATTGAAGACCCTCGGACTAATTGGGCTTTATCTTGCACAAAACGTTATTCCCTTTATCCTGTATCTATAAACTGTAAACGGCTTCCTTGTAATCACGTATAGTCTTTCCACTGACTGGTTAGCACGCAACAAAAAAGCTTTTCACTGTACCTCGGTACACGTGACAATAAACTAGACTAATCCGGAATGCCATCTTCGGGAGACATAAATGCTGGAGGAACTCAGCGGGTGAGGCAGCATCTATGGAGAGAAGGAATAGGCGACGTTTCGGGTTGAGACCCTTCTTCAGGTTTTGCTTCTGTCATCTTGGTCAGCATGGTCTTGGCGGGCCGAAGGGCCTGTTTCCGTGCTCTAATGTTCAATGACACCTCAGGACCGGACTTTAATGTCTTGTTCCCAATGAAGCGCACCGCCTTAGTAACGTACCAGGGAATCTACAACTCTCAATCTCTTGTCCCAGAGACTGAGTGCTATCCAATAGCCCACAGCTGACCTAGCAAGTGAGAAGTGATTTCCTATTAGAGAGTAAATTTGGCAAGCTAAAAATCATTAGAAGGTTGTTTTTATGGATCGTTTCTGAAGACACCAATTCCGACACTGATTTTCCGACATTTGCCTTGGTTCCAGAGACTCTCTGGATTATCTGTTTTGCTGGACCAACTGAGGTCACGTTTTCCAAGAGGAGTCCAACGGTTCCATGATGTTCCACGGCCTCGGAAGTCGGCTAAGGGAACAGATCTGCCGGCTCCGGCTGGCTTGGAGTTCCAGAGCCCCGGCCACGGGAGGCAAATTGGACCCGCCGATCAGCCACTATGTCTGCATTGACCAGAGGTCCCAGTGAACAAACCGCTGAAACAGTTCCACTCACCCACACGCATGCCCACCTCGTCATCTGTCTCCATCAATCCAGGCTGGGTTATGGATACACCAGGCACTACCAAATTGGAGTGTGGTGGATTTAACCCATGCACTGCCTTGCCCAGTCACCGAATGGCTGATCTATCTTTCCATCTCAACCCCATTCGCCTCCCTTCTCCCCGTAACCTTTGACGCCTTCACTAATCAAGAACCTGACACTTTCTATTTTAAATATACCCATGACCTGACCTCCACAGTAAATAAATTGCACAGATTCACCACCCTCTGACGAACTAAATTTGTACTAATCTCATTTCTAAAGGTGCATCTGAGGCTGTGCTCTCAGGTTCTAGATTCTCCCAATAGTGGAAACATCCTCTCCACATCCACGCTATCCAGGCCCTTTGCTATACGGTAAAGGGCCTGTCCCACGAGCATGCGCCTGCATGCGGCAAGCGCGACCAAACCAGAAGCGGGGGCCGCGCGGAGTTCGAGTGAGTGACGTGAAGTTCGAGCGAAGTCCGCGGGATGTTCGCGCGTGACGTATGGCGTCGAGCCAGCTGCGTTGCCGCGCGGAAATTATCGGAGCCCCGCGCAATGTCGGGACCAGCTCCGCACAACTCCATACGGCTCCGGCGATCGAAGTGGGACTGGCCCTGTGAGGCCGTACAGCTCAAGCGACCACGTTAGGTCGCGCTTGCCGCATGCAGGCGCATGCTGGTGGGACCGGCCCTTTAGGTCGCGCTTGCCGCATGGAGTCGCATGCTCGTGGGACAGGCCCTTAAGTTTCAATGAGGTCCCTCTCATCCTTCTAAAATCCAGCGAGTACAGGCCCAGAGCCATCAAATGTAATTTGTCCATTCCCTCAACAGATGTTGCCTGACTCGCCGACTGCCTCCAGCACTTTGTTCGTTGTCTTCTGATATCTTTCCATGTTGCCGTTGCGTATGTTCAAGACTGAGATGAATGTTTGGACTTTATATAATGGACTCTCATTATCCTGAGACCCAGCAAGGTGGAAGGAGTAGCAAGTGGAGTCACGTCAGCATGGTGGAGCCCACAGGAAGGGGAATCTGCAAGTGGTGGTGGGGGTCCACGAGACTGCTGCCCTGCTCCTCCGCGGTGGTGGGACAGGAGACACATCGGGTCACGGAGACGCCTGGGGAAGTAACTGGAGCACATTGTGTGTGGCCGGCACACATTCCAGTCATGGTGCGTCAATGGTGGAGCAGGCCTTGGGCAAACAGGCGCTCGGCTGGTCGTGCTTTGCCAACTGTGGGGCGGACTTAAATGACCCCAGCAACACTCGAAGAGCATCTCTGGAAGCCACTGCGTGGAAATCCATGCCTCAGCCCCGGTGACCCACCAGAGACTCCTATGAAAGCAGCCTTTAAATGAAGTTTTCCATTTGCTTTGTATCACGATAAACACCTCATTAATCTTCAGCGGTGTTATGGTAGCATGGTAGATATGTTAGCAGCAGTAGACCCGGGCTAGGCTGTGACTAATGACCCAGCCATACAAGATCACGTCTAACCAGAACAGCTAGGGAATTTAAATTCAGTTAATTGCACTAAAATAAAAGTAATTAAATGCCAATATCAGCGCTGTTGCTACTGGATTATTGCATCGTCACCTGTTCCATTAGTGCTCCAGATACAAGGGAATCTACCACCATCCCCTCAAAAGCTGACTCCTCCCACCTTCTCTCTCCCCACTCCTCCCGCCCTCCCTCTCCCCACACCTCCCACCCTCTCTTTACCGGACTTTATCTTGCACTAAACATTATTCCCTTAATCCTGCATCTGTACACTGTGAACGGCTCGATTGTAATCATGTATAGTCTTTCCGCACAACAAAAGACATTCACTGTACCTCAGTACACGTGACAATAAACTAAACGTAACTATAGAATAGAATAGAATAGAATAGTTTCTTTATTGTCATTGTAACATGAACCATGTACAACAAAATTGTAAAATGTCAGCCAGTCAGTGCACCATTCAAACATTTCTAAAAGCTAACGATACATACAAGGTAAAATATTTAAAAAGATAAACAACTAAAATAAATATCATAAAAATAGCACGCATAAACACCCAGCCCTACATCCTTGTGTCGATTTCATGTATGTATGTATCGCCCCTGCGTTCCTTGGCGGCTACATTTAGTGCCTTTATAGCAGTGGGGTAAAAACTGTTTTTAAGTCTGTTTGTCCTTGTCCTTGTAGATCTGTACCGTCTGCCTGATGGTAACAGTTCAAACAGGGAGTGTCCGGGGTGGGAAATGTCCTTTATAATACTCTGGGATTTTTTGATGCAGCGGGAACTGTGTAAGTCCTCCAAGGTAAGGAGAGGGCATCCGACAATCCTCTGGGCGTTGTCAATGGCCCTCTGGAGCGCTTTCCTCTGAGCCGCTGTGCAGCTGGTGTACCATACGCATACACAGTATGTTAGGAGGCTCTCAATGGAGCACCGATAAAAGGACAGCAGCAGTCTCTGAGTGATGTTATTCTTCCTGAGCACCCTCAGGAAGTGCAGTCTCTGCTGGACCTTTTTCAGCAGCGCAGAGGTGTTCACGCTCCACGTCAGGTCCTCCTCAATATGGATTCCCAGGAAGCGGAAATCCGCCACCCTCTAAACTACATAAGAAGGAATAACCAGGGTGCGACAAGTCTTTGATTATATTGGCTGCTTTTCCGAGGCAGTGCGAAGATATTCTCAGTAAAAAGTCTTACTATAGATAGACACAAGATGCTGCCTGGCCAGCCGAGTCACTCCAGTAATTCGTGTCTTTTTTTTTTGTAAACTACCATCTGCAGTTCCTTGCATCTCTCAGGCATATAAGAATGTCTCCTCAAGCCACATTTAAAGGCAAAAGTTGTTGTAAAAGACTGAAAGTCGACCATTCATCTTCAAGGTTTTTTTATTGTGCAAGAAGGAACTGCAGATGCTGGTTTCAACTGAAGATAGACACAAGAAAAGTTCTTTATTACTTGTTTCCGGAGCCTCGTGGCTATGTCTCTGCTCTCTTGGTTTGCACTAACAGGAGCCACACCAGCATCAGTGAGTGTACAACATTAATTAGCCTAGCATTGAAAGAATATGCCAAATAATAGCAATGGTCAAAGATCATCCGTGATACTGTTCCTTTTGCTAAGAACATGATGATAAAAACTAAATAAACAAAGAATCTTGAAAGGAAAAATTCACTGTCTTTAAACATCAGCTGCTTTTGTTATTTGACCTTTCCACCCATGCTGGGGTGCATGCAAAGTGACAGTGGCAGGGCTGTTTTTACATCACTATCAAGAGTCAAGAGTGTTTTATTGTCATATGTCGCAGATACAACAATGAGAGTCCTACTGCCAGCAGCACAATCGAATATGTAAACATTGTACACTGCAAGAACTGGGAGAACTGCAAGAAGTGTTAAGAACTGATAGAAGGCACCGCTCTGAAAACATGACCTTGCTCTTTTCAAGATGACTAAAGTGCAATTCTGTCCTTTGTAAAATCAGGCTGAGGCTGCATTCACGGCTTGTCTATGTCTTCTACTGTGAACTGTGGACTTTAGATTTTAGAGATACAGTGCGTAAACAGGCCCTTCGGCCCGCCCAGCCTGCGTCGACCAGCGATCACCCCATGCACTAACACTATCCTACACACTAGGGACAATTTACAATCTCCAGAAGCCAAATAACCTACAAATCCGCACATCTTTTGGGATGTGGGAGGAAACTGGAGCAGTAGACAATAGGCGCAGGAGTAGGCCATACGGCCTTTCGAGGCATCACCGCCATTCAATGTGATCATGGCTGATCATCCCCAATCAGTACCCCGTCCCTGCCTTCTCCCCATATCCCCTGACTCCGCTATCTTTAAGAGCCCTATCTAGCTCTCTCTTTAAAGTATCCAGAGAACTGGCCTCCACCAACCTCTGAGGCAGAGAAGTCCACAGACTCACAACTCTGTGTAAAAAGGTGTTTCCTCATCTCCATTCTAAATGGCCTACCCTTTATTCTTAAACTGTGGCCTCTGGTTCTGGACTCCCCTAACATCTGGAACATGTTTCCTGCCTCTAGCGTGTCCAAACCCTTAATAATGTTGTAAGTTTCAATAAGATTCCCTCTCATCCTTCTAAATTCCAGAGTATACAAGCCCAGCCGCTCCATTCTCTCAGCATATGACAGTCCCGCCATCCTGGGAATTAACCTTGTAAACCTATGCTGCACTCCCTCAATAGCAAGAATGTCCTTCCTCAAATTAGGGGATCAAAACTACACACAATACTCCAGGTGTGGTCTCACTAGGGCCCTGTACAACCGGAGAAAACCCACGCAGTCACAGGGAGAACATGCAAACTCCGCACAGATAGCACCAGTAGTCAGGATCGACCTCGGGTCTCTGGCACTGTAAGGCAGCAGCTCTACCGCTGTTAGCTTGTGGATCAATTAACTGGTTTTTTTAATCTGCTTCAGTGCTGGAAAGTTTAATCTATTGATTGAGCATGGTAACAGATCCTTCGGCCCATCAAGTCCACGCCCGCCATCAATCACCCATTTGCACTAGTTGTATGTCATCCCACTTTCTCATCCTCACCCTACACACTGGGGGAAATTTACAATGAGCCTGCAAACCCACACGTCCTTTGGGATGTGGGAGGAAATTGGAGCACCCGGAGGAAACCCACGCAGTTACAGGGAGATCGTGCAAACTCCGCACAGACAGCACCCGTGTGCAGGATCAAACCCCCATCTCTGGTGCTGTGAGGCAGCAGCTCTACCATCTGCACCACCAATAAGTTTCAAACCTTAATAAATCATCAGCAATTGCATTTAGGGTTTTCAAATCACGAGAGAGGAATAGATAAGGTAAATGCCTCGTCTTTTACCCAGAGTAGGGGAATCGAGAACCAGAGAACATAGGTTGAAGATGACGGAGGAAAGATTCAATAGGAACTAGAGAGGCAACTATTTTTTTTATACACAGAGGGTGGTGGGTGTATGGAAGAGGCTGCAGTTGAGGCAGAGACTACCAAAATGTTTGAAAATCAATTGTTGTATATGGTACATGGATAGGACAGGTTCAGACATATATGGGCCAAATGCAGGCAGGTGGGACTACTGTAGATGAGGCATCTTGGTTGGCATGGGTTAGTTGGATTATGGTCATCCTGTGACTCTAAGGACCTGCGGTGCTTGGAGGGGTATTAGAGGCAACTAAGATAGTGGTTTTCCAGAAGGATATTTGATTTATACCTAAGAGGGCAACAAAAAAACCTTCCAGGAGTTTTGAGAAGATTGGATAAATGGAACAGATTAGAATCATCGTTCAGAGGATATACAACATAGAACAGTACAGCACAGGGTCAGGCCCTTCATCCCACAATGCCTGTGCCGACATGATGCCAAGGGGAACCAATAAGTCACAAAGAACTGAAGTGGGACCCCGATCCAAAACGTCACTTATTCATGTCCTCCACAGATGCTGCCTGACCCGCCGAGTTACCCCAGCACTTTGTGCCTTTTAAACTAATCTACCCTTTAGAATTTTAGGCTTTAGAGAAACAGCAAGGAAACAAAGACCTCGGCCCACTGAGCCCGCACTGACCAGCGATCCCCGTACGTTCGCAATATCCTACACCCTTGGGACAATTTACAATTTACGGAAGTCAATTAATCTTGAAACGTGCACATCTGTGGAGCATGGGAGGGAACCGGAGCACCCGGAGCACCCACGCGGTTACAGGGAGAACGTACGAACTCCGTACAGACAGCACCCGTCGTCAGGATCAAACCTGGGTCTCTTGTGCTATGAGGCAGCAACTCGACCTCTGCACCCCATCTGTCCGCATGTGAGCCATATCCTTCTAGTCCCAGCAAAGAGCTGGCGCAGCCACAATGGACCGAATGGCTTCCCTCTCATGAGGGATAGGAGCATAATTAGGCTATTCAGCCCATCAACTCTGCCCATCTAACTTTCCCTCTCAACCCCGTTCTCCTGCCTTCTACCCATAAGCCCTGACGCCTGTACCAATCAAGAATCGGTCAATGTCTGCCTTAAAAATATCCATTGACTTGACCTCCACATCCGTCTGTGGAGGACAAGGATTCCACAGATTCACCACCCTCTGACTAAAGAAATTCCTCCTCATCTCCTTTCTAAAAGGTACGTCCTTTCATTCTGAGGCCGTGCCCTCTGGTCCAAGGCTCTCCCACTAGTGGAAACATCCTCCCCACATCCACTCTATCCAGGCCTTTCACTATTTGCTACGTCTCAATGTGGTCCCCCCCCCCCTTGTGTCCTGTATTGCTCCATGATCTTGGTGAGCTCTGCCTCTCTTGCTTTCAGTGCAGCTTCCACACAATACACGAACCCACCACCTCTGTCTGTCTCACAACATTCCCGTCTGACGCCTTTGTAGTCTGTCCAGCAAACTCATTACTCAGCACTTGTTCCCCACAGGCATCATTGGGCTTACATTTTCCTTCCGACCACGATGCGTCATTCCTCTCTCCACTGCAAACGTCAGACCTTATTACTGGATTAACGTCGAGCTAAACCTCTCCCGAAAGGAAACTCTTGGGAGTGACTCCGAATTGGAAGCTTTCCTCATGAAATATTACCTGCAGTAACTATTCAACTGTTTTACTTTTTCTACACGGATCTCCACCGTCGAAGAATTACTGATAATGGGAGCAGAATTAGGCCATTCAGCCCATCAAACCTGGTTTAGAGAAGCAGTTTGGAAACAGGCCCTTTGGCCAACCGAGTCCACGCTGACCAGCGATCACCCCGTTCACTAGTTCCATCCCTACAACGCTGGGGACATTTTTTTATTTTACTGAAGACCATTAACCTACAAGCCTGTGCGTCTTTGGGATGTGGGAGGAAACCGGAGCACCCGGAGAAAACCCATGCAGTCACAGGGAGAACGTACAAACTCCGTACAGACAGCACCCGTAGTTAGGATCGAACCTGGGTCCCTGGTGCGGTGAGGCAGCAACTCTACCGCTGCGCAACTGTGCTGCCCTGTCCTTAAAGACCAGTCCATTTCCATTTTGATTTGCGATTTTTTTGAGCTGTGATTTATTTACTTCCCCCATCTTCTCAGGCAACTTGTTCTAGATTATGACACAAAGACTGAAGAAGGGTCCCGGCTCGAAACGTCACCGATCCATGCTCTCCAGGGGTGCGACCTGACCCAGTGAATTACTCCAGCACTGTGACCTTTTTTTTTGTTGTAAACTTGCATCTGCAGTTCCTTGTTTCTACATTTTGATTGCCTATCTAAAAGCCTCTGAAACACTACTATCGTACCGCCACTCTCTGTGTAAAAAACATTAAATTTCCCCCCTCTCACCTTGAAGGTATACCCTCCACTCTTTGACGTTTGGATCCTGGAGAAAAGGTTCTGACTGTCAACTCTAACTGTGCCTCTCATAATGTTAGGTTTTCCCTCAACCTCAGGCATTCCAGAAATAATTACAAGCTTGTCCAACCTCTCCCTGCAGCTAAGAACCCCCCCCCCCCCCCCCCACCCCCACACCCCCCCTATTCAAGGCAGCATTCTGGTGAAAGAATCTATATTGATTCTGTGAAGGACACAAAGTGCTGGAGTAACTCAGCAGGTCAGGCAGCATCTCTGGAGAACATGGACAGGTGACGTTTCAGGTCAGGACCCTTAGAAACATAGACATAGAATCATAGAAACATAGAAAATAGGTGCAGGAGTAGGCCATTCGGCCCTTCGAGCCTGCACCGCCATTAAATATGATCATGGCTGATCATCCAACTCAGTATCCTGTACCTGCCTTCTCTCCATACCCCCTGATCCCTTTAGCCACAAGGGCCACATCTAACTCCCTCTTAAATATAGCCAATGAACTGGCCTCAACTACCTTCTGTGGCAGAGAATTCCAGAAATTCACCACTCTCTGTGTGAAAAATGTTTTCCTCATCTCGGTCCTAAAAGATTTCCCCCTTTATCCTTAAACTGTGACCCCTTGTTCTGGACTTCCCCAACATCGGGAACAATCTTCCTGCATCTAGCCTGTCCAACCCCTTAAGAATTTTGTAAGTTTCTATAAGATCCCCCCTCAATCTTCTAAATTCTAGCGAGTACAAGCCGAGTCTATCCAGTCTTTCTTCATATGAAAGTCCTGACATCCCAGGAATCAGTCTGGTACTTCTCTGTACTCCCTCTATGGCAAGAATGTCCTTCCTCAGATTAGGAGACCAAAACTTCTTAGGTTCTTTGCAGGAAGGCAGTCATTTACTGGGCAAAAATAAACACGGCACAAGAAATCAACTGTCTAAACAGCCACCTGAGAGCGTGAGATGATAAAAGTGAGAGAGAGAGAGAGAACTGGTCTTCAAAGTCTCCAGTTTTCTCTAATCAGCTCATACAACAAGGAAGGGCACAATGACTGGAGATTGTTGAGATTGTTTGATAAGACAAGCTCACAACACAAAGATACAAGGGAATTGAGGGAAGCTTCTTAAACCCATTGTCTTTAAGGAGTGGAAACATCAATAAGAAGCTTCAAGAGGGGTTTGGATGGGCACGGGAGGGATTAAATCACACTACTGTAGGAAGGAAGGAAGGTTTGAGACTGACAGGATTGGTCCATGCAAAACCAAAGATTTCCACATTTCCTTACATATCGAAAAGGCTATTTGGCCCATGGTTTTGGTGCCACCACTCAGAGCCATCCGATCATCTGCCAACACCAGGGACAAAGTACAGAAGCCAATTAACCTACAAACCCGCACAGGCACCCACCTGAAGGATACATATGCGGTCATAGGGAGAACGTACAAATTCCACACACAGACAGCACCCGTAGTCAGGATCGAACCATTGCTATGAGGCAGAAACTCCACTAGTTGCACCACAGGGCCATGATACTCTCACAATACATCAGCACGTAGTCTCCAAGTCTTTGTGATCAAAGGCAGTGAGAGATTGTTATTGTTTGGCCCTTCCTGACGATGGCTTTAGACGTTGTAGACTTTAGCGATACAGCGCGGAAACAGGCCCTTCAGCCCACTGATTCCGCGCTGGCCAGCGATCGCCCCGCACACTAACACTATCCCACACACTAGGGACAATTTATACTGAGTGTGCGTGTGAGAAAGGGTGAGTGAGAGTGAACCCGAGTGCGTGTGAGAGAGCACGTGTGTGAGAGAGTGTGCAAGCGCGTGCAAGCGTTTACACAAACTTCCAATCTGAACAAGGAATCCGACCTGAAACGTCATCTGTCCATTTCCCTCCACGGATGCCGCCTGACCTGCTGAGCTCCTCCAGCGCGGTGTGTGTTGACCGTGTACGTGTGTCTGCTCGAGGACGTGCGTGAGACAGGCAGACGGGCGGGCGGGCAGGGGGGGGGGTCTGCTGTTTGCACTTCAGGCATCTCAGCAGCATTGAAATATTGGTATAGCATTTCTAGTGGGGATGTGAACTTCCAAGTTAGGACAGGAGCCCTATTGTACTAACAGCTGAAACTGTTGGTACAGGATTGGTACAAGAATATACTTCAATCATAGGTTCCAATCACTTCTTCAATGCGGAAACCTAGTATTTCATTTAAAACTAGTTATCGTTGACCTGAAAATGCCTCTAAAAGGCAGATACAATATAAAGCTTTATACCATCAATTTAATTTAGTTTTAGATATACTGTGGAAACAGGCCCTTCGGCCCACCGAGTCCACTCCGACCAGCAATCACCCGGTACAATAATTCTATCCTACACACTAGGAACAATTTTACCAAAGCCAATTAACCTACAAACCTGCACGTCTTTGGTGTGTTGGAGGAAACCAGAGCACCCGGAGAAAACCCACGCAGTCACAGGGAACAGGTACAAACTCAGTACAGACAGCACCCGTAGTCAGGATCGAACCCGGGTATCTGGCGCTGTAAGGCAGCAACTCTACCGCTGCGCCACCATGCCTGCTGGTCCTCCTACTTTTTCATAACTCTTCTAAGCCAATGTCTGAATGCACGCAAGTAGTGTTTTTTTTTGCTCAAACAGAAAATGAAATCAAGTCTTTGTAGAAACAAGGGGCTGCAGCTTAAACAAGGAGCTGGTGGGGGCCTGGAACGCAATGCCAGAGGAGGTGGTGGAGGAGGCAGATACGAGAGTGGTGTTTAAGAGGCTTTGAGATAGGCACATGGAAGTGCAGGGAATAGAGAGATATGGATCACGTGGTGGCAGATGAGATCAGTTTAACTTGGCATCGTGTTCCACACAAATATTGTGGGCCAAAGGCCCTTTCCCGTGCTGCACTGTTCTATGTTCTATGCAGATAGAAAGAAGGAACTGCAGGCGCTGGTGACCAAAAAAAAGGCACAGAGTGCTGGAGTAACTCAACGGGTCAGGCAGCATCTCTGGGGAACATGAATCGGGACCTTTCTTACAGCAGGAGGACGGGTTGCAGAAACAAGGAGCTGCAGATGCTGGTTTACACAAATGGACACAAAGTGCATGACTAACTCAGCAGATCAGGCAGAATCCCTGGATCGGTGACATTTTGGGTCCGAAAGAGGGTCCAGACCCAAAAAGTCACCCATCCATGTTCTCCAGAGATGCTGCCTGACCCACTGAGTCGTGTCCTTTCATAAGGAACTCTTTAGTTCTTCTGCAGAAAGTGCCAAGTTGAATCCGTATGGGGGGCATGTCTTCATACTGTTTGCTCAAAGACTTTACAGGAATGAAATCAGTGCTGATAAATACTGAAAGACCTGTAGACCCAGCAGTCTTGTGCAAACTTAAGCCAATCTTTCAGCTTTGGTCAGTCATGTGTACGTCCAAACATTCTCCCAAAAAACACTGGCTGGAAATACTAATGAGAATGGTCACAAGTGCACATTGTGTTGTGAACCCTGATCGCCACCCCCTACCGATAAGAACAAGCTTTTCCAATGTGTGTACAACGCTCACATTGAATAGCCAAGTCTTCGTCCCTTTATCTGTGATAACATGGAGTGTGTTTGATTGCCCGAGAGAGTCAAGGAGAACTTACTGAGGAATGTTCCTTCTCAAAGAGTCAGCAAAGTCAACAATCGTCAATAGTAGTCAGACGGAGTTGTTGTGTTTGGGCGGATTATCTTAGTTGGTTTAGTTTAGTTCATTGTCACGTGTACCGGGGTACAGTGAACAGCTTTTGTCGCGTGCTAACCAGTCAGTGGGAAGACTATACATGATTACAATCGAGCCGTCCACAGTGTACAGAGACAGGATAAAGGGAATAACGTTTAGCGTAAGATCAAATCCAGTAAAGTCCGATTAAAGATAGCCCGAGGGTCTCCATTGAGATAGATCCCAGCTCAGGGCTGCTTTACAATTGTTGATAGGGATGGTTCAGTTGCCTGATAACAGCTGGGAAGAAACTGTCCCTGAATCTGGAGGTGCACATTTTCATACTTCTATACCTCTTGCCTGATGGGAGAGGGGAGAAGAGGGAGTGACCGGGGTGAGACTGGTCCTTGATGATGCTGCTGGCCTTGCCGAGGCAGCGTGAAGTGTAGATGGAGTCAATGGAAGGGAGGTTGGTTTGTGTGATGGTCTGGGCTGCGTCCACAACTCTCAGTGATTTCTTGTGGCCTTGGATGTATCCCATCCCTTCTTTTAACATCATTTACTCTGAGTCTTCATCAAAATAAATGAAGGCACAAAAAAATGCAGATGCTAGAGTCTTGAGCAAAACATGCTGACATGGGGTTGGACAGGCTAGATGCAGGAAGATTGTTCCCGATGTTGGGGAAGTCCAGGCCAAGGGGTCACAGCTTAAGGATAGAGGGGAAATCCTTTAGGACCGAGATGAGAAAAAACATTTTTCACACAGAGAGTGGTGAATCTCTGGAACTCTCTGCCACAGAAGGTAGTTGAGGCCAGTTCATTGGCTATATTTGAGGGAGTTAGATGTGGCCCTTGTGGCTAAAGGGATCAGGGGGTATGGAGAGACGGCAGGTACGGGATACTGAGTTGGATGATCAGCCATGATCATATTGAATGGCAGTGCAGGCTCGAAGGGCCGAATGGCCTACTCCTGCACCTATTTTCTATGTTTCTATGTTTCTATGCTGAAGGAACATCAGTGGATCAGGCAGCATCTGTGGAGGGAATGGCAGAGGACACTGTGGGTGGAGATCCTTCATCAGTCTGGATAGCTGACGCTTTGGGTCAGGTCCCTTCTCCAGTCTGAAGAAGAGCCGTGACCTGAAATGTTATCTGTCCATTCCCTCCACAGATGCTGCCTGACCCACTAAGTTCTCCGACATTTTGTGTTTTGCTCGAAACAAGACGAGTTCTTTCTCTCTGTACATCTTCAGTCTAAATTGCACACCATCCTAAATTAGAAAATCATTTTGTCCACTGGTCTGGATCCTGGTAACTCCCTCCCTGGTGTATCTGTCATTAGGGTCAAGGTTTATTATCGTCATGTGTACCAAGTGAAAAGCTTGATTCTGCTTCCTACCCAAACAGATCAGATGCTTTACATCAATACAATCTAGTCAAACTCAAGTACAACAGGTAGCGCAAAGGGGAAGGTACAGAATGCAGTATATAGTTCTCAGCATTGTAGCATCAGTTCGAGACAAAGTCCAATGTCCGCAATGGGGTGGAGGTGAATCGGACAGTACCCTAGCTTATAGAAGGACCATTCAGAAGCCTGATAAACAGAGGGGAAGAAGCTGTTCCTGAGTCTGGTGGTGCACGCATTCAAGCTTCTGTATCTTCTGCCCAACGGTCTTTGATTATGTTGGCTGCTTTTCCAAGGTAGCGTGAAGTGGAGTCAATGGTGGAAAGTCTGGTGTGTGTGATGGATTATAGTGCGTTTAGAGATACAAGGTAGAACCAGGCCCACCGAGTACACGCTGACCATCGCTTACCCGTTCACGCTAGTTCTATCTTATACATTGGGGGCAATTTACAGAAGGCAATGAACCGACAAACCTGCACGTCTTAGAAATGTGGGAGGAAACCCACACGGAGAAAACCCACACGGCCACAGGGAGAACACACAAACTCCATACGGACAGCACCCATTGTCAGGATCGAACCCGGGTCTCTGGCCTTGTAAGGCAGCAACGCCACCCTTGATACTGTTCACTGTCAGCTTTGTGTGAACAAGGAATTTCACCGCAGTGTGATGTAGATGACAATAAACTCATGAGAAATAAGGAGTGCCATCAGCACACAAACTACAACAGCTCACGGCCACCTTCTCAAAGGCCAGTGAATAATCACTGCACCAGCCAAGCCCACATCCCGTCTAGGAATTAAAAATATCTCTGATCATAGACTGGAGAAGCTGAACGGAATCATGATGCCTTTGTGCCTTTTGCGAAAGCCTCGCGTTTAGTTTAGAGATACAGCGCGGAAACAGACCTTTCGACCCGAGTCCACAATCCCCGTACATTCGCACTATCCTACACACTAGGGACAATTTACAATCTTTACCGAAGCCAATTAACCTACAAATCTGCACATCTTAGGAACATGGGAGGAAACCAGGGCTCCAGGGGAAAACCCACACGGCCACAGGGAGAACGTACAAACTCTGTACGGACAGCACCCGTAGTCAGGATCGAACCTGAGTCTCCGGCGCTGTAAGGCAGTAACTCTACCACTGCGCTAACGTGCTGCCCGTCTATCACACTTTCTCGTTCATACCCTGGACTTGGCAAGAATGGACCAAATTCCTCTTTCAACATTACAATTAAATCTGCTTCCAGCATCACACATGGAGAAAAAGCCCCAACGTCTCTCTGCTTACTTTGACAATTATCTTCAATCTGAATCTACTGGTTACCAGCCTGCCAGTGAAAACGGTTCCTCTAACTTATTCAATTGAATCTCCTTGGTTTTTTCGGTACACCAGTTATATTAGATCAGACAATTTATAATTCAAGTTAGTCTGCAAGCAGGTTTTGTTTTAAATAGGTTTACGAGTTTTGACATGATTGCTAGACCATCTCTCATGGTTACTTAAAATATCCATCCATCCATTCCTCATTCATCCTGAACGGCTCTTTAATTGGGATTATGCAGTAAAGGCCAACACAAATTGCTGCAATATGCTTCAATGTAAGGGTTTGATGCTTTAAGTGCTGATAAACCCAACCGAGAGACAACGTTTGGTTTGAGTTTAATACAAAGTGCTGGAATAACTCAACGGGTCAGGCAGCATCTCTGGAGAAAAGGAAAATACGACGTTTTGGGTTGGAACCACCTTCATATTCAGAGTCTGAAGAAGGGTCTTGACCCAAAATGTCACCTATTCATTCTCTCCACAGATGCTGCCTGACCCACTGAGCTACTCCAGCATTTTGTGTCCACCTTTGGTGTAAACCAGCATCTGCAGTTCCTTTTTAGTTTAGTTTAGAGATACAGCATGGAAACAGGCCCTTCGGCCCACCGAGTCCATGCTAACCAGTAATCACCCCATACACTAGTTCTATCCTGCACACTAGGGACAATTTATAATGTACAGAAGCCAATTAGCCTACAAACTTGTACGCCTTCGAAGTGTGGGAGGAAATCGGAGCGCCCGGAGAAAACCCACACGGTCACAGGGAGAACGTACAAACTCCGTACCGACAGCCCATAGTCGGGATTGAACCCGGGTCTCGGGCTCTGTAAGGCAGCAACTCTACCGCTGCGCCACCGTGCCACCCCTGATCACAGTAAACACATTATAAAAAACATATTAAGCTAAATCATGGCAGGGATCTCAATTAGATCAAATTCAGGAACTCGGTCCCAGTTCAACTCTCGATGACATTCTATGCCACAAGTACTTCAAATAACGGGGAACTAATTCTACCCGACAGATAACATCATTTATCAACATCCAAGTGGTTTATGTTCAATAAAACAGAAACATGCCTGGTTTAGCGATAAATAGAGCAAGTATGTGCAGTTGAGGGTTGTGTCGGTTTGTGTGTTCGCCCGTTCACCCAGAATTGTCAACCTTCCACCAGACTGTCAGAAAGGGGAAATACTGCAGCAACCGAATGTCAACAGGAATGTTGCAGGGTATCCTGAAGCAATGCTGTTGCAACCGAACCAGTTGCTGAAATACAAGGTGATGTGTTGGCAGTGTGGCCCTCCAATACACTCACGGTAGGAGTTGCTTCCTCAGTGTGCAGGCTGACGGGTTGCATCACAGCCTGCTTCACTAAGAGGGGGCGGCACGGAGGCGGAGCGGTAGAGTTGGTACCACACACCCGCCTGAGACCCAGGTTCAATCCCGACTACGGGTGGAGTCTGTACAGACTTGGGCCGCTGTCTGTATGGAGTTTGTACGTTCTCCCTGTGACTGTGTGGGTTTTCGCTGGGTACTCTGGTTTCCTCCCACATTCCAAAGACATACAGGTTTGCAGGTTAATTGGGTTCTGTAAATTTCCCCTCGTGTGTAGGATGCAAAACTGGGTTAACGTGGAACTCGTGTGAACAGGTGATCGTTGGTCGGCACGGACTCGATGGGCCAAAGGGCCTGTTTCCACGCCGTACCTCTAAACTAAACGAAAAAAAACCTAACCTCACAAGTTCATAAGTTATAGGAGCAGAATTAGATCATTAGGGTCGGCACGGACTCGATGGGCCGAAGGGCCTAGTTCCACACGGCATCTCTAACGCGAAGACTAAAAACTCAAGGGCCTGTCCCACTAGGCGATTTTTTTAGGTGACTGCCGCCGACTGACATAGTCGTGGTAGATCACCGAAAAACTGGCGACTGGACTACTGGGCCAGTCCCACTAAGGTGCTTTTTTAGGCAACTGCCGGTGACTACGACAATGGAATTCACCAAAATCAGTACCGGCCACAACCTACGCCATCCTGGCGACAACCTACGTCAGGAGAAGACAAGCTACGACAAGCCCACGGTCGCCGACTGTCGCTGAAAAGCTTTGAACATTTTTAAATCCGGCGGTGACCAGAAAGACGCTACAACTCTTTGGGCGACTGAGGAGATGACTCACGACCATACAGGCGTCAGCCTAGTCGCCGGCAGTTGCCTAAAAAAAATCGCCTAAGTGGGACAGGCCCTTAAAGCAGTTCCATCAGTCTGAAGAATGGTCCTGACCCGATACATCGTCTGTCCATTTCCCTCCACAGATGCTGCCTGTCCCGCTGGGTTCCTCCAGCACTCCAGCATCTCCAGTCTCACAGTGCCTCTGCCTCGAGTGTGCTCTCCTCTCTCTGTTCCTCACTCACTCTACATCTCACTCCGTCTGTGTCCATCTGTCTCACTCCCCCTCTCTGCGTCTCCCCCTCTCGGGAGTGCAGCGTAAGTTCACCAGGTTAATTCCTTGGATGGCGGGACTGACATATGATGAAAGAATGAATCGACTGGGCTTGTCTTCACTGGAATTTAGAAGGACGAGAGGGGATCTTACAGAAACATATAAAATTCTTAAGGGATTGGATAGGCTGGATGAAGGAAAAATGTTCCCCATGTTGGGGGAATCCAGAACCAGGGGTCACAGCTGAAGAATAAGGGGTAGGCCATTTAGGATTGAGATGAGGAAAA